>NC_080098.1:37112646-37423740 GCF_950005125.1 Chionomys nivalis
TATACATCTATACACACTAGACATGGGATGGGTGTGAGACCAGATATGTAGGCTATGGAGGTATATATTGAAAAAGTCTTAGGTGTGAGCATGAGAGCATATGTCTTCAACATAAAGAACAATTGTGTTTTTTTTGTTGTTGTTGTTGTTATTGTTTTGGGGGTTTTTCTTTTTCTTTTTCTTTTTTTTTTTTTTTTTTTTTTTTGGTTTTTTGAGACAGGGTTTCTCCGTAGCTTTTGGTTCCTGTCCTGGAACTAGCTCTTGTAGACCAGGCTGGCCTCGAACTCCCAGAGATCCGCCTGCCTCTGCCTCCCGAGTGCTGGGATTAAAGGCGTGCACCACCACCGCCCGGCTAATTGGGGGGTTTTGAACAGAGGGATAAAGAGGGATTAATTGTATTGGAGAAATCCTCCAGAAGAAATATCTAGTTTCCTCTGAAAGTCAAGATGATAGACGTAAAGCCAAGCATTAGAAGTCTGTTGCAAGTGTCAAGAGTTTAGCCCATAAATTATGAGTCTGAGGCTGTCATATTGGGACTGGGATGTGAATGAGTTCTAGCCTTTAGGTCAAGGCTGAAAATCTCAGGTGATTAGGTGAGGAAGTTAAGGGTTAGTTTATCATCAAGGTTGATGTACAATTGTATTTCTTTTGAAGGTGCTGCTTGGGAAAATGTACGAGTTCCAAGAGAAGAGGGGCTGTTAGATGGCAGAGACATGGAATTGAGTTACTTGTGACTCATGAGTTTCTTTGGGGTATACCCAGAGTGCAGAGCTAGTGGCAATCCAGAAAAAGAAAAGCAGGGATGAAAGACTGGGGTCTGTGGGGTTATTATATCTAAGGGCTGGAGAAGGGAGTGTAACTTAGAGAAGGGGTTGGCCAAAGAGCAGAAGACAGGATGTGTAAACGTCCAGGTAGAGTTTTGTGTAGGGATAAGTGGCCACATTGCCCAAGTGCTGGAGAGAATCCCATTGGAAGCAAGCCTCCTTGGATCTGTTTTCTCAGGGCAGTTTCTGAGCAGTAGCAGAGATAGATTGCTAAGGGTCACGGTTGCCATGTGCTTCTTTCTGGAAATGGCCTTCTGGAGATGACAAGAGGTGACCTTCAGAGCAGTTCCCCATAGAAAAGCGCCTGCTCGGCAGTGAAGCGTTTGGATGCGAAGTCCTTGGCTGGGAGCTTCTGGGGAGCCAAGCAGATGGCAGCGCTGATTCCTGCAGCTGCAACAGCTCCCTTTCACTTTGTTTCCAGGAGTCAGAGGAGTCAGGAGTGGCAACAGCTGTCTACCTGTAGGGACTCAAATGATGTTTGGGCCATCAAACTCTGTATACAGAGTGGTGACTTAGCAGTCGTCCAAGAGCTTCCTGCTACTCCGAGGAGCTATCAAAAGCCCTTCATGCATCCACAGTGTGGCTTTCGCTAATTAAAAAAATTGAGTAAATAGGCTTTCTGCAAGCAAAAGACATATAAAACATGACTGTTGGCTTGGTGTTCTTTCCTTCCTTTCTTTCTTTCTTTCTTTCTTCCTTCCTTCCTTCCTTCCTTCCTTCCTTCCTTCCTTCCTTCCACTTCAGTTTATGTTAGTGTGTGCATCTATGTATGAGTGGCCCCATGTGAGATGCACATGCATGCACATGCCACATGCATATGGAGGTCAGAGAACAACCTGTAGGGGTCATTTCTTTCTTTCCTTCCTGTAGATCCTGGGTCTCGAACTTAGGTTGCCAGTCTTGGCAGCATGTGCTTTTAGCGATTGAGCCATTTCATGGGCCCTCAGCTGTTCTTCAGGAAAGCAAATGTAAATATGTAATTTGGAAGCTTCTATTTTAACAACTGCTCAGGGAAATATTTGTCCTTTTGCTTGCATTCTATAGCTGGATGTCTGGTGTTTCCAGGAAAGTATGTTCAACATTAGCCTAAGTCATTGCCAAACCCAAGTCCTGCCCAGGCTGTTGTAGAATTCCTATAAATACTTGAAGGCAAACAACTGCTTATGGTGAGGACTTGGTTTGCATGTGATGCCATATGAGACAGAAGATATGTTAGGTGTTAGATAATGAATGCAGAAGTTATTCTACTGTAGAGTTTACTCTTAAAAGAACATTTTTGTCAGAAGCTAGATTGAAAATAATTTCTACTTATTTCCAGTAGTCTTTCTAAAAAAAAAAAAAGGCACAGGATCAGTCCTGACTCTCTGTAATCTAGCTCAGCACCTTCCCTGAAAGCATTCCCAGGATTGGGGTAAGGAATGCTATTTATGGGATTCAGAAGATTTTCCTGCAAGACATTTAGTTTTTAATGAGCAATGGATGACATTTGTAGGAAGTAATATACCTTGAGTGCTTGCAGGATGGAGAGCATAGGACATTCTCTTGTCTCCATTAGCTATTTCTATGTGCAAAGTATATCAGCACTTGACTTATGGTGACAGTGACCTAACATGTCTGTCTTGTCATGAGATAATGAGATGCATGCTCTTTCTGCTCCATGTCACAATGTCACTTGGTGCTTCTTTGAACTCAATTAGGTGGTTAGCTGAGGTTATTTATATTAAATAAATATTATATTAAATAAATATATTTATAATATAATATATAATATATAAATATATATAAATCTTGGAATATATATATATATATATATATATATATATATATCACCTTGTCTCACCTTATCTGGGATGACTATCTAAGAAGTGAAGCTCAACTCTTCTCTCTCCAGCCTCTCGTTCTCCCTCCTCTCACCATCAGTATCACTATACTTCTTTCGCCATGTGTCTGACCCCAAGATGAAAGACCTTCAAATTGACACAGTGTCTGTTCATCAAAGAACATGAAAAACTATTCAGATTCAAGAAAAAGCAAAACCAAAAATAAGACCAACAAGACTGCTTCCCCCTATACCTCTCTCATCAGGTCTTGGAGACACATAGGAGGAAATTTTGATGAGTTAATCTACAAAACAATACCTGTTAGTTGACTAAACACGAAGTAGCCTGTTTCTATAACTTTCTAGTGGCCTAAATGGGAAAGAAATACCAATTGGGGTGGGGCTTAAACTTCATTTGTTTCCTATTACTGAAAATAAACAAAAGCTTCCAGCCAGCCTTGTTTCTGTGTGATAATGATGGTACTTGTTGGTGTACTTGGGTCGGTGAGGCAGAGTTATGATAATTGAATGTTAAAGGGGCTAGGATCACATAAGACCTTGTTACTGGAGCCATAGTAATTAATCCATTTTGTAGAGATGACTTCTGGGGAGGGTAACATTTTATTTTATTTGTAGGACTATTTTTGACAGCATGTAAGTCTGTGCTTGTCTCTTTTGCCCACAGAAACCAGAAGTTGGTGTCAGATCTCTTGGAACTGGAGTTACAAATGGTTGGAAGCCACCATGTAGGTTCAGGGAACCAAGCCCAGAACCTCTGCAAGATGAGTTAGTGATCTTTATAACTAAACCATTTATCCAGTCCCCAACATGGGCTCATATTAAAATCCATGAATAATTCTGATCATTGTCAATATCTGAGCCTCCAGTTTTACAGTTAACACTTAGAAAGGGAAACATTTGAGCTGAGAGCATAGTTATACAGGCAGGTAAGGCCCAACATCATGGTCATAATGTTTTTCAAAAATGCCAAACTCTTCCTGGCGCTTAAGGTATGCTGAGGTTGGATGTGGTTCATTCTCCAGAGGCTCTGACGGTGAAAGCTTGCTCCTCAATATGACTGTACTGGCATGGTGGACTATGAAGGAAGTAGTTAGGTTGTTGGACAACAATGCTCTCAGGAAGAATTATTGTAATTCCTACAATATTCCAATCAGTTCAAGTGAGAGTGAGGGCTTATAAAAAAAAAATCATGACTCGCACCTTTATTTCTTGCACCTTCTGTTATCTGTATCATCATTGATCTCATCCTTTTACACACATCATGATTCCATGTACCATAGCACAAGGCCAAGGAATCCATTCCAGGGTCTAAATTAAACTAAAATTATTTAAACTTCCTTTGTTTTTGGCCACTCAGCCTCTGGTATTTTGTTACAACAATAGAAAATGAATATTTCTGGTAAAGAAGAGGTGACAGGAGTTAGAGCTGGGCTCTACTTACTTGTTGGAGTTTCTGACAGTGTCAAGAAAGAGGAGGCCACAGGAATTAAACCACATCCTAAATGGACATGTAACCAAATAATATGAAATTCCATTGAAAATACTCAGAGAGACAGCAATACAGAAGACAATAAAGTACCAGAGATTTGCCTTTGTCTAAGTACGTAAACATTTTAGACAGTCTCTTTCTGTCTCTCTGCCTCTAGTTCTGTCTCTGTCTCTCTGTTTCTGTCTTTCTGTGTGTGTGTGTGTGTGTGTGTGTGTGTGTGTGTGTGTGTGTGTGTGCATGTGTTGGAGGAGGTGTGACAAACTGGCATTGAATGCTTTTGTGCCAGGAAAACAAGATGGTGAACAGGTGGAGGTTTTGATGTCTCATGGGTTTAATTCATAGTCCATCATCTCAAACTAAAATGGAAGCCTCCTTCCCAGAATCTCAGATCATCACCAATAAGGCAGGTGAACTCTTATTACTGGTTTCTTAAGGGAGGGTTTTAGGAATTAAAACCAAAGCACTCACATAGTCCTGTGAATCTTTCTTGGCATATACCAAGGCTCTGTTATATGAATAGAACTTCTTTCCTACCGTTGTGTCAAGATCTTAAATATGTTTGGACTTCGTTTTTCTATCTAAATGAAAATCATGCTGCTATTCAGTACTAGATTTAAGTCTTGTCCCACTTTGATGGTTTTTGACCTTTGCTTTCACAAGAACTCCCTTCCCTTTAACATATTATCTGTATCTAAGAATACTGTCTTGATGCTGACTGGCTACTGTTTTACTGGTGGTCTGCTCTCTGCTTCCAACCTTGTCCAGTTGTTACATCTTGCTAAACTTGCCAATTTCCCAAATATATTTCTTACAAATTTACTTCAGAGACTGTATTCACTGTTTTGAATGACTTGTTTTTAGCTCTTTTCAGTCCTGTAAATAGCAAGGATGGTTATATTACATCATTTGAGAATTGAAAAGTCATCTCAATTACTGCAACAGTGTGGTCATAGAGATGAGGTGATCTTAAATATGAAAATGCTTGAACTGTTGGGGTTCCATAGCTTCATACTTTTACTTGTAATGCAGGAGAGATTCCACAGACATGTGAGGAGCCCATCCACAAGCAAGATGAAGAAGCAGATGCACTTTGCCCCAGAGAGGTGTGGGAAAATGTGTAGTGTTGGCATAGCAAGGATTTCATGCCCAAACTTTATAACCATCTTATGTCTTGTGCTCAGTAAACCATAATCACACCACATGTCATTTATGTAACCTCAGATGCTTACTGGGGTTGAGAAGGAGAATATGGTTAACCCTAAGCAGAAACTTCTGGCTTCAACCTCCCAGTGAGTCCTGTCTTCTCACTATTTACTCCTCTTGCAAAGGAACGGTTCCGTGGAGAGTGCACAAACTTGCAGAAAACTCACCATCAGTATGTTCCAACCGAAGATTAAGTTGTGTTTAAAATAAGAGTAGCCTACCACATAATTATGTAACTGAATTTTATATCAGAAGTATTCAATGCC
Source organism: Chionomys nivalis (assembly GCF_950005125.1). Taxonomy (NCBI): domain Eukaryota; kingdom Metazoa; phylum Chordata; class Mammalia; order Rodentia; family Cricetidae; genus Chionomys; species Chionomys nivalis. The sequence continues at coordinate 37,118,269 of NC_080098.1, forward strand.
CATCCATAATGCAGTGGAAAAGCATAATTATGGTCAAATTATAGTGTGTATATATATTTTAGTTCAACATTGAAGGCCTTGAAGGAATGTTCCTGGATAATTTTCTTCAGTGTTGTTATGTGCTGTTTATAGAATATTTAGTCACAATAACAATAAATACCTGGGTGAATTCTAATGAAAACAACTACATTCAGAAAGAGCAGCTGGGGTGGCCGTCATATCCATTTATATTGCCTCACATGATGGACCAACAGATAACAGAATTTATCAGTCCTTCGCCTTTATTTTAACTTAATTACAAGAGGTGAAGGAAAAAATGATTTGGACACTCTGAAGGTGCAATTGGGAACGCAGGCCATGCAGATCTTCCTTCCAGAAGACTTTGCTCAATTGATTTTTCTTTAACTTCTCTTGGAAAGAGCTGATTCATTTTCAAATAGTGAGCTGCATTAGGTTGCTATGTGCGTTGTTGTCAATAATACCACTGGCCGCAGCAAACCACTCCCTAAATGTCAGTAGGTTAGCCCAACTGAGGTTTAATCCTTGTTTACATATTATCCACTATGTGTCATGTGGGGTGGTCTCCATCCTGGGGTGACACCGACTTGAGCACATGGCAAGCAGAGACTGAGTATTCCTTGAGCTGAAAGTGATACTTATTTCTTCTCAAAGTGTACCCACCACAGCTGGTCATGTGCTCTGATTTAACTACCAGGGAGGCTGGGCATCATAGAAAGCTCATGGAGTATTATGCCCTATTATTAGGGAATGTCTCAGAATGGTCCATTCTGACTGGATGCTTGGTCCCACACTGGTGTTATTGGGAGAGGGTGACTGTAGGGGTTTTGAGGTAACCCCCACGCCAAGCCCTGTGCCATTCCCTTTAAACTTCAGCCTTTGGAAACATGAGCTAAATAAACTTCTTTTCTTCGTGATTAGCTTTTATTTTAATCACAAAGGGAAAGAGTTGTCCAGTGCCATCTACCGAGGCCCCATTTGTCATCTACTCGTAGGTTTTAGTTTCTGATGGGAGTGGGGTGCTGAGTAAACATAGTGCATGCCCATCCATTGGCACAGGTCACAGGGTTGGCAAATGAATGAACGTGGAGAAGGCTGTGTAAGGAAAACTATTTCAGCTTTGGGTCCAGCCTTGCCTACCTGATGATGGCTTCATCTCATCTTCTGGGAGCTCAGATTCTGAACCTTGGCCGGGAACTGCTTAATGTGCTCATTTGTCATACAGCTGCCTCTCTGCCTTAAACTGATACAGTTAAGCAGAATCCAGCATCACTCTCCAAAATGGCTCTTGCCCAAATGTCTGTCTTGGTTACTGGCTCCCACTCCTCGGGACCTAAGCTTAGAACAGTCTTCAGGAGAGTCCCCTATTTACTCCGTACAACTATGGACACTATTTCTAGTGTTGCTTTATTTGACTGTTAGATTGTGTGTTTTGATTAGTGGGGCATGTTCTTCATTTGATACTTTTCTCTCCTTTTTTTTAACATTGGAAAGAAAGCCCACATCAGCTAGACCTCCGAAACTCTAGAAGTCTCAGCATTTGGTTGCAGTCTATTCTGCCAGACATGGACAGATTGGTATTCATCTAGTGATGCTTCCACAAGCCTCCAGTACTGTTCAAAAACACTTACATAGCGCTCTGTATTCTTCCCTACTCTCCATGAAAATGCTATAGTTACTTTTATCTCATCTTGTACAAAGTACCTAATTTCTTAACGTTTCCTAACTAGTACACTGCATATTATATGGATTGTTCTTCTGTTCATCTTGGCATATTTCACACCTATTAGCCATGTGCCTGGAATACTGGGAAACCTTAATGAATATGTTTTTCATAGACCAAGGTAGGTGTTCTGTAGACATTTGAATGGAGCATTAAGGGGCTGGGGATAATAATACTTCTAGGTTTGACATCCTGAACTAGAGAAGTCCAACATGGTTTATGTTTGAATGATGCTTACAAAAAATATATGTGATGAAGTCCATTGAAACTCAGTTAATTCAATCCCTTGGAGTAGTTAACTTTCACTTTGAATTTTGGTTGTTCCTATAATTGGTATATGCAATTGACAGTTTTATAAATATGTCTAGTTTAGCATAAGCATATAAAATATCAGATGTGTGGCACAAATGGAATTACAGTCTTCCCCTTTCTTATTCCAAATAAAATATCGTAGATTTTCTCTTATAAATTTTGGGAATATCAGGGAAACATTGATTACCTTTTAAAATTTTCTTGTATCCCATAGACCCTTCTTGTTCTACTTATTTCTCATTTAGTCACTGTGGAGTTTCTAAAATATGAATGCAAGTTAGCCAAGGCTATTATCTCCCTCTCTGTTTTGTGGTTCTTGCTATTTTCAATCTATGTTCCTCTAGATAAAATAAGTCAAGGGAACAGAGAAAGCTCAGCACAGTGTGACAAGTCTGAGGCTCATGTGTGCTAAGCATCAATGTATATAAGACAGTGGTTAGAATCATGAGAATTTTATGTTATATACTCAACACATGAACATTAGCAAAATAAATGTGATAAAGGCCCCTTCTAAAATACAACTACTGCATACAGAGAACCATCCCAGTGCCCTTTTCATTTTCCAAACCCAATCTACCTCTGAAAATATTAAATGAAAACTTGTAGCCATAAGAGTTGTATGGTTTAAATAATTGTCATTGAACCATTCTTTTATTATTAGTCATTGATAATTACAATCTTACTCCTCCTAATTTACAAGTTATACTTTATCATAGATACAGTATACTTGGGCTTAGGTTTGGCTATAGTTCCAGGTATCCACTGGGGTCTTAGACTATGATCAGTACAAATAAAAGGAGACTTCTATAACTGATTCAAAGAGCAGAATAGGGTGAAGGGTCTTCTGTAATAATACCAGAGGAGCAGAAAATGTATGGACCTGTCAATGGTAACTTTTTCATGAAGTGAAAGCCACAGCCCTGTGTCTGGAGACAGCTGTTTTGGACACAGCCTTACTTAAACACAGATCTAAGGCCTTCAGTCACATATTGGTCTTTTTCTCTTTTTAAAGAAGTGAAAATAACAGTTGCTATTCCAACATGAACATACACACAAAATACTTAGGATGGACAGCCCCAGGGTAATTTGATGATTGTTTTGTATTCTACTGCACCATCAGAAAAGAAAAGGGCAACTTAAATTACTGGTATTGTAACACTCAAAATTCAAGCAATACTCATTACAAAGTCGAGCTACTACTGAATATATCTCATACCACCCTAGCCTTTGAATAGGTGGCTTTAAATTTAGAACTATCAGCAAATAAGCAGAAAGAAAGAATTAAAAATATGTAAGAATAGAAGATGCTATTGATATAAATTCTTATGAACTACAGTCCAAATTGATGCCCCCTGGTTAATAAAGAAAAGACTCTGTGATAAGATAAACTTGGGAAAAGTGAAAAAGCAGAAGATAGAAGATTTCTCTCTCTCTCTCTCTCTCTCTCTCTCTCTCTCTCTCTCTCTCTCTCTCTCTCTTTTTTAGAACTGAGGAGTGGTAGTGAGTCCCCCAAGCGGAGACATAAAAGTCATGTTTTAAACATTATCTGAACAATAAATCCTTTAAATGCAGGAATATTAATTCTCTTCACAGGTATATCTCAACAACTAGCATACACTACATCTCAGTAAGTGTCCCTATGTCTGTTCAAAAAGAATGCATTGAGAGAAGTTGGGGAAGAATATGGTTTGGTTTTCTTTCGAAACTCATGCTTTACCAGTGAGCTAAGTGTCTCACTAAGCCCCATTCTGGGTGTAGATGTTTGTAGGAAACCCTTGAAGTCAATGTGGAGTTCTGTCTGGTGCGCCATTGGACTCAGGGTCCTCCAGGCTAAGGGGATGATTGTGTTTATAAAAGTAGGAAGTAGATTCTGAAAGGCCAGTACCAAGAAGGAAACCGCTAGCAATCTCTCATGGCCTTTTGCCAGAGGCGGTTGTGCTCTGAAGTGCAGAGGAATTCAAAAGAGCAACGGCATCCAGGTTACCAGTTCATTTTCTCCTTGCACTGGGATCCGACCAGCGGCTTTTGTGACCATCCCAGGCACATGGTAACATGAAGAACCATCCAAAGGTGTTGAATAAATGACACCCAAAGAGACCCCAGGATGGAAGAAACAGACGTGTTTACACAAAACCACAATCTCAGCAGCAGCAGCAGCAGCAGCAGCAAAGCCTCACTTGTAAAATCACCCTGGCTGCCTCACTGTGGAGAACCTGGAGAGGAAACAAATCATTTTCCTGAGTCATGAGCTCACTGCTTATCATCCTTCAGTTACACACTGCAAAAGACTCTCTTTTACCCCCTGCCTAGTGACTCCCATTAGTGCACAATATAATTTCACAGCTAGTGCTTGGGGAACTTTCTGGAAGCATTTTAGGCTGAAATAGTGAAGTAGAGGGTGGCATGGGTCTGGTTAATTTCAGAATATTGAAGTGTTGGAATTACAACGCGATGACAGGATTCATCAGAAGGATTTATTTTTTTGGGCCCATGGCCTAATGAATTGGAAAATATTTTCCTATGTCTTCTCCTTCAGCTCTAAATTAAAGTGACACATTTTATTAAAAAATGTCATTTTTACATATTAATATATGAATTGTGGTATGGTACACATGACAGTAATGTCATCTGGGTGAAGCATGTAGTGATCTCTTGCGTTGATTTTCATTTCACTTAGAAGTGAGAACATGGGATGAAAACGCAGCTAGGGAAGGCTTTATTATGTGTATATGTTATCCAAATACACAGTGTAAATGCATAGGGATTTTATGTGACGGCTTCTATATACACCTGCCTGGGCTGTGGCGATGTAATTGCCTGGATGTGTACTATTTGGTAGAACAAAGAGAGGAATAAAATAAAACCGGGTCCATTTTCATTTCAGGCTCCTAGCACTAAAACTGCACCAAAGGACATATTTAATAGAATTTGCTGGCAGCTGACTAAGCAAACCGACGTTAACTCTAGGTTCTGGTAGTTCCAGTAAAAGCATAATGTGGAGACAGGCTTCTACCTTCAATGTCAGATGCACCTGGGAGTTCTCCTGGTGTGATTCTTGGTACTGGGACAGAACGACACTGCCTCAGAGCCTACACCCATTTGCCGTTAAATGACCTTGTCAAAAGCACAAATCGCTCTCAATAAAACAAAACTAGAAATATTGGGGAAAATTTAAACTATAAGTTACCTAATGGTACTAAATCCCACAAGAATTAAAGATAGAAACTAAATCCTAAGAAAGATTTGGGTTGGTGGAGAGGTGGGGAGGATCTTGGAGGAGTTCGGGTGAAAGAAAACTGTTATAAGAATATATTGTATAAAAAACCCTATAAAAATAATTAGTTGATAAAAAGAAGTTAAATCCCTAAGAGTGATAACTTGATGAAGGTGAATACTTAATTATATGTATATATATATATATATATTACAAGTATGTTTAAATATGCTACTATATGCTTGCTAGACTTGTCGCCTACATAACCATATTTATATTTATATTTATATACCTATGTTCATTTATGACAATTATATGGATTCAGAAAAAAACATAACTTGGAATTTGACAGACATTAAAGATAGGGCTAATATAAAGAAGAAAATTTCATTTTAATGTATTGAATGCATTATGACAAGATTTCACTAACACCAATGATGGCAATTTTATTAATAAAAGCATCAAAATAAATGGTACTTATGTGGTGGTTTAGATAGTTGAACATTAACATAATCCAATACTCAAATTAATAATTATAGATCAGATGGCTCATATTTTGAAATTAATCACAGCACTAATAAGTGACCTTGTTAATTACATAAGCTTTCCCTGGAATTTCTTCGTATAAGTTTTATAATATGGGTAGCTTACAAATCACACAAATTTATTTCTCATAGCCTACGAAATCTAAGCTCAAGGCAGATACAGATTCAGGGTCTGGCAAGGGTCTTTTTTCTGTTAAACAGTGTCATCTGGTTCTCTGGAGTCTTTTCATGAGAACTATGCTATTCATGTGCATCCCTATAAGAAATTTGTATTAGTGAGTGATACTAATCTCATTTACCTTCCACACTTCCTGTTTTCTAATACTGTCGTTTTAAGATTAAGTCCCAGGATGGATTTTTGGATTAACCTGAAATTAATGCACAAATTGTATTTAATGTAACAAATTTGAAATTCCAGAACATATTCAAGTATTCTAATGTTTAGAATCTGTTTTATTGTTGATATCTGTATGACTGATAATAAGATACAAGCCTGTATGGATTTTATGTTACTAAGGGAGTTACAAAACTATATACAAAATGTTGCAAAACTACCTGTTTTGCTGCTCCAAATATAATTTCACTTGAATAGAAATGACTTCAATTTCAGAGTATCATGATTTAAAATAAAAACAAATGAATGTTTAAAAGATCACATAACAGTGAAATGGAAGGAATTGCAAACACTCTTAACATTTATTTTTAGGATCATCAATGACTTAGACGCACGTATGTGTCCATTACTTTGTTGTGTACGTGTTTAGGGATGTGCAGCAACGAGAGCACTCTGCAGGGAACTAGCCACACCTTTTCCTAGAAGGAAGCTAGCAGGGACAGAAACAACTGCATCAGTACTAGAAGTACAGCATTTTGATTTTTTCCAGAGAAAGCTACTTGTAGCTTAAATGCCATTTCCACATGGTTCTTTTTGTATTAGACACAAACAGAAATTTCTCAGGAAAATAGAAACTTCAATTGTACTCAATCTGGTAATTTAGAATAGCATGTCTAGTCCAAGCATTCTGGGCACTGGATAGAGGGGACAATTTTGAAATGAGTATCTCTGCACACTGGCATATAGGGAGAATATTTAGATGCTTATTAAATTTCTTTAACTTTCTTTCATCCAGCCACAATAGTACATGCACCTTCATTGTATTCCAGTTTCACTTTCTTCTTTCCTCTCTCTCCTAGAGTAGAAGAGGGAGCAGAAAGATTATAAGAGCCTGAAGGAAGAGATGACTCTAAAGAAGCAGTATCTTTCAGATATAACAGGACTGATGAACATATGAATTCACAGAGATCATATTAACACATACAGGGCCTACAACGGTTCAAGCCAGATCAGGTCCCAGCATTGAGAGAGGAAGTAGACACACATCTCCACTCCTAGCCAAGAAGCTATCTCCAATTGATAAGCACGTGTAAAGAAAAAATTAATTTTCTCCAATGGAGTATTACTGAATATATTCACCACACTTAAGGGTAGGTCCCATGACTAGTAGTAGATGTCAATACAAAACAAACTCAATAGTATTCTTGCCGACATTTTGTCTCATTGCTTTGTCTGAACACTTTTTATTTTGTCTTACTGGTTGTTTGCTTGTATGTTTGGTTTCTATTTTTTTTGTCTGTTTTATGTGTGTATGTTTCTTATGTTTTTACCTCTTTTCTAATTATGTTTGTGTGTGTGTGTTTATTTCCTTTCTAAAGAAAGAAAGAGAGAGAGAAAGAAAGACCATGGAGTTGAATAGATGAGGAGGTGGGAAGGATCTGGAAGGAGTTGGGGATGGAAACCACAATTGTAATACAGTATTTGATTTTTTTTTCAATTAAAGAATAGAGAGAAAGAACTTAAGACCGGAAAGATAGCTCAGACAGCAAAGTGGTTGATTTGCAAGTATGAGGACCAGAATCCAGTTCCTAGAACCCCCATAAAAATGCCATGTGTGGTGGCTTGCACATGTAATCTCAGTGTAGAAATGTAGAAAGATTGGAAGATCCTTAGAGATCACTGACCAGCTAATTAAGTGATATAGCTGGGTGGATAGAGGAATATAGAGGGGGAAGAGACAGGAAATCCACGGAGTATATAGTGTGGAATCTGAGGTTGGTGGAGAGCATTGCAGGAACACCCCTTTGTCTGAGCCTCAGTAGAGGTAAGATTTCACTAGTGGCTTGGTTGCTTTGTTTTTCTGATCTTCAGCTTGAACCCGATGTCTGCCTCAGGGTCTTTATTATTTGTGCTACACCTGTGTTTTATAATGATAATGCATATCCTATGTCATTATATGCTGGAAGTATGAGATCTGCTTTTTTTATTTTGAGCTTTTACAGTTAAGAGATTGCATAACTCTCAGAAGAGATTTTAAACTTTGGACTGTAAAACATTGTTGAGACAGTGATAGACTATAAGGACTTTTGAAGTTAGACTAAACGCATTTTGCACATGATATTACTATAAGCTTATGGAGGCCAGAGAGTGGAATATAATTGACCTCCATAATCTCATAGAGAGTAGCACTATGAGGAGATGTGGTTTTGTTGGAGTGGGTATGGTCTTATTGGAGGGAGTGTTAGGAAGTATGTTACTATGGGGACAGACTTTGAGGTTTCCTATGCTCAGGATATTTCCCAGTGTGTGTTGGTCAACTTCCTCTTACCTGCAAGATGTAAGACTCTCAGCTACTCCCCTAGCACCATGTCTTCCTGCATGCCATCATGCTCCCTACCATGCCAATAATGGAGTGGACACCCTGAACTGTAAGTGAGCCACTGCAATGAAATATTTTTCTTATAAGACTGCAGTGGTAATGGTGTCTCTTCCCATCAACAAAAATCCTAAGACAACTGGTTTTCATTTTTCCAATTGGTTCATTTATCTAATATGACTACAAAATGCATAATTTGAAGTACTTTAGTCAGCCACATACTTCTGGTTGATAGCTACACAGTGTTCTCTAGATTTTGGTATTCAAACTAGCCTATGGAGGTAGCCTGACATAGAATGATTTTTATGTCTTCAAATTATGTTTAAATATAAAAATAATTCTCTTCAAGTAGAAATTCCATTTTCTAGTTGAACGTGTTATTGAAAAGTCTATTCCCTTTCTAGTCTATGTTTTTGGCATTTTTTTTTTGGTCACAAATCAGTTTTTCTGTGCTTATAGAATTAGTTCTAGGTTTTCTATTAGGCACCATTGTTCTCTCTGTTGATCCATATGCCCAGTCTATGTTGTCTTGGATAGGAAAATCCTGTGGTATGTTGAGATCAGGAATTGTGATGCCATCAGATTTTTTCCTTTGCTCAAGATTGTTCTGGCTATTTGGAGTATTTTGTGGTTCCATGTGAGTTTTCTGGGTTGTTTTAACGATGTCTTTAGGCACTAGTATTTTGATCTTGAATGTAGTGAATTTGCAAACTGTTTGGGTGGTAGGAATGCTGTGATAGCAATGCTCCCTTCAATCAGGGAGCACAGCAGCCTTTCCAACATTGTATATGTGGGTCTTCAGTTTCTTTTATCATCATTACATGATTTTCAGCATAAATTTATTTCTATGAATATTATTGATTTTGTAGCTCTTATGAATGGGATCACTTTATTGTCTTGTTCACAGGAAGTTTGTGATTGATACATAGAAAAGTCAGTAAGTTTTGTACACGAGCTTGTATTTACAAATTCTCTGAAATTTATAAAATAATTCTAATAGTCAGTATATAGGTTTTCTATATGTAGAATCACATTGTCTATAAATAGATGTTTAATTTCCTCTCTTCCTATTTGCATATATTTTATTCCTTTTCTTTCTTATGTGTTCTTGCTGAGACATACAATTTAGGACTGAGAACTCCCAAATCTCTTGTTTTCTACACCTTGACTAGCTGTGAGCCTCCATGTTAATTAACTCAAACAAAAACAAAACAAAACAAAAACCCAAACATCAAGGAAACAAATATCCCAAATAAAAACTGGGCATGAAATGAAGCATAATTTTCAAAAGATGAAATGCAAGTGGCTGAGAAACACTTTAAAAGCCAGCTCAATATCCTTAGCCATTAGGGAAATGCAAATTAAAATTACTTTGAGATTTTTATCTTTCTCCAGTCAGAATAGTCATGACCAAAATCAAAACAAACAAAGCAAAACCAAACCAAATGGCAGCAGTTACTGAGGAGGATGGATGGAAAGGGGAACACTATCCATTGCCGGTGGGAATGGAAAGTGGTACAGCCACAATGGAAATCAGTGTGGAAGTTCTTCAAAAGTAGACAATAGATCAACCACAGGATCCAGTTACGTCATTGCTGGGCAGTTTTATTGACTTCTAATTCCTCTTGTAGATTATATGAAGATCCCCAACTATTGTGGAATACTTGTACACTGTGTGAAGATGTGTTGTTGTGATTGGTGTAATATAAAGCTGAATAGCCAATAGCTAGGCAGGAGAGGACAGGTAATTTCTGAGGAGAGAAAGAAAAAGGAGAAGGAATCTAGGCTGGAGAAAGTCACCAGCTGGCTGGGGAAGAAACAGGAGATACAAGATAGAAGAGAGGTAACGCCAGGTGGCAGAGCATAGATTAATATAGATGGGTTAATTTAAGTTATAAGAGCTAGTTGAGACAAACCTAATTTAAAGACTGAGCTTTCATAATTAATAAGAAGTCTGTGTTCTTCTTTGTAACCTGGTGGCCCAAAGAAAAGTCTGACTACATATGGCTTTCAATGTGGAGGCTTGACTATCCAAACAGAGTTCGAGAAATTTAAGAAAAGTTCTAGACAAGGACAAGGAGCCAGATGTGGCTTTCTAGTTCTGCAGTCTCTTAGGCAGGCCAATACTTGGCATATGGTGTGGTCCCTGGCTGCTGCTTTTGGGCTTAACCAGTAGCTAGAGCAGAATTGTATGATGGATGGGCTGGTCCTTTAAGGCTTTGCTCATGGATCAGATAATACTGCATATGCACAAAAAAACCATGTCCAGACACAGAAAACCTCTCAAAAGCTGCAGTGTGCTTAGGTATTGAAGGAAAAAAAAAAAAAGAAAGAAAGAAAACGGGTGTAGAGAGTCCTAGAAAAAAAAACCAAATAGTTTAAAAATAGTAAAGTCTTTAAAGAAAGAATAAAGTTACACACACACACACAAACACACACACACACACACAATAAGCCACATAAGAATGGAAAATACCCTGGGCACTTGGATCCTATATACTGTTTTGTTGACTTTGAATTTTTGAATGGTGATGAGCAAACAGCAGGAGCTTAATAACATTGGATTATGGAAGAAACTGATGAATTAAACCAGCCTATGTATTTTAGGATGCCTTGGCTTCAGAATGGAAGTTAGACAATGTGTTACATTGGGGGAGAGTTTGTGCTTTTGATTCAATGGGGAATGAAAATCTGTGGATTCCTTCAAAATTAGTAAAGATCGTAATTGATGGGGAGAACTTCCTAAGATCTTGGCTATAAACACGAGGAAAAAAGCCAAGAAAGACTACAAGACAGGTCCCTCAAAATGGGAACATCTCTGAGACTGGATGATACATAATAAGTATTGTTGCTTACAGAATTCTCATAACTTGTTATTACATGCCTACCTTCAAATGGCATGCATTGAAATTTATAATACAGTTTGATTATACAGTTCAACAGACATAAAGTTGAGAGATGCTTTTTACCTGCTCAAACATACTCCATACTTGTGTTAACACAGACATATATGTTACCTTTAAAAGTTTGTGTGCTTTCAGAAATAAAAGGACCAATAACCAATGAAGACAAATAGCCCAGGTGATCCAGCCTTTCAGAATGCCTCTTTTGTAGTTTCTTAAAGTTCTGAATCCAGAACAGATTCAAGGCACCTAGCTGAGATGGTCCAGCCTCCAGAGACTATTCTAGCCAAAACTCCAGATAAGCTCTACGCTTTCCCAAAACAGAGAGACTAAAGAAAAAAATAATATTGCCAACTCTCCCAGGATTTGATCATTATCCCAATTTTCTCGGGGCCTCCTAAAGAAACCATAGTCCCCCAGACTATAGGAAGCAAGCTAGAGAATATGATGCCCACATTCCCAGGAGCTGTGGTGGCTGATTTCTGGTTGTTTAGTCAATGTTTGTCATTGTTTAGGTAGGGGCTAGTTCATGTTGTTACTGGTCATGGTCAGAAAAAAAAAAAAAACTAAACAAAGGAGGTTGGATTCAAGAACATCTTTCTGAAGTGAAAAGGTAGTTACAGGGGGAAAGGTAGATTATTAAATCTACTTTTGAAGTAGGAATGATAGAATAGGTAGATTATTGAATCTACTTTTAAACTAAAAATGCAAGTACTAGTCTAAATGAATACAAGTTTGATTGTTATAGATGACTAACTACTATCCTATATTTCTTAATTATCCTAAACAATTTGTAATAATAACCAGATCCACATCACCCTCTTTCAATTTTATATCCTCTATAATTATTTGAAATAACCGACTTAATCCAATTCATGCTGTCCATCTACTGTTGGGATGGAGGCTATTCAGTGGAGAATAATAGACCTATCAGGGACCAAACATTTAAGCTCAATTGACTCTTTCCCCAGGAGCTTTCTTTGAGCCTCTTCCCCCTGACTCCATGCTAGAATTCTTATTGACTTGAGTTTGCTCAGGTCTTGTGCAGGTAACTAGAGCTGCTATGAGCTCATAAGTGCAGTGGCTTTGCCGTGTCCAGATGTGTGGTTTCACCCCAGATTCCCTGACCTCTGGCTCTGAGAAGCTCTGAGATTTGGGAAAGATGAGGAGATTCAGATGCCCAATTTATGTCAAACAAGAATTCTCTATACTTTGTTCAGTTGTGAGTTTCTACATTAACTGTTTCCCAAGGCACAAAGAAACTTCTCTGACATGATCTGAAATCTGTACTAATCTATGACTATAGATATGAGAATTTAGAGGGAAGTTTAATACTACGTCCATTTAAAAAAATAATAGTTATAGGTTCATTTTTGGATCCTAAGAGCTTCTTAGTCATCAGTTCTTAGATTTACACTATCAAGCATGCATTTCTACCTGAGAATAGGCCTTAAAAATCTAACCTGAAACACATTGCTACCTCCAAAACATTTGTTTAACAATTGCTTCCATGGGCATATTTTTTTCATGCTGTTTGTAGCTTGTAGGCTCACAGCTGGGTAAGAATCTCTCAACAGCATAGAACCTTCTTGTGGTAGAAAAGCTAGGAGGGTATGGGACAATTCCTTTTGAGTTATTGGCTGGGTTTGTGTTAGAAACCCATCAAACATTATATGACATTGGCATTGCTCTTGGTTGCTCATTAGAACTTGATGGTAAGGCCCCGATGGTGGTAAGAATGAAGAAATCAAGTTATTATATACCCTTAGCTTTACTTTTTCACTTTTATTTAACTGACTTGAATATCTGAAATCATGGAAGTCTTTAAAAGTTTAACAGTGACCCTCCCCACCATCCATACCTGAAGCAAATGGGAGAGTTGGCCCTGCCTGTCATCACCTGCAACACCCAGGAGAACAGGCCTTGTATTTCTCCTGGGCAGCAGAGTAGAGCCAGTCTTGTTGATGGAGGTGTAGGTGAGTCAGCCCTGGAGTTGTGAGCTTGCTAGGGCTATCTCCATTACTCATCTATCATGTGGCAGCATAGACAGGGGAGAGATCCCTTTTATTCCATCAGTGCCCAAGGTTGGGGGAGGGGAGCTGGTCTTGCCTCTCATTAGGTGTAGCATTTAGGAGAGTGACCCCTATGCTACACCTGGACATCACAGTAGAGTTGACCCTAAAGGAGTAGATGTGGGGGATCTGACCCTAAGACCATGAGAGCAGGAGAATTGACCCCACCCCTTGCTCATTGCTGCAAAGCATGAACTCACCAGGGCAATGCAAGACAGCTCACCCTGGTGGTTGGGACAACTGAGAGCAGGTGGGCTGACCAACCCTGCACTGCCCTAGCCCAGAACCAGAGTTGTGTATTGGTCCACCCCAATATCTACCCCATCTGTGATCTGCTGGAGTGCATGAAGGACCAGTCCTGTAGACCCAAAGCCACAGGATTTCCCCAGCACAGGGCAACAGCAGCATAACCAGCAGGAGGAGTTCCAGTGAAGTCCCAGCATTGATAGTGTAGCAGAAACCAGAGGTGTCAAACCAGACTAGTGACTCTCTGCAATGAACACTTGCAGGAAAGATATATGAACAAAAGGATTTATGTGGTTACTCTCTATGTCACACTGTAGCTTCCATGATGAGATTGATTTTTTCCTTCTCTTTCTTTTCTTTTTTATCTTAAATTTTATTTGATATTGAGAGGGGGGGTCACAAAAGCATATGGTGGCTACAAAGGGATGGGGAAAGGAATGGAATGGAGATGTATGCTGTGAAAGACAGAAAGAATAAATCAAAAAATAAAATCTAACAGTGAAATCATGGAGGAAGAATATAGGAGTGATTTTTCTTCTCTTAGCTCTGCAACTAACCAGTTTCAATGAATTCACTTAATATTATGATATATTCCTTAAAATAAGAGCGTTTCTAAGTAGAGTACATTTTCATCTGACCCAGGCCAGTTGTAGAGAAGAGGGAGGGAATCTTCAATGACCTGCTGTGAGATTTTTTCCTCTCTGAGCCCTGTTCCCTGATAGGATTAGTCCCTTTGCAGGACTCCACTCACTTGTAAATGAGCCTGACAACAATGTGGACTCTGCAAACAGCTTTGCTTTCTTACAGCTCCCTTCAAGTCCCTCTTGCCTCTGCCCATTCTATATCAGTTCAGCAGCACAGGAAGAAGACACTGCCATTTTTGAAATTTAAATCTGCATTAAGCCAGTTTGGCTATTTTTTCTACTAAACTTTACTCAGTTTTAAAGCACCGTACCTCTCCATGAGTTTAGTTTTACTTGAGAGTCTCTCTGCCAGCAGTAGAAGAGGAAAACTTTGCCCCTAGAAGAAGCTTCTCAGCCCATGCACTTCCCATCTCCTCCTTCTGGTCCTTGTGATGTAGACGATGATGGGAGGTTATGACATGGAGAAAAGGGATGTGCTTCTGAGCTGGCCCTGGATGAAGTACTCCCTAGGCCTTAAAACACTCACTGTATTGGAGGCATCAACATCTGAGGAGGTTTAGTCTCAGGATTTTACAAGCTGATCTTTCTCTTCCCGTACATTCAAAGCCTCCATTGCCTTCTAAGTTAGTAGTCTCTCCTGCTTACTAGGTTTTCATGCCCTTGTGGTGGCAGAAAGCTCCCGCGAACACTTCTGAAGATGAGTTGAGCCATACCTGCCCTACACAGGTATCCTCAGCTATCGTCACCTACTACTCTCTGAAGTGCATGCAGGCCCTACTGCTTGTCCTGCTTCTCCCAACTTTCAAGCCTACCTCCGAGTCCTGGGCATCTGTAGAAGAGTGTAAGAGTTCAGTCTTTATCTGCAGACAGAATCCAGCCCCTGGAGGATGAGTCCTTGTTCACTCTCCAGCTGGAGATCTGTCCAACTGGCAGGAGCTACGGATCCTCTTGCCTCTCACAGACCACCTCCATGTCTGAGCCCGTACCTCCAGCAGCTCACTGTTTGGATTACAACATGAGAAAAGCAGGGGAACAGGAAAATGCCACAGTGTTCCATGTTATTCTGGACCCAATTCAGAGAAATGAATTCTCTTCCTCTCTACCGAAATCTTAGTATTCTCTTTTTATAAATCCTCTGGGCTGATTTAGGATGGCTAGATACCACTTAGCAAGCCCTGTGGGGACCATCTAATCTAGTGCTTTCTTCTGGAATGTAAGAGTACTTAAAACGTCATCAGGGTAAGATCAAGACTTCAGCTAGAAGTTTAAGACAAGAGGAAGCATCCCATTTCATAAACCTGCTGTGATAGCCAAGAACCAGTCACAAATCTGCCGCACATTTCATGAGCCACTGGCCTTGCTGGTTGATTGAAATAAGACCAAGTAACATTCAAGGAGTTAGCCATTTCTCTTTCAGAAACTGTTCTCTTTCCCCACCCAAAGAGCTGAGTGAGGCACTGGAAAAGGATGACCTGTGGTTTCAGGGAGGGAAAAGGCAATTCTGAGTCAGCAAAGTAAAAAGCCACTGCCAGCAGTTCTACCACTGATGGCTGCCCGAGAATCTCCTTTATGTTTTCTGAGGCAGCGACTACTATCCATTCTTGCCATTAAACAATCAGTGCTATGCGGTGCCAGGAAAATCTAGACGGTGCTCATGCTATACCAAGAACAACAATAAAAGTTATAATTGGACTGTCTTAGAACTGAAGAAATAAGGTAAAAGAAAATGTACTTTAATTTTATTTTTTTAAGTTTTCAGCTTGATTTCTAAATTTAAATATGCTTTCATTTTCCCCTTTTCCCTTACGCTCCACAATACCTTTAATGTACCCACTTTTTCATCTCCTTTACATCATGATCTGTATTTAGGGCTAACCACTTGATATTAGATAATCAATTAGAGGACTTTTCCTTGGGGAAAATTACCCCCCCCCCGTGGAATTCCTTAGTTGCTTACAGTAAAAGAAAAAGAAATTATCTTAAGAATTCTAAATACTGTAGTTTCCCAGAAAAGGAAGCCAACCCTGCAGTCTGTGGGGTCAGAGTCACACGTACCTTCAGAGACACAATATTAATGAGACAGAGGCATTGGTCTAGAAACTATTTCGTTAGTTTGCTGTAACCAAATGCCCCAGAGAAGTATTTTAAGTTGGAAGGATTTGTTTTGGTCCATGACTTCAAATGTTTTAACCCATGGTCCTTCGACTTCATTTCTTTGAACCAGAAGTGAAGCTGACAGCCATGAAAGGAAGTAACAAAACAACATTGCACATCTCCAGGCAGCCAGGAGGCATGCTGTATGCCACAGGAATAAGAGGTCAAGATAGAGCCCAAAGGACAGGACATGACCCACTTCCTCCAACTCCGCCTGCTTCCTGATATTCCCAGCACCTGCCAAAGTAAAGACACCTGTTGGGGATCTAAGGCTTCAACAAGTAAGCTTGTGAGGACATTTCCTATTTAAACCTTAATAGACAAGAATAGGTGCTTGATAAGTATCAAGTTGTGGATAAATGGTCAGTTTATTGCTATAGTTAAAGAAGAAATTTATTAAAATACATTGGCACTATACTTGCTAGCTGTTGGGAATAGAGTAGCAATACATGGAACTGATCTGTGTAATAGGATGTTGACTTCTATGACCATGTGTCAATGGGTATTATAGCAGGGTCATATGACAGAGATTTTAAAAAATTTTTCAAGTTAAATGTATTTCCAGTGAAAAATGCATAATGAAAATTTTCTCTATATATGATATATATAATACACATAATAGAATTCCATTTATATATACATATATATACATATATGTACACAATAGAAAAAAGAGGGAAAGGGATAAACAACACTAAAGATATTTGAAAAAGCCCAATGGAACAAAAATATATCTGCCTAAAATTGCATACACAAACACACATATATGGAATATATATGCAAACACACACTACACATATCTACATATGCATGTATGTGTATTTGTGTGTATCTTTGTGTGTATACATATTGACATAGTTTAAATTTTATTATGCTACAAAGAATGATAATGGTCCCCACAAGAACCACAGACTAACAGAAATGAGGGTACCAGAGAAACTTCTTTTCTAATTGTTGGTCAGAAGAGTCAAGAAACTCTCAAAACAGTACAGTTTCTTGCCACTGTCCTTGGTGGTCTCCTAGCATGTGAATGTAAATTCACACTGCTGAAGACAACACACATTTCAGACACAGGACTAGGGGGAATTGCATCATAATTAACCTGGATGTCTTCTCCCTGAGCATGAGCTCTTGCAGTACAGTAAGTTGCCATGCAAGCTACCAAAGGAACATGGCCGCCATCTTTCTGCCCTTGCTGACTGTGGATGTAGCATGACCAGCCATCTGACTGACCTGTTACAATGCTTTGCTCACCAGAGTGGGACATAACTTAATCTCTGAGTAAAAATACAGCCTTTTCTCTGTCAAAAAATGTTTCTTTCTGAAATCCACCTTGAAGAAGACAATTAGCTATATGAGTTGTAAATTTTGATTTTATTTTTACTTATTATTCTGTTCAAAATGTTGCTCATTTATTTATGTCAAGAAGCTTGAGGGAAAGGTAGTAAAAGCAAATCTCTGCCTAAAAGATACTACAGATTAGAAAAGATAATAACTACAAAGGGATATAGGGAGGACATTCGCGAGGATGACGGCTCTGTAGCTACTTTGAAGGATCATTTGAACTGAGGTATAAATGCTAAGGCAAAGTGTAAAGACTACAGACAAGGAGGAAGCAACAAGCTTGTACCCTTGAGTAAATCTGATTTTCATTGCTGCTGGAGCGCGATTTCAATGAAATACCCAAAAGAAGGTTCCTCGATTGTCTTTGATGGGGTTCTTCTCAATCAGTCCTTGAAAGAAAATGATTATACATGCTTTTTCTTTTTTTTTTTTTTTTTAACTTGAAAGGCAGCCATAGGAATTGACATATAGGATGTGAAGCAGAAACACTGTCTACTTTTCAGGGAGCAAAGCAATTGCCCCAACCCTGGACTTTTTGGTTCTAATCTTGGACTTCGATCTTTGTTCAGAAACCACAAGTGCAGTTCAGTGGAGAAGCAGCAGTGGAGCTGTCAGTCATCCCACAAGGGCTGATGACAGGCTCCCAAGCCGCCACCCTGCCCAAGACCTGATCTAGTGACGTAAGTCACGAATCACATAGCAATTCAGACGGGAGGAGCCTGCTTCCACGAGTTTGGATCTCAGGCATATTTACAAACTTTTGGACTAAGAGTTACTTTCAGCCTTTTAGCTTTGGTTAATACATTTGTCCAACAAGCAAAATAATAACAACAATAACAATAATGAAAGAAACTCTAGTATAAAATGTTTAATACAACAAAAATTGAAGATTCCTAGAGGAGAGTCAAATTCTCTCTTAAAAAACAAAATTTGGATGATTTATTTTAAATTAATCAAAAGCATATAGATTATAAGCAGTTCATTGTAATCAAATTAATTATGTAATAAAAGATTTTTTAAAAAAGTTTGTTTTTTGATTTTGCCAATTCCCAACTATTTATGTATGATTGAAGATACAGATTCTTCATCCCCAAAGCTATAGAAATCTATGTTTAGTAGTCTGTGTAGTAAGTGGAGTGTGGTCATAATAATAACAATAATATAAAGAAGGTGGTGGCGGCAGCAATTGTGAGGGTTCATATACAGGCGGGCATCTGTACCTCCCTGACCACCCTTTCAGGCTCAGGGAACACTATGGACCAGGAGGTGAAATAATGTTAGCACTGGAGCATGGGGAGAAGTTCTACATAAATTTGTCTTCTAGAATGACATAACTATTGCTCCCTTAAACTCATGGAAGACTGTGACTACATGCATAAGATATGCACAATATAAAGCCAGTTAGAATTTCCTGCAAGGTACCAAGGCCCCATCTCTAGCTGAAAAACTATTGGTAGTTGAAGGCTACAGGAAGCCATTTTTCTTTGGGAGGAGGTTGATCATTGGTAAGTTGAACTTGCCCAGGGGATGACTCTTTGCCATGTGTGAATGAGCAGCACTAATTACTGGACTTAGCTGCTTTTGCTTTGTTTTGTTTTGTTTTTTGAAAGAGAATGAAATTGGGAGAATGATGTGTAGCAGTGAATACTGACAGATTTTTTAGTATGGAATTAATAAAAGTTTATTTTTAATTCTATATGATGTTCTCACTGGTTAGTGAAAAAAAGCATAGTGTTACTCCATGATTACTGACCACGAGGTCTGTAATTGAGGTACCCACTTGACTCGCTCACCCTTGGTCATTCCCCTTGCCATTAATTTCACTCATGTATCATAAAGCCCTGACTTTCTGTATCATCCCATCGTACCATAATTATCAGTAGGCAACACAACAATGAAACTTTGGAGGGCACAACATTTATGCTGTGATAAGGGAAGAAAAGATCTAGGGAAAGGGTAACTTTATATTATCTGAGGACCTTGTGTTTAGAATTTTAATTTTCTCATTTTTGTTTTTTTTCTGAAAAACAATAGGAAAATAGACAAAAATTAATCCTTTCAAAGCTCTGCAAGTTCCAAAAATGTCAACAGTCCAAAAATTGGGATGATATATAGCAAAATATCTTTAACAAAGGCTCCAGAATTGGCAGATATAGATTTGGACAGAGGCTTCTAATGGTTGATGATTTTGTACAGATGACGGAACTCCTCTAAAACCTGTTTTCTTGTACAAATTGGATTGAAATAACAGAAGCCCCAGAAGCCTGGGTAGAACCCTCGAGCTGTCTCCCTGTGCCTATTGGGAAATCTGAGGACCACTGGAGAGACAGAAGTATGTGGAAATTTGGGAACTCCCAAATCTTGGAAAGAAAGGAGGAAGAACAAGGTTGGGCCTTTCTCTTTCACATGTAAGCCTCTGCTCCCACTTTCCATCCCTTGTTCACCACAGATGCTGGATCCTGCCCCTAGCTCAGGAAAAGGAGTGTCAGAAGTATAGTTTCGAGATGCACTCAAAAAAAAAAAAAAAGTGGGAACATAAAAATAAATTAATAGTTCAGGCTGGTCAAGAACCTGGGTTTAGAACTCAAGCCTGATGCCAAACTCCTGGATTAATTTAACCTTAATGCCATCTAAAAACTTAATTTGTTTTCCAGTCTTACATAAAATTGATCCTCAAAAAAAAGTATAAAAATCTAACAATGAATTCAACATAACTTGCCTTGTAGCAATGATAGGAGGCTAGGTAAATAATTATTAGTGGTGGCAGAAGATAAAAACTTGCTCCGAGTACAGTTTTGCATTCTAGGTAGACACTGTTGGGCATACAAACAAACAAAACTGTGCTAGCCCAGGGGAGAAAAATAGCGCATACCGGGCAGGTCATCCTTGCTACTTATGGACCTCAGGCATCCACTGTCGTGAAGCAGATGAACAACTTCATTTTGTTTCTAGCTATTCCGTTTCTTTCATGTTTAAACTACCTCATTTCAACCGTTCAGATTTTCATAGAATGCAGAAATCTTTTTGGATCGCCTGCTGCCCCTGGCTCATTTTGTAAGTAAATAGCTTATGTAACATTGCAGAGTTCTAACTTCCTAAACTAACTTTAGGAGACTTCCTAAAATATCCATTTTAACTTGTTTTGTGTTTCATAGTTAATAAGAAAGGGAGGACTTGACATTCAAAGTAGTTTTGAATTAACAGAAAAGTCAAGCAAGAAGTACAAAGGGTTCCCATGTACCCAGTCTTAACTATGTCATTTGCAGACATTTAAATTTTATACTTCCCATTTATTTAATTTTATGTTTCGTGCTTTGAGGTATTGAATATAAAAATCCAATGTTACATGCAGTAGTTACTCTTTGTTATTACTTTGATACATTTGAAGAGAGGGATTATCAATTTATTATTTGCCACCATCATATTAATCTGGGGGCATGTCTGTAAGGCATTTTCTAGATTGGTAATTGATGATGGAGGGCCCATCCAGCTCACTATGGGAAGTGCCAACCCTGGGCAGGCAGTCCTGGGTTATATAAAGAAGGTGGCTGAATAGAAGCAGGAAGCAAGTCAACAAACATCTTTTCTCCATCATTCCCTACTCTTTATATGCTTGAGTTCCTTCTTGATATCCCCCAGTGGTGGTGTGATCAGGACACACATGTCAAATAAAGCCCTTTCTTTCCAAGTTAGTTTTTATTAGCCTTTCACCATAGCACTAAGGGGCAAACTCAACAGTCAGAGTCACTTCCGTTTTCTCCTGTGTTGTTATCACAGTTTTGATTTCTAGGTTTAACTCTGCAATCCATGTTAGCTAACTTTTCAGAAATCTGTTAAGGATACATCTGGATTAATTTCTTAAAAATATATTTTTTAATTTTGTGAGATTAATGTAATTTCCTCACTTCCCTCTTTCCTCTCCTCCCTCCAAACTCTCCCATATTCCTGCTTTGCTCTCTTTCAAATGCTTTCTTTCGTGGCCTTTTTTTCTTTAATTGTGTAACATAAATTCATAAGTATATATGTCATATGCACATATATATATCATTATTTAAACCAGGCAAATGTCTAATTGTCTTGTTCAATTACTGGAGCGCAATCCTTTCCCACGTAACTGTCTTTGTGTTTTTGGCAAGGTTCTCGGCCTGCGTTGGTGTCGGGCTATTCTCAGAATCTCTTTCATCCTACTCATCTACTTGACCTTTCTCCCTCCTGTTTTGACTACCATAAATTTCGACTACTCTTGAAATAAGCTTTGAAATTGGGTAGTTGTGATCAGACTTTCCTTTGGGTCACAAGCCCCAAATAATGACATGGAGACTTAATATTAATTATGAAAGTTTGGCCTTAGCTCAGGATTGTCCCACCAGCTCTTATGACTTAAATGAACCCATATTTTTATTCATCTATGTTCTACCATGTGGCTTTTACTGCTTTCCACTTTTGTGTGTCTGACTTGTTCTGCTTCTGGATGGCATCGCTTACTTCCTCTCTTTCTGCCCACAAGTCCCACCTTTCTCTCTTGCTTAGTATTGACTCTTTGGCTTTTTATTAGGCCAATCACAGCAATATATCTTTACAGACGGTATGAATATTCCACAACAGGCAGTGTTAGTTTTCTGATGTTATCATTTCCATCCAATTGCATTATGACTATTCATGAGTCTTTAAAACTCAGGGTCATTTCATCACAAAATGACTCATCAAGACTATTCTTAGGATTCTATTAGGCCTACTAATCAAATCTGAAGAATTCACATCCTGAAAATACTGCATTCTCTTATCTGCTAATAAACTAATCAACCTATTTTATTTGATTTATTTCATCAGACTTTTATATCTTTTCTCATATAGAACCCATAGATGTTATATTAAATTTATAGCTAAATATTTCCTTAGCAAGGATTCTAATAAAAAATAACATTCTTTTTAAATCTCAAATTGCAATTGCTCATTGCTGGCATATAGAACAGCATTTGCCTTTTTGTACTGCCTTCATATCTTGGTACCTGGTTATGAAATCTATTAAAGGCTAGCAAGATAGCTAATAGGGTAAAGACATTTTCTGCCAAACTCCACATGTCCTAAATTGGATCCCTGAAATTTACACTGTGGAAGGAAAGAACCAACTCCTCAACTCCATGAGGTAATCCTCTGACTTCTGTATATGAACATGTGTACACATGTTGTGGAATAACCCTCTTGTACACTCTAAAGGTTTGTCACTTGAATTGATTTAATGAAATGCTGTTTGGCCAGTAACCAGGCAGGAACTATAGGCAGGACAACCAAACTAAGGATTCTGGGAAGAGGAAGGGCAGAGTCAGAGAGTCGCTGGCAAATACAGAGAAGCAAGATAAAAATACCATACTGAGAAAAAGTAACAAACCATATGGCTAAACATAGATAATTATGAGTTAATTTATGTGTAAGAGTTCACTAGTAACAAGCCTGAGCTATTGACCAAGCTTTTATAATTCATATTTGGTCTCTGACTGGTTATTTTGGAACTGGCGGGCAGGAGAGAAATGTCTGTTTAGACATACACTCAAACACAAACAATTAACAAATGTTAAGATTATAAATGACTCTTAGTTCCAGAAGCTTTTATGGTGCTGTTTTTCTTTTGTTTTAACTTAGGTTTTTATGTTATCTACAACCGAGTGACTTTTTCCTCTCTAATCTGTTTGCCTTATGCTGCTTTAGCACATTTGTTGAGATTTCCAGTACAGTGCAGATTAGCAGAATGATCAGAAGTTTCATGATTCTCTTATTTCTGATTTTAGGGAAACAGCAAATACTTCTATGTTTCTTGCTCTTACCATTAAATGTCATCTTAACTATAAAATTGGGGAGATGTTCATTATCAAGTTAAGGATGTTCTCTTCCAGTCACATTTTTAAAAAATAATAAATGGACATTGGATTTTATCAATTTTTTTCCTTCACCTCTTGGTATGATCATTTGACTTGTGTTCTTTAGTTTATTATTTAGGTTATACTAATTGATTTAAAATATTCCATTTATTTATTTATTTATTTATTTATTTATTTATTTATGTGTGTGTGTACAGGTGAGTTCCTGAGGATGCCAAAAAGAGTGTCAGGTACTATAAAAGCGGAGTTACTAGCACTTATACGCCACTTGTTGACATGGAAGCTGGAAGTTGAACTTTGGTTCTCTGTAAGAGTAATATATGCTCTAACAGCTCATTCCTTTTAGTTGATGTTTAGTTTTGAGCTGGAGTGGTAAGACTGCAATAATTCCTACCTCATAATGGTATCTGATTATCTTTTTTCTTTACTGAATTGTTTTGATGCTATTTTTGTTGAGGACATTTGCTGCTATTTCCACTGTAGTTTTGAAACTATAGTTTTCTTCTTTTGTAAAACCTTAGTTTGGTTTTCAAGCTCAGATAAAACTGGTCTCATAGAGTGAATTACAAAATAGTCTCTTTGTTTTATTTTCTGAGAATTCATGTAGTTTCACGGTTAAATTGTAGAATCTGTCAGTGATTGTATCTGAACCTAATGTTTTCTTTTAAAAGTTATTATTGGAGCTCTATTTAACTAATTCCTCTTGTATGAGTTTGGGTAGGTTGTTGTTCCAAGGAATCAGTTCATTTCCACAAAGGTATCAGATTTGTGGGCGTCCAGTTTTTCTAATGTTTGATTATCTTTTTTCTATCTCTGGAGTCTATAATGATATCCACTTGATAATAATAATATGTGTCTTTTTGTTGTCTTCTTTTTCTAGGTTACTTTTCATAGATTTTACTAGTTTCATTGATCTTCTATAGGACTACTTTTCAGTTACATTGATTTGATCCTATTTGATTATAATTTTTCCCTCTCTCTTGATTTCAACTTTTTAATTGTATTGGATTCTGTTTTTTTTTTTTTAAACAACTTTGTTTTTTGACACTGTCATAGATATCTACCATGCATTTTGGACACTCCTCACACCATTTTATTTTCTTCCCATTTTTATTAATCCCTACCTTCTCTATCTGCTCTAATTTTTGTTATTTCTCTTTCTGTGCTTAATTTGGATTTTTTTGGTCTTTTTTTTATAGTTTTCTGAAATAGAAGCTTAAATTATTTATTTTAGACCTTTCTTTTATTCACAATTTATGTATATAAAATGATTATTTTCCCTTTAAACCCTGCTTTTTCAGTGCTTTATATAATTTGTAGTTTTATTTATTCAAGATATTTTAAAAATCCTCAGGGGCTACTAGAAAAATAAAGATTTAGAGAATTTAGAGATATTCTTTGTGATGGAATTTTGGTTTCATTATATTGTGCTCATCTGAAAGTATACTTTGGATATTTAATAATCTACTAAATTTATTAAAGTATGTTTTACATCCAAAATATTGCCAATAATTTGGTGTGAATTTCACATGTGAGCATAAGGTGAATGGATGTGTACTCTGTGGAGATTATGTAGAATGTTCTATAAATATTCACTCTGCTCAGTTTGCTGATAGAACTTCTGAGTCAAACTGTGCTCTACTGATTTTTGCCTGTTGGAACCACTCATAACCTTTTTAATGTAATTAAAATCTCCAAAAAGGGGACTTTCTTGATATCCTTGAAATCTATTTCTCTTGTGGATGATCTGGCCTTTGTTGGAGTTTACCAGGTTTTGCCCCATATGTTTATATTCCATTGTTAGAGGAATATATGCTTTGAATTCTTAAGTAATTGGAAAACTGACACATTTTACAGAATGCCCCTTTTTACCTTGCAATTTTTCTTACAGTACAGTGTATTTGTTAGAATTTATGATTTTACCCCACCTTTCTCTTTATTGGTTTCAGTATGATGGATCTTTCTTTATTAATTTAGTTTTAGTTAATATAAATGTTCATGTTTAAAGTTGGGTTTTTTAAAACAACATACATTTTGGTGCACTCTAATAATTTCTGGTTTCAATTGGTCCTTTAGAACAATTTAATATTTAATGTGGCTATTGTTACAGTTGGATTCATAGCTATAATATTTATTAGTTTAGGGACTATAGTTAAATAATTTTCTTTGATTATATTAGTTCATTTAATAGAAAGCTAAATATTGCACACAAAGCACTTAATCAATGCTTTTAGTGTTCTGGGAGCATTTTATGTTTGAATGGAGTAGATTCTCTACAGTTAGAAAGCAATGATTATCATTGGTTGTATACCCATAAAAATAACTCTCTCATCAACTGTATCCATAAATATTTCAAAATTGGTAGCTAATTTCAAATTGTATTACTTTCATCAAGCTGAAATATTTTGAAAGACTTTAATTCCTGAAGTATTGTATGTACTAGCACTGAAACATCTATCCCTGTATAGTCATGAAATGAACAGCCACAGCAAGTTTATTCATTCACTCATTATCATTTAAGTGAAAATGCTCCTATCTTAAAATTTAAATTATACACATTTCCTTTTTAGATTGAAAGGTATTTCCACCATTGATTCTATTGCATTATTTTTCATCTTTGAAGGCTTTTATTAATGCCTGTCATACATATGTATACAAATATATTATTTTGTCACTATAGTGAAGACTCAGCCGTTAAGAACTCTTGCTGTTTTTGTAGAGGACCTCAGTTCAATTCCTAGGGCCTATGTTGGGCAGTTCAAAACTGCTTGTAATTTCACCTTCAGAGACCTGAAGTTCACTTCTTGCTTCTTTGGTATATACACAGTTAAGCTTATTGATAGCTAACTCTTACATCTAGAATTAAGCCATTTCCATTATTTTACATTTTACCACAAGGATCATGGCCAACCAGCAAGGTTCCAGAGGACAGCTTGTGTTTTTCCCTTCTAGTGGCTACATGGTGTCTTGAGACTCCACTTTCTTTCTCCCATCATTCAGTTTAGTTTTCTTGCCTAGTTCTACTCTGCCCTATCACAGGCCAAAACAGCTTCTTTATTCATTAACCAATAAAAGACAAACATTCAGAAGGACTTCCTACATTATTTCCCCTTTTCTGTTCACGTCTGTGCTGCCAGGCAGTTGAGAAATGAACAAGCAGGCTCTGCCAATAGATTGGTGCACCAATTACATACACATAAAAACTGAGAAATCTTGGAAAAGAATTACACACACACACATACACACACACACACACACAAAAGAAAAGTTTATCTGCATTTTTTTTGGACTGGTGGCATGCCACAGCTCCCTTAAGAGAGGTCTTCCTGATTCAGCAGCAGCAGAAAAAACAAAAACAAACAAACAAACAAAACACACAGTTTTGAAACAGCAGGTTTTTGGGCCATGCTGCAAGCACAAACTCTGGCTCTTTCCAGAGACAAAACATTTAAATGGGGTTTGGGAGCAACATGTTACAACCTGCTTGATGGTGTGACATAGACCCACTCCATACTTGGAACTGGGGTGGTATACATGGCTTTTAGAGGCAGTAAACATGTCTCCACCACATTGTACTGTGTGGAGCCAAAAGGCAAAGCAGCTGAGACTGAGAATTTTAAGAAGCACTTCTGGACAAAAAAAAAAAAATATTTCAGATACATAATAGGATAGATTCAGACATAAAATACCTTAAAATAAGACACAGTGTATTTAAAAAGTGTATATAGGTTTGGGAGAGAGAAGAAAAAGAGTAAGAGACAGTAAATTTATTATAAAAAAGTACAGACAGTCATAGATTAAAAAGTAAAGTTAATAAAATAAATATTAAATTGTAGAAAAAGTAATAGAGTAAGAAAAAAAGACAGATTAAGATGGAATATACATAGAGAGTCTGGATTATGTATATTTTACATAAAATGTTTTTGACTGTGAAGAAGCTAAGTACAGGAGACATTTAGTATATGAACTGCTAAGTTAAACCAATATGTATATCTTAGAGGTATCTTGACTTTAGAATTTGGGTCTAAGGATTTGTTACTTTGGAAAAGAGCCTCTTCTTTTGATGAGAACCTATGGATTTCTTTCAGACTAATATGGTTTGATAGACAAAGACCCCCTAAAAGTCAATGTGAACACCCCCAAAAATTACTTTGCCCAACAAAAAGCAGGATGTAGTTTGGGGAGAACTACACCCAAATTCCCAAATATTGTTTATAAATGTTTGTTTACATTTAAACAGTGAAATGATATAGACATGAATACTTTGCATTGGTATGGACATTGGTTTATTGATAAAAATTTAAGATCAAATTTGTTATATATGCATTTCTGTTCTTGTTTAAGGTATTATGTTTGTGCAGCTCATTTAAAATGTAATGTATAATTAAGAAATACAGATTAATAGATTATCATCTATAATAGTCAAGCTTTTAGTCATGTTAGTTAGGTTTTCTAGATATATAGAGATATATTTCAGTTAGATAGGTAACCTTTGGGGTTCCTGATTCATGAAAAAGTCTGCCAGACATTCTGCAGGACATAGAAGAAAGCAACTGATGGACTTTGCCCATACAAGGCAGAATGGATCTTCAGATTTCCTGCTTCATGGAAAAGTCTGCTGGATACTATGAGCCTGTAGGCTAGAGACTGGATGCCCCAACTTTACAGAAGAACTTTGGGTGACTGTCCAGGCAGCGAGATGTTTCTGTAAATTCTAGAGTTTTGGAAGTTGCTTATAATGTACTTCCTGTTGCTTAGGTAATATTATATCCTTCTGAAGTCTTTGATGGAGTGGAAGAATAGATAGTTACAGTTTTCTTCAGTTATGATAAAATATAAAGTAGATATAAATATTGTAACTGAATTTCTTGCTTGATACCTGCTTTGTTGTATGTAAATTTACTATGTTAAAGTTAAAACCTTCCTTTTTATTTAGACAGAAAAGGGGAAGTGATATGGATTTGCTGCTATATGCTGTGAATATCATTGGTTAATAAAGAAGCTGCTTAGGGCCTGTGATAGGGCAGAATAGAGCTAGGCAGAGAAAAGTGAGCTGAATGCTAGGAGGAAGAAGGCGGAGTCAAGGAGGCGCCATGTAGCCATTGCAGAGGACAGATGATCCAGAACCTTGCTGGTAAGCCACAGCCACGTGAGGATACACAGATTAATAGAAATGGGTTAAATTAAGATGTAAGAGATAGCCAATAAGAAGCTAAAGCAAATAGGCCAAGCAGTGATTTAAATAATATAGTTTCTGTGTGGTTATTTCAGGATTCTGGGTGGCTGGGGAACAAACAAGCAGCCTCCTATAACATAGAATCTTTTAATCTTATAGGGGTTTTGATTATTGACTCAGTAGTTGAATTTATCTCTAGCTGAGCTGTAATTGTGACAGTCAGCTGATCCACAACTTGGCAAGTAAGGGTTGCAGCAAGATCCTAACACCCAATCAACACAGGTGAGACTAGGCAACAATATCAAGGAACTCTACCAGCAATCTGACACCAGAAGCATAGGTCTAATCACAAAAATGCAACACAGATAACTAAGGCACACTGTGTTCACCATAAATGGGTATGCCCATCAAAATGTGCCCTAAGAAAAACAATTTAGCTTATATACAAGATGATGAATTCAAGTAGTAACTATGGTCTCAAAATCGATATTAATAAATGTCTGAATAAAGACCATGAAAACAGAGTTGAAAAAAACAATGAAACCAACTGAAGATATGAAAACAGATTATTTATTTACTTAATTTTGTTTTTAAAGTTTTTATTAATTGTAGCTACTAATTCACTGTCAGTTTAGGGAAACCGCAGCTGGGATGTAAGATAAGTTAATTAACTACAAATTTGGTTTGTTTCATTCCATAGGCTGTTTCTTCCCTTGAGTTATGATATCCTTTGCTGTACAGAAGCATTTTAGTTATGTGAGGTCACATTTACAAATTGTTGGCCTTAATGTCTGTGCATTGGATGGCATTTTAGAAAGTCCTTTTCTGTGACATAGAGTTCAAGCATATACTTTCCTTTCTCCTCTACCATAGTCAGGGCACCATGTCTTTTTTTGAGTTTCCTTATTTTTTGGAGTTGAGTTTTGTTCAGGGTGAGAGAAAAGGATCCAGTTCATTCTTCTACATGTAGTTACCTAGATGGACCAGCAACATTTGTTGCAAACGCTGTTTGTTCTCCAATGTGTATTGTTGACCTCTATGTTGTTTACTTTGCTGCTTCTCTGATAAAACATTGTGATCCAGGAAACTTATGAAAGAGAGTTTATTTTTAGTGTAAGATTACAGAGGGTTAAAGTCCATAAGATGAGGAAATCATAGACTCATTTGGCAGTCATAGCAGTAAATAGCAACAGTCACCTCTTGAACCACAAGAGAGAGAAAGAGAGAGACAGAGAGACAGACAGAGAGACAGACAGAGAGAGAGAGGATGGATGGGTGGATGGACAGATGGACGGACAGACAGATGGACAGAAAGAGAGGGAGCGAGAGGGAGCGAGAGAGAGAGAGAGAGAGAGAGAGAGAGAGAGAGAGAGAGAGAGAGAGAGAGAACTGGGAATGGCCTCAAATCCTTCCCACAGTGATATACTTCCTCTAACAATGTCATACCTTGTAAACTTCCCCTGCCAACTTGGGACCCTGTGTTCAAAGTATGACCCTTGAGTGATATTCTCTTTCAAACCATTATAGCCTATTTATGAAGAGTAAAGTAGAAATAAGAGTGTAGCTTTATATGTGGGTTGTCAATTCTATTTCACTGATCAGTAAGCATGCTCTTTTTTTTAATTGAAAATAGAGTCTTCCCTCATACAACCTTGACAGCAGGTTTCCCCACCTCTACTCCTCCTTCTCCCCCACATCTCTCCTTTCCCTCAGTTTCCCTTCCATCTCCCTTCAGAAAAAGCAGGTTTCAAAGAGGCAACAAGCAAACACAACAAAATAAGATACAATAGGACAAGGCAAAGGCTCTAATACCAAGGCTAGACAACGCAACCCAAAAGGAGGAAGAGTCCCAAAAGCAGATTAAAGAGTCAGACACACCTGCTCCCGCAGTTAGATGTCTCTCAAATCACCTTTAAACTAGTACAATGCTGATTGTTTTACTATTGCTTTGTAACAGAACTTGAAATCTAGGATTGTGATACTTCCAGAAATCTTATTTTTTATATTTGTTATTGTTCAGGATTGTTTTGGCTGTCCTGTTTTTTTTTTTAATTTTTATTTTTGTTTATGTTTTGTTTTGTTTTCTTGTATGTGTGACTCAATACTAAATTTAAGATTATTTTTTTTTAAAATTCTGTGAATAATTGTTTTGGAAATTTTATGGAGCTTGTATTGAATCTGTATATTGTTTTTGGTAGAATGACCATTTTTAACAATATTAATCTTGACAATCAATAAGCAAAGGACGTCTTTTCATCTCTTAGTATCTCTTCAATTTATTTTTTGAGTGTGTTAAGGTTTTCATTGTACAAGTCTTTCATCTGTGATTTTTATTTTTATTTTATTTTTATTCCTTCATATATGTTAATATGATTGTGGCTGGTATTGTTTCCTTGATTTCTTTATGCTTATTTGTTGTTTGGATATGGGAAAGATTATGAATTTTGTGTGCTAACTTTGTATCTTGCGACTTTGCTGACTATATTTACCAGCTGTATGAATGTTCGGTTGGAGTCTTTAGGTTCTTTTATGTATGAAATCATATAATATGCAAATAAACAAACTTTTACTTCTTTCTTGTTTGTATCCACTTTGTCTTATAAGAAAAAGTTTCTTTTATTCCATTCTTTATAAAAGAGTTTTTAAAAATTTTATTTTATGGGTATTGATGTTTTGTCTTTATGTAAGCGTGTATATCATATGAGTGCTTGGTGCCCACAGAGCTCAGAAAAGGGTATTGAAATTACCGAAATTGGAGTTATAAATTGTTGTGAAAATGTGCTGGAAACTAAACCTGAGTCGTCTAGAGAAACAACCTATGCTCTTAAATGTTGAACCATCTCTCTATCACCCTTTTCACATTTAATGGTTATCCTCTCTCTCTCTCTCTCTCTCTCTCTCTCTCTCTCTCTCTCTCTCTCTCTGTGTGTGTGTGTGTGTGTGTGTGTGTGTGTAGGCATCATGTAGCACAGAGGGCCCAAAGGCCTAGCGAGGATTCAGCAGAGTTCATGGAATGTCATGTTGACTTCTATAAAAGGCCTAAGTTGGAAGCTCATAGGCCTTCAGTCTGTGGTGGTTGGAAGTCTGCTTAAGATTCTGCTCCTAGAGTCAAGCAGCAGGGTCAGAGTTTAGCTAATGCTCAGAACTGTGCAGAGGTATAGAAGTGATGACCATGGTGGCCAGAGAAGCAGTGGACAGGGCTGGATCAAGACAGAGAAATCGATGCCCAAACATATAACAATTTGAATGAGCCACCAGTGGGGATGGAACAGAGTAGAAGTTGCTGAGATAATCAGGTGTTCTCTGTATAAAGTCTTCCTCTATATGACCTCAAGGTGAGGTGGTTGCATGCTCTTTTTAGTCTGTTAATATTGATAAGTTTTCAGGCCTGGTTTTCCCTGGTGATTTTAAAGTCACCATGTGCTCATCCAGTTCTAAATGACTTTGATAAATTCATCAAGTGGCACCGTTTTTACTTGCAGGAATAGGTTATTTATCAGTCCATGCCTCACAGGTGGTGGTTGACAGATGGGTTTTGGGTTAGCTACTTTTCTGTTGCTGTGAGAAAACACCATGACCATGGCAACTTAGAGAAGTCAGAGTTGATTTTGGCTTATAGTCCCAGAAAGCTAATGTCTGCAATGGTAGGACAGTATGACAACTATGCGAAGTACCACAATGAGAATTCAATTTCATAGTTACAGAGAAATACCAAGGGCCTTCTTATTAAATTCAGAAAAGGTAGACTCCGTTCGCCAAAATGCCAACCTAACACAAATAGGCTTAGTTAGTTCCTATGTGATACATACTAAAAATTATGCTTGATAATATTACACTGGTTTGAGTAACTGCAAAACGTATTTTCTTCCTAAGGTAAAATATTTATTAAAGAGTTTCTGGAAGTGTCAACAAAGGATTTGGAAATAAATAAAATAAGATTTTATCAGAACATGTCAGAACATATAGTCTAGACATTGTGGATTTAACCTATGGTAGAATTATAGATGAAAAGAAAAAGAGAACTAGATTAGCTTACAAGAGAGGAAGGCATTTTAAGTAAAAATATTAAGAATAGTACAGTTACATGCCATTATTTTTTATCCATGCTTCTTACAAACAAGCAAATGAAATTAAAAGTTAAAACACAGATAAAATGTCACAGAAAGGTGAGAATATTTTCTTACTGAAGACATGTTGTATTGAGTGGCCGAGAGAGTTTCTACTGGAATGAATTGATGATAACAGACAATGGGTTCATCAGCAGAGCAATTTACAAAACTTGCTAGAAATTATAAAATTTATAAAATTATAAAATAATTTTCACCCATTGAATTAACATGTTTTCACATTGTAGTAATAAAAATAATTTAGCAGGATGGGCCTTTTCACATTATATTGAAGTGTTTGCAACATTTTGCAGTACAGTAAATCAATAGCTCTGAAAACAACCTTGGGGTCTAGTAAATCTAATAATCCTGATACCTAGCAACAGAGAACTGGTTCAGTTCTGTATATTTGTTCATTAACCACATGCAGGTAGATCCTTTTTAGTCAAGGTTTCTGACAGTTTTTGTGAAGTGAGAAATTTGACTGCATGGCGAAAATCAGCCAAGAAATCTTTGAAACAAACACCTGTTTCTGAATCATCCCAACTCTCTGATTTTCTAATTTTGATAAGGTCTGAAATTCTAAGTTTCTAAATTAATCTATAAGGGGTTGAGATGTGAACTAATAGAAACTGTTCTTTTAAAACGCTTAGTGTTACTGGGGGAAACTCTGTATAATGTGTAATAGAAAGTTTGAACATACTTATTTGTCTAGTTCTAGTTTTAGAACATGTGCGTTGCATATGCATTGTATATATCTTATATGTGTTGGTGGAATTCGTCCTTATATTATTCTTGCTTTATACAAGTTTTCCTCATGAACTTTCCTTGGAGATAATCACTACCACTGATTTTTTTTTCCTAAAAGCATTTTTAAAGGTGCTACCTCCTCCCCATTTATCTCAAGCCAAAGATAACATCTTCCTTCCACTCAAGCTTCCCCAAATATGCCAGATTTAAAGAACACCTTGACTGTGTCCTGATACAACTATGCTATTAATTCTATCTGAACTGTGAGGTGTGAGAAAGTAAAACATTGTGTAGTGAGCAGAATGAATGAGGAGCTAGCTATTATCTAATGAATTTTAGAACAGTATATAGCCAACCTTGATAATTACTTGAAAAGATTTCTTTTCCTCAATTACAGTGTGTGGGAGTGGGATTGAGGCTGAGTGGGAAGTGTAGGACAAAGGTGATGGAATAAAGAAAGCTAAAACAAACAAACCAAAAAACGGAAACAATGCCTTGAGTTAACAACAATAACAATAACACACACGTATGAATGGAACAAAACAGCCCATTTTCCTGGCTCCACATCAAAGTGAAAGAGGGATCTTGAGTGTTAAGAAAGCTAGAGTTCCTGGCATATACATACAGATATGCTCAGTATATTGTGAATCTGCTTGCTTCTTTATTTCGCTTTGTTTTAATGGAGGCACAAAGCATTTGAAAATAGTATTGCATTGATACAGTGTGATACACACCCTGCATCAGATATACGTCTGAGTATCTCTCTGAAGACAAGTCTGGCATACAAATGAATTTACCTAATTCTTTAATCATCTTCCGTGTTCCTTTTGAATGGGAAGGCTGAAGTGTCCCTAACTGTTCAAGGTATGGACCTGAGCACTGGGCTTGGTAGACTTAATATTTGTCCTCCAATATGGACCCCTTTATAATTACAGGGAAAACGAGGACAAATTCTAGTTGACACAAACTGGAAACGTCGTGGGAAAATGGCAACATGAGCTTGTTCTAGCTGGTGGCCTCTTTATGCTTGGGTTTATGCTGTGAGGGTATGGTGAAGTGAGGCTCTATTGGAGCCAGAAAGGGACACAGTTCAATCTCAAGGACAGTCATTAAAGAAAGCTTTATATACCATAATGAAATGTTTTGCGCCTGATTAGGTCTTTTAACGTGCGAAGGGTTCTAAAAGATGATCACATAGCATCCTGGGTGAGAATGCAGAGGTCAGACAAATGTGATCTCCACCTTAGGATTCCTAGTTAGGTTGGAGACAGTTCAGCTCAGCCAGAAAACTCCCAGTAGAGTAAAAACACGATGGGACAACACCTTAGTGTGCTAGCCACAGCTGAGAACTGGAAGCAATTTAAGGATCTCCTTTTGGAAACAGAGAGCTCAGGCTGAAGGTCATTAAATGTTAGTCCGTTGAAGGAAGGGCATAAAGTATAACATGCAAGAGGGTTCAGAAAGGACTTTGGGCCTAATTAGAAGCTTGTGGGAAGTTTGATTGACTTAGAAAATAGGAGGCAAGAAGTAGGAAGAGATGAAGCTACAGCAATAGGACAAAATGGAGAAATGCCTCCTGATGCTTTCACGGAGGGTTCAAGGCTTTGAAGAGGAGGGGGCCCTGCTCAAAGTCCCTTTTCACCAGTATCATAGGCTAAAGTATCAGTAAGGAACAAAAAAATGTAGGGAGGAAAATTATTTCTAAAGAGGAATAGGTGGTTTGCTAGGTCAGAGTAAAAACAAAAGTACGGTTCAAGAAAAACAGGCAGCAAAACCCATCTGCCTTATCAGTTAAGTAGCACGGGGGAAGGTTGTAGGTTAGATTAAATGAAAGGGCAGCTTCATCTTGGGTACACATGAGGAGCCACATATGTGTGAAACTTTCAAATCTTTGTGAGGAACTATGTCAGCAAACCAGTGGTGTCCTAGAAACATGTACTTAGCTCCGGACTTGCAAAGGCATTAATTTTCACAAATGAGGTCATATACTATAATCCACCTCCTACCCATCAATGTATTTAAGTGATGGGGAAATGAACTTGTTTGGCTTATAAAATTCAAGCAAATGGTTTAAACTTGCAATATAGTGACAAATTTATAGGTGGTTTTGATGTTGTATTCACTTGGTGTTAGACTGGTTTTTAAATAATTTATTTTTCCAGACACTAATATTTCTTCCAGAACCATAACAACAATTAATAAAGTCGGACAGGCTATAAAAATGTATATTTTGTAGGGGCGTGGAGGCTGGGGAGCTAACTTCCTCTCTATTTAGCTAAATGGTTTTGTAGCTGAGAGGATGTCCAATGGAATACACATAAGAAAAGTGATACGAGAGAATCTTGAATGGAAGAATAATAAATCATTTGCCAGCTGGAGGGTCTAACAAGCTGGTCCCAAATCTCCTGTCAACAGTAGACTGCTGGAGTGCATGGCCCCAGCCATCTCCCCTGTTCCTATAACTCATGCTCCACAGATTGCTTTTGGAACACGAACCTATGATAGGAAGTCAAGAAAAGAGCAACATAATGCACACCGCCAATTTCCATAGAGAAGAAAGCAAGACTGTTTGCTAGACTAAAAGGTTTTCCAAATCCCTGCTTTCCGGCTGGGTGGACAGTGGACCCTACGAAACAAGAGAAAGTGGTGGTCTAGCAGGGAAACCGAATCACAGCATGTCTCACCTTTCTAAGAACATTTAAGATATAATGAATGGATTTAGAGTCTTGGTTGGGTATTCATGTTTTTCACAATAATTGCTTAAGAAGCAAAGTCTTCAAAAAAAATCTATCTCTATTCTCTTTTGACCTTCATCTGATTCCTCTGGTGGAATCCAAGGTCGAAAACAGATGCATTGCTGGGTATGTGTTCTTGATTGTGGTGCCCAGTTTGTGAGCTGGACTGTGCTCGGGTGAAAGCTAGCGGTATGCAATGTTCACAAATAGGCCTGTCTACAGGACATACCCTCCTGTCCCCTCCAGGCTCAGCGCCTTACTAGTCCTTCCTTCAGCACTGCTCTACCATATTCCTTAAAAGTTAATTCAGAAATCAATGAGAGCTCGCAGTAGACTTCATAGTGTCACACATAAGTGGGTGCCTTCCTGTTATACCTTCCCCAATAGACTGTCATACAAGTTTGCCTCTTATGTCTTTCTCAGAGGGACTTACATATTTGCTATCTGGCAGTAATTTGAGAGCACAAGACAGAAGGGGTGGTCTTTATTTGTAAGAAAGATCATTGATACGTAGTAGGGTTATGAGTCTTCCTTTTCTACCATTAGAACCTAGCTAACGTCTAAATAAAGAAGGGTAATTGGACAAAGTAAACTCACAGTGTTGCCTGGCTTTAAATGCTGAAGGATCACATTTATAGCATGAGGTACATCTCTAAAGACTTCACAGCTTTGTAAACATTTAATCCTTGCCCTGTTGGCTGCTACGCTTGTCTCCTTATTTGTTGAGGAAATAGTTACCAAGAGGTAAAAAAAAAAAAAATCTGCTCCATATCATATAAATAGCAAGCGGCAGAGAAGTCAGTTAAGCAAGCATGGGCCTTCTGACCCTAGAACTAGTGCTTTCACCTGCTACAAGGTAGTCTGAACACACATACACACAACTATAGCCCTCCTGATTGAAATGGAAGCAGGGCCTTTCACTGCTTTACTTCCTTATCATCTATTAATTACTGTTTTGTGATAAAGTATAAAAACACCTTCCTCCTTTCCATTTAAACTGTGTAAGAATGAGTCAATGGCTGCAATATACAGGATGTTGAGTCCAGGATGAAGAGAGAAGGGTCAAAATTAGTTCTAATTTGTAGAGGCCAGAGTTCCCACAGCTGCAGTTCTGTCTGAATCAGTGACTCAGAGGGTTTGTTACAACACAGTTTGATGGTCTTAACTCTGAGTTGATGCTACTTCAGTGGGTCTGGGATGGGAACCAAGAACTCGGCTTCCTAACAAGTACACAGGTGATGCTGATGCTGCCGTTCACAGCCACTGCCCTGTGAAACACTGACTCATTATACTGTGTGCTGATTTTAAGCCTAGTACAAGAATGCTCTGGAAATGTCTCTGGAGAGAACCCCTTTAGCAGCAATGGCTTCTCTTTTTGCCACTAAGTCTTATGTTCAATGAGGGTTTTTCTGCTTAGTATTAAACTCTAAATGGAAGATTTCTGAGAAAGATGAGCTTGTTGGGGGTTCTGGAACTTGTCCAAGACCACTTCAACAGTTAGCTCTGAATTGTGTCTCTTTCATATTTGACTTTACTGAGAAGGGCAAGCTGGGTCTGACTGCTTTTTACAAGAGTTCTGTGCTTTCTTTTCCTCTCCTTGGGTTTCAGATTCCCTGGTAAATGTCGAACTGAGTTGTAGACTCACTTGCACAATTCCCAGCTTTTGCAAATGAGTCTTGCAACTTAGTTCCTCATCTCATTAATCTTGGTGTTAAGTGGGATTTCTCTTTCCCAAAACATAACAAAAAAAAAATCTTCTCAACTTTACGACTTTTCCATAGCCTCGCTCTGAAGCATCCTTAAAGGAAGAATTTGATGAGAAACTCAATCAACAAGTGGTTCAAAGATTTAATATTCATCATGTTTTTTTTTTCTTTACATCACATATACATGACTGATCTAAACAATCTTTCAAGTTGGTCAAATTTGGGGCTTAGTTTTTTGTTTCTTATTTAAAGCATATCGAATTCTATACATTGGACTATACATTAAATTGTTTTTTTTTTTCTGAAATTGTTTCACTGCTGTTGAACTGAACCAGTGTTTCCATGCAGGGTTATCATGATCCTTCCTATGGTTTACATGTGGATTCCTCCTACAAAATAAAACAGAATAAACTGCCCCCTCAGGTGGCTGCTGATGATGAAGAATGGAAGACTATATTGCACTCCTGTTTCACAAAGTGGATACTTTCTCTTGTAGTGCAAGGCCCCATGATCCTGCAACAGTGTGGAAAAGCATACAAATTGATGCTCAGCTGCCCCCCCCCCAATTTCTGTGTAGACATGCTCTCTGCAGTTTATAGCTCCGTTTCCATGGCTATCTCGGGTTTGTTTCATGCATAGTGGCTGATTCTCTTTAAGATGTTGTGGGATAATCTTTCTGTAAACTGTGAAGATGTGTCACTCATTTTGGTTTAATAAAGATCTGAACAGACCATAGCTAGGCAGCATTTCCAGGCACAGAAAGGATGCTAGGAAGAAGGGCAGAGTAAAGAAGAGATGCCAGGGATGCAGAGCAAGCAGCATGGGTTTTACAAAGCAAATTGAGCCACACAAAAGAGCATAAATTAAGAGATATGGGTTAATTTAGGTTATAAGAACTAGTTAGAACCAAATTAAGCTATCAGCCAAGCTTTCATGATAATAAGGAGTCTCATTGTGGTTATTTGGCAGTTGGCAGGCGGGACAGAAAAATCTGCCTACATTAAGGAGTAAGTCAAAACTAAACTTTTTACACAGGGGAATTTTAACATTCTATAGGAGACTTTAAGTCAAAGAAAATCAACACTGACCCATACTATAGTTAATGAAAACACAGACTTTTGACCATGTAGCAGCATAAATGCTTTCTTGAGTTGAATCTGTCTAACTAATAGATGGTAGGGCTGGTGTTATGCAGCAAGGTGCCTCAGAAACCACTGTGGTCGTTATCAGCACATTTAACTGTATCCTCATGATAGGCTAATATAGATCAAGGTATTCTAAGTCCATATGTTAATTAATCAGTACCTCTGGGATCTGAGATCCATGCTATGGTAATCACCATTGTATTGAATAAAATATTTGTCTATCCCCTTAAGAATATTGCCAACTATACTACTATTGGGCATATACCCAAAGGACTCTGCATTCTATTGTAGAGACACTTGTTCATCCATGTTCATTGTTGGTCTATTCATAATAGGAAGAAATTTGAAACAGCTTAGATGTACATGAATCGATGGATGAATGACTAAATTATGGGGCACTTAGAGAATGAAATATTATTCAGCTGTTAAAAATGAAATCATAAAATTTACAGCTAAATGGATGGAACCAGAGAAAAATATCCTGAGTGAGGTAACTTAGAACTTAAAAGAAAAGTATTGTATATTTTATTTTATATGAGGAAAATAGCTTTTAAACTCTCAATATGTGTGTTACATTCCAAGTAAATGTAGAGGCCTAGCAAGGGTCAAGTGGGGAGGAAGATCTCCAAAGGAAGGGAAAATAAAGTATATTGTTATGGAGAGATAAAGGGGAAACAAATAGGAGGACTAAATAGAGAGACAATGAGAGATAAGAATAAAGGAAGGAATATGGGAAGGTACAACTAACACTAAAAGCCATTTCAAAGACCATATGGAGCCTAGTACTGTAGAAGTCTCCAAAAATATACATATATGGAAGGAATCTAAATAGAATCACCATATAATAGGGAAAAACAATGCTACAGGTGGGCAGGCAGCTTATGGCACCAAGTAAACCTCGAGTGCCAGAAATGGGTTAATCTTGTTCAGATGTTGTTCAGGAGGTCTCATGGAAGCCCCAAACCAAGGCTTTCGTTCCTCTCCACAGCCTCATGGTAAGGCCCTATTGCTGAAGACAGCACTAGCGAAGCTGAGCTTGTGCCTAATAGATGCTCCGCCCTACTAACCAGCCTTTATGGCACTAGACAGTACTCTACATGCTTCCAGAAGAGAAAGGCAATCATCAATACCACTCAGGTACAACCCTTGTAGCACACAACCGTGGGCTGCCCACAAGATGTGCCTGATGCAATAGTACCCTAGCAGGGAATCTAAAACCATTATTTGGCTGAAGGGGTGTAGCAGTAAAATGACCCTTAATGACATAAATATGCTATACCTATAGATCAGAACCTCAATCAAACTTCATCAGAAAAGTTTTTCTTGCAGCAAGTAAAAATTAACACAGAGACCCACAACTGGACAATGAATAGCAAGCGAGAGACCTTAGAACAGTCAATCCCAAATGGAATGTTTTCATCAAATGCCTTCCTGAAAGGCCCAGGGATGTATGTGGAAGAGGAAGCCGAAAAATTGTAAGAGCAAAGGTGACGATTATTCTAAGGAAACATGTCTTCCAGCTACAACAGGACTGATGCACATATTAACTCACAGAGACTGTGGAAGCACACATGAGACCTACGCGGGTTCAGGATAGAAGGGGTCCCAACATTATGAGGGGGAAGTGAATATGGGGAACCTTCACCAATCAAGAAGCTATCTGCAACTGATACCCACTAGCAAAGAGAGAATCAGTGTTCCCCAGTGGAGTGCCCTATCAACCATATCCAGGGCGAGCACCATGCCCTGGAGTAGTTTGTTAAAAAAAATGAACTTCACAATTTTTTTGTAGGTTTTTTATTTCATTTTTGTCTTGTTTGGGGATTTTTTTTTGTCTTGTTGATCTTTTATTTATATGTTTTGATTTTAATTTTTGTGTTTTTGTGGGTTCTTTTTAAAAGAGAAAGAACACAAAGTTGGTTGGGTAGGGAAATAAGGAGGATATAGAAGTTGTTGGCGAAGGGGAAAACATGATCAAAATATATTATCTGTAAAAAAAATTTAAATAAAATGTCTTGTAATTTTAAAAAAAGTATAACATAATTAAAAACAATAGTACAAGAACAGACATTAGGGCTAGAATAATTTCTAAGCTATAACAGAAATGAATGAGGGAGAGAGGCTTTGTTTCAATTTCCATGTTGGCTTACTTTCTGTTTTGGCAGGAAGGAGGGAAATAGAATTGAAACTTGAAAAAAATATGTGCATGTTAGTCAAAATGTG
Organism: Chionomys nivalis; assembly: GCF_950005125.1. Taxonomy (NCBI): domain Eukaryota; kingdom Metazoa; phylum Chordata; class Mammalia; order Rodentia; family Cricetidae; genus Chionomys; species Chionomys nivalis. The sequence continues at coordinate 37,159,872 of NC_080098.1, forward strand.
CATGGCTTGTGTTGTGACAAGAATCCCTAGCCTGGCACCACCAAAATGTGATGGAGATGAATGAAGAAGAAAGCCAAGTAGATAAGATGGTGTTAATTAATGGAGCCGGAATGCTTGAGGCAGAATACCAGACTCAGCATTTGAATTTCCACGGGCAAAAAGAGCTACTGGAGAGTGTTCAGCCAGGAGATGACAAGAGAACTGCTTTAGGAAATAAATTAAGGAGGGTATTTGTTGTGTGCTAGAGACTGAGGACACAGTCAGAGGGGACTGCAGGATTTTGCTCCCTGTTATTACTAACAGCCTGGTCAGGCAGAGCACTCTGAAGTAGATAGAGTCTCCTGTCTTCCTTTGTCTGCATTTCACACTGTGGGGCCCCTTTATTATCCAGGGTTTCTATTGCTACAATAAGCACCACCACAAAAAGCAACTATGGAAGGAGAGAGTTTTATTTTACCCCCACTTTCATATAGTCAGTCACCAGGGGCTGTTAGGGCAGACCCTCAAGCGAGCAAGAACCTGGAGGCAGGAACGGATGCAGAGGCCACGGAGGGGTACTGTTTACTGGTTTTGCTCTCCATTGCTTTGCTCAACCTGTTTTTTTGTCATACACCCAGGACCACCAGTCCAGGGGTGGCACTGTGTACAGTAATCTGGGCCATCTCACATCAATCATTAACCAAGAAAATGTACCACAGGCTTGTCTACAAGTCAGTCTGATGAGTACGTTCTTTCCATTGGGGTTCTCACTCCCCAAATATCCATAGCTTGATTTAAGTTGACATAAAACTACCCAGCATAGACCCTCTCCTCCTTCTAGTTCCACAAGTGGCTGATGCTTTCGTCTCTGCTTCTCTGTCATCTCTTCTTGTGTGTAGCCTCCTTCCTCAGCTTCCACTCTTCCCTCCCTATTCTTTCAGGTGTCTCTTCAAGTCTTCCCAGTTCTTTCTCCTTCTCCAATCTTATGGCCATAGACACACAATCATTTTCAAGTGTGTCCTATTCTTATTATCTATTCTTATTATCTATTCCCAGCAGTTCTTTTCTGCACTTCTAATTGCTTCTTGATCATTCCTGGGAATATTACACACTTAAAAATTAATGTCTAAATCAATGGTGGGAGTCCAAACCAGACTTGGCCTGTTTCTCTTCTTTCTATTGAAAGAAGAGAGATCTTCTTAGTTTCAGAAGTTCAAAATCTCAGACCTTCATCTAAGGTAAGCTTTCCCTTTCTTGGTTCCAGACTCATAAATGTAAAAAATAACTTCCACATTTTCATGCCCAAGAATTGTCAAGAGCTATGGATCCTAGCTATCTTTTCCAAGTTTGATGTCTATTAAAACATCTAGTTCTAATGTTCAGTCTTGCTTGACTCCTTCGCATGGCCACCAAAGCACCTCTCTGGACACTTCCCCTCTTGGCCTCAAAAATCTTCCCACAGTGAATGACCTCATGGCAAACCTTTTCAGAATTTTGGGCAATAGTCGCAATGTTTAGTATTATACGGTGCCCATTCATGACCTTATTTATGTAATAAATCTATATGCAACTACCTATTTCCTTGCTTTGTTTTTTAGGCCTAAACCTCACATTTCTTTCACAATATTTGTTTATACAGCTCCACTTTTCTCCATGAAGATTTTACATAAGCTACCAGTAGGAAACCACCGTATTTTTGGAGCCCGGAGGCACATGTATTTTTTAGGTTTATTTTGTAATCCTTTCGTGTGAGCTTCATTTAATCACTTCTTCTTGTAGGCAGGATGTTGCCTGATGACCTTTGCTGTGCTACTCCAGCGCACTTTGTACACCACTGACAGTATTGGCAGAAAAGAGAAGGATCCGAAGGTAAGTTCAAATCTGATGAAATCTCTCACTTGGCAATTCACAGAATCAAAGAAAGGGCATGCTGAAAATTCAGACAATTTGTGAAACTGAGTCAGCATAGCTATTGTTCTGAGCAAACACAAAGGAGTTAGAGGATCTTTTAACTCTTAATTGGTAGCTAGATAATTTGTGAGGTGATAATGTGCTTGGTGCTAGGTAAGAGAATATCTTTATTTAAAACCTTCACAATAGTCAGTGCTACCATTTCAGTCATATTATTTATTCCTTTGCCATATGTGGCTTAGCAGAACTCTTGAGTTTTCTGTAATAAGCAAAACACAGAAAATTCTGCTTCATTCTCTTCTCAAGAACTTTTGTTTTACTTTGTGTAGGAGGAAATAATGTTAGTCTAAGTGGCTGATTTCAAAACATGTGCGTGCAGCAGTGATTGTCTTTCTCACTGCTCTGACTTACTGGAACCGAGGAGACCTCAGCCTGACACAGCCCAAGGTCTGGTTTGTGTGATAGTAATGCTCCCTGACTGTACAAGGCAAACGCAGGCCGCATTCCTGCTCCCTCGTTGTTCAGGAGTCTGTATAATTTTCAGATCTTCTGTGTTTCTGGTAATGATCTGGCAATCCAAACAACTTGGTTTGAAAACTATCCCAGGTCATCTTGCCCTTATTGGACTTACAGAATGAATATCAACCAACAAACAAATGAATTTAAACAAACAAACTGAAACAATAAAAACCCAAACAACAACAAAGGAAACAAATAAAATAAATAAATAAATAAATAAATATAGAAAGAAAGAAAAGAAGGAAGGAAGGAAAGAAGGAAGGAAGGAAGGAAGGAAGGAAGGAAGGAAGGAAGGAAGGAAGGAAGGAAGGACTGCTGGAAGAATGTCATGTAGGCCGTTTAAATATGAATGTAAATAGAAGATGTGTGTTTTATAGAGAAAGGACTTCAGGAATTGCAAAATTATGTCCGCATTTTAGACAGAGTTGCTTCCTCCCAGTATAGCTTCTTAAAACCAGGCATCCCTGTCAGACAGCACAGTGACAAACACTAGCCAAATAGTCCAGCTGCTTTCCAAAGAAAAGTAATATTTCCTTAAATTACTCTGGCAGCTCTCCTGGCATTATCTATGTCCTAACAACACCAGGGTATGTAAACAGATACTACTGATGGATGACTCGGTTTTAGAGGATAAACACATGCTTTGCTGTTAAAAATTGTGGAATTTTAAGTAGAACTGCAGGCCCTTGAGAAAACAATGCAGAGTGACAATGTAGAAAGATTTTTGTCACTTAAGGATGAAATAATAATTAGAAATAGTAAAGGGGGGGGCAACCAGGAATAAAAGGAAGAGTTTTCATTGACTAGGAATGAGCTGGAACTCAGGCTGAAACGACTCAGAGCCCACACTTATTAACTCTCCCCTACTGCTTCCATTTGTGAGTAGATGCTAATTATCTCCTTGTGCATGTTTTCTGAAGTGGCATGATCGCTAAACTAGCAAACGAGGTTTCACAAACAAATGACCATACAAACGATCCCTGAAAGGGCTTGAGAAGAGGAAGTTGAACAGGTGAAGGCAAACAACGCTGCTCTGCACATGATACCAAAACTGTTTCCCAAGTGCATTCCTAAAGAAGAGACGTCCAAAGTGACGTTCACTCTAACACTGTTTGGAAAAGAGGTAAAAATAGTTACTCTCGTTTCCTGTGTCACATTTAAGGTAAAAATAAATGTTTTCTAAGCAAGGATAGCAAGCAAATGGAACTTGATTAGAAAGGAAGAGTTGGCCTGTGAATAAAAAAATGGAAGATATGTCACATGCAGAGTAATATTGTTTTATGGACTTAGAAAAAAAATCCTTGAAATTTCAAAATGAACAAACAAACAAGAAACAAAAGTCCACACAGAACCACAAAAGGTGACAGATGGGAGGATAAGATGACTATGGCAGTTGCAAGAACACAGAAAGAAGATGCTGCAGGGAGGTCAGCCACACTCAGTTGCCGGGTCACTTCTGACTCAACGCTGGCATATATTCATTGTAAAAATCAAAAAGATCACTTTGTCTTTAGATGAAGAAGAAAATGGTCATCTCCTACAGTTTCCGTTTGGTAGAAAGCAGTACATCTTACCTTTATTCAAGTTGGAAACTTTGTGATGATTCTTGGCTTCTCTTTTTATTTGACCTCAACATTCAAATAAAACTAAATCTGATCGTTCCTTTTCGTTGTGGCTTGAATGGGAAATGTCAATCAGAGGCTCGCATGTTTGATTGCTTGGTCCCCAGCTGGCGTTTGGGAAAGTTGTAGGGTTAACCATTACAAAGCAAAGGTTTGCTGGAGAAGGGTCACTGTGGGCAGATCTTCAGGCCATTTCATAGCACGGTTTTGCTTCCTAGGCACTGTGCATCCTGAGTACAGATGCAGTGTGGCCTGTTCACCTTCCGCCAGCATCCATCCCTTTCCTGTTTCCATATCTTCACTGCCCTGACTGATCGTATATTCCCTGGAACTATAAACATATATAGCACAGAGTTTCAAAGAATAACCGAGCTAGAAGCCATGATGGGTCATGGAGGCTATTTGATGACCCATTGACTCTGGATGGAAGCTTGTATGAGGTCTCTGCTAGTGGCAAGAAACCCTGAAAATATGGCAGTGGAAGGGACTTGGAGTTGTTATCCCGATTTCATCCAAAGCCGTGTGGCTTTAGCTATTTTCTATTGCTAGTTTTTCTGATTTTTTTTTTTTTTTTGAGAAAAGGGTTCAATTCCTAAGAACAAAATGAGACACAATTACACAGTCTGAAAAATCGTGTGTCCCATCTGTAATGTTAAAGATGACACATTGCCTTTCAAATGCAAGAGTCGAGAGCACAGCCTCTGTCGTCCCGACCCTCTTTGCTTGCTCTGCCTTCATGAGATGGGCATTCAAGCTCAGAGAAGGCGGTCTTAGACTATGATAGTTTAGTTCATCTCATGCACGCCTAGCCAAGAAGGAGCATGAGCCATACTGAGAAAGAGTGTCCCAGTGACTGCTACAATAGAAACGCCCTGCTCCAGTCTATAGCTACGGGCTGAGCCACACCCTCCCTAGAGCACAGTGACTTCTGTGCAGAAAATCTGCAACACCTGTTCTTCATTGTCCTCAGGCAAGCAGTTTCAGAAGCAGGGATAGATTGTTTGGTTGGTAAATTAGACTTCCAGTAGAGTATTCAGTACGTCACTTAAACTCACCGTTAGTAACAGACAGCGTTCAGAGCACAGCATCAGAAAGAAGGGCAGACCCTCCTCCCAGTGTACATAATCTAGAGCACAATGCGCAGCTCCCTGAATAGTCAAGTATCGCAGTGACTCACACAGGCCCAGCACTGGCCCCGTGGCAGCTCACTGAAGCCAGGCCTTATCTTCCTCAGTAAAAGTGATAATTTAGGACGGCCAAGTAAGAGTGCTCAGATGGGTTTTGCCAGAGTTTCCCCATCATCTCTGAGGAACTGTAAGCCTTGAACACGATCTCAGTGTGCTGTTTAGATGTTCTTTAAAAGCCTAGCACAGGTAACATTTGGTATGCAGCTTTTACCCTCGGGTCTTTAATGGTATGGACATTATTTGAATTCTATTAAAGGACGATTCCGTTTGGATCACCAAAACTTTAAACCAAGTATGAGATAAAAGTTGGTTAGAGTTTTGAGGATATTCTGCAGTATTTCTGTTGATGGAGGTTGGAATATCCTTGCCTTAAACAGACCAAAGAACACTGTCTGCTCCCGTGATGAGCTGGATTAGGGCAAAAGCAGAGTTTACAGTCAGCCATTTTGGAAACAATATGCTTTTTGATGCTGCGACTGCTTTCTATTAAGTCTCTTGTTCATTAGTCTATTTTATATCAGACTAGATTTATTTTCACTGTTTTATTGAACTCCTTACGTCTCACTTTACGAACAGCCACCTCAGGAAGTAATTCATTGCCGAGATTCAGGAATGACTACATTGGATCACTAATTAGACATCCTGGGAAACAAATGAGGAACAGACTGTGAAAGCCGGCTCTGGCAGGAGCGGTGGAAGGTTTCCGTCCCATTCTCTTCTTCTGGATGCAGCATTCTTTCCCGTGGCTGCTTCACCAAGGAGGGGCAACTTAAACAAGATCTAACGTTTACTTGAAACCAATAGTTTACAGTAAAGGGTTCCTAGGATAAATGCAGGCTTACTGGTAAATATTGGTTTAATCTTCAGGGAAAATTAAAAGCTTGTGGTTTTGGACTGACGGCAGAAAGCAAATGCAAAAGGACTCTGCCGAGGTTGCTAAAATCTTTGCTGTCTTCCAGCTCCAGGCAAGAGGACCAGAATGGACTCACTCATTTTCTCTCAATGACAGAATTATCCCAAACCTAGGAGGCTAGAGTAAAACTCTGTCAACCTTTCTCAATGCCTTCCTTAGAGCGCTGTGTATTACGCTTTCCTCATAACTTCCCCACCCAAGGGCCTATTAGAATAGAAATCATGGTAATTTGCGTTGCTGTATGTGGAGGCTGTGTCTTATAAACATAGAATAATAGTATGCTGTGTGGCTCCAGTTACTGCCGAATTATAGCTCATGTGGGCATGCTTAGCCTCAGAGTGTTAAGTTGCTTTCTTTCACATAGACTTTTGCTGGAGCTCTTAGAGACCTTTTTTATATTATTATTATTATTTTTTAACTGATCGCCGCTTGCTAATTGTGCTTGTCTTGTTCAATTCTCCCATCATAAATAAGAGTCATGCTTCCTATCAGCCTCTCGTCTCTACCACTAGGCTTTTCCACTTTCTTTCTACGGAGGGCGTTGACTTCCTCGGAACACGTGTAAACTAGTTCACCAGCTCCGTTAACTCACGTGCTTTAGATGGGATTCTCCCCTGAGGAACGAGAAACAAGGGACATCCTACAGCTAAGGCTGCTTCTTTGTGCCTGGCTCTCTCAGACCTCAGATGAGTAGGGCAGAACAACACTCAAAGATGGGCACACGGACCCTGTGCCAAGATTTGGGCTTTGAGCTTAGATCTTGCTTCCCAGAAGCTGTGAGAAGCACTGCAAAAGCAGCGTGGTGCAGCACTTTCTTGCAAGCTGCTGTTTTCTTTTATGGACGTCGTACCTAGAGTCCGGCCTGGCGTGAGGGAGGTCAAGCTAAGCTCTTTGCCTGGCTCATGCTGCTTCTGCATGCGTGAAATGGCAAGATAGGAACTAGGAAGGTGTCCGTGGGGTAGAGAACAGAGTGTCAGTGAAAAGGGGAGAAGTAGCAAAAAGCAAACTTAGAAAAAAAATCTTAACTTTTACCACTGAAAGGTGCAAATAGGGCTGTATGGTAGAACAAAAATATCTGTGTCAAGCTTCCTCTATACAAATTGTTCTGAATGTGGTGTCCTGGCGCTTCTATCCAGCCCTTTGTTCTTTTAACTTTGTTATTTTTGTATGTAAATAAACCCGCTGTTTACATTACTGTTTTGCAGACTTTAGAGTAGGAAAAGGGATGATTTTCTTAAATTATTCCACTCTCTCAAAAAACGTCATCGCAAAAACTATACCCCAGAGAAAGCAGGGTGGCCCACTTCTTCCTACTCAGTTCTGACAATAACTAAAGCAAAGTTGTGAAGAAACAGCCATTTTCCTAAAACTCTTCATAGCAAATAGCTTGGAAGGTTAAAGAGGACACCTTTGTGGCCAACACACGGAGGTGGACAGCTATGCAGAAGGCAGCTCTGCGGAAGGCAGATTTCTGGGGTGTAAGCTGTTGGAGACGAAGTTGGAGTCACATAAAGATTTTATTTTCCAGGCATAAACTGTTCAAACAAAGCTTAAGAAAATTGTTGAGATATCCCCAAGGGCTCAACACTAAATATGAAGAGCACTTCAAGAGACATAGCAATGTCATCGCTGGTGCAGAACGTCAGAAAAATTAGGATGAGTAGCATCCAGTCAAACTGTCACACCCAGTCATGACAGTGTGGACGACGCACCAAGGGAAAGACATTGGTGCAGTTCCAAGGCTGTGAGGGGACAGGGTGTTGTTCCCAGCAGTGCATCTGTCTCCCTCTGCACAGGGAACACACTGGATCGCAAAGGTGAGACACAAACTGAGTGCTTCCCTCAAGCTTGTGAGTGCTCTGTAGAGCTGGCATCTAGCCGTGAGGAGGGTGGGCAGCATCCTTGCAGAAGAAATCACGTCATAACTATTTACTGATTGTGACTGGGGAAACTAATATTAGCCTAGATAATTCCTGGGACTGCTCTGCTCCCACCTGCTGACATGTTCTAGCCACAGAGGCTTCTGTGTTTCTTCCCCATCCTCCACCGTCTCTAGAGGGGAAGGGATATTTATAAAGAACCCAGGTATGGCATTAAAAGAGTATAAGCAGACTAAAGAAGGAAATCAGAGAAGGGTGATGGCTTCTAAAACCATCATTTTCTGTGAAGGAAAATTTAATAAGAATTACAGGTTTTCTTGGGGGAAAAGAATCTGGTTTTGAACTTGCTGAGTTGAAATTGCTTGAAAGAGACTTTGCTTTCTAATACCAAACTGTAACTAACACTCTTTCTTTTCTGGTACCTTTTATTTGAAACAAACCCAAACCCTGGAGGGAATTTTGACTTTATGGGAAGTCTGAAGGGGTTTATTATGGAATTTAGTGTGTTTTGTTGCTACTATTGCTACACTTCACGGTAAGTCCTTCTTTGAAATGATGCCCGCTTTCCCCTTCAGAAAGGACAGCACTCTTTGCCCCGCCCTGCACTGTCCATGCCTTTTCATGTTCCCTCCCTCTCTCCTTCCCTTCCCCGTTCTCCCTCCCTTTCTCTTCCCTTTCCTGCTTGCTCTTTTCCTTTCTCTTTTGACCTGTTCTTTTCTTATCTTTCCTATTCTCTTTCAGTCCCTTGATTTTCCTTCCGCTTTACCTCCACCCCTTCCTTTATCCCTGTCCTACACTACACTGAGCCATCGCAGTAACCCTGCATTCTGCAGTGCTTACAGCTTATAGGCATCTGAAGACCCTGGAGTCAGTGCTCAGCCAAGGATTCACATTTGCCGCACCGTTTCTTTAGGAAGTTAGGGATCCTCTTTGGGAAGGGTTCTAGAAGGAAGTATGCTCCAGATATCTGGCAGCATTTTACCTCTAAACTTAAAAAGAATTTGCACTGTTTTCTGTGGCTCTCAAGGGAAGGCTGAAAGACTTTAATAGCTGCCCATTTAAGATATTGTAAAGGGATTCATTGAGATAAGGCTCCAGACCTGCATTACCAAGAGCCCAAATGCTGAATGTTTACAGTACCACTGTGGTCAATTAGATGTCACCATGGAGTAGAGCTCCTCTGGGTTTGAGGTATCAAAATATCTCTCAAACTATCTATTCTCCAGAGGCACCCAAAAGAGGAGATCTGCAAAGCAGATAACCAGGTCTTTAAAAAGGATAATAATATTACTAAAATCAGTATTTGTTATGTATGTATGTATATATATATATGTCTGTTAGTAAACCAATTAAACCTGTTTTTTAAAAAAGGAGTAGGCACCTAATTTACTCAAACTCATCTCCAGAAAATGCATATATGGATTTTTTTATTATATTCTATGCATCAAAAGAAGCCTCTGGCATAAAGGAAAAAGATTTGCTCAGGAAAGCACAGTGGGAAGGGACTGGTGAGAGATTTGAACATCTGTCTTTTCTGCCCCGTTTCTCTCACTGTGTGAGACAGTGAGAGCAAAAAAAAAAAAAAAAAAAAAAAAAAAAAAAAAAAAAAGCCATCTTGAAATCATGGATTCAAAAAATTGCTGTTGCCTGGCCTAACTCACTTCTGCTTTGGGAGGCTGCTCCCTATTTGAAAGAGGAATGGAATGCAGATGTTTAAAATAAAGAGCAGGTTTTGTGTGTTTTAACCTCTTCCTTTCAATGTGTGACTTCTCTGGGAGTCCACTGCTTCTTCCTGGATTGTGTGTGTGCATGTGTGCAGGTACATGGGATTATGCAACCACACAGCAATTGACCTTTTACCACTTCCTCTGAAAAGCCCCTTGTAAATGGCCTGCAGATCAGCTAGCCCTGGCCTACTGGCTTGAGCCTTTTATTGGCACTGCATGGCCATCAGGGATCCCACATGCCCACGTCAGCTCCAATTTTGAAGCTATGACATACCCTGTGCAGAATCTGACAACTGATAAGGAGTCTCTCAACAACCCTGCTGTCTAATTAGACCATTTTTTCCCTGACAGCGCTGAGTGTCCCAGGCAGCCAAATCGAGTTCAGACCTCAGCAGCCTATGACACAGGGACTGTGTTATGAGAAGGGGCTTAAGCGTGCTGCAGGGGATGGAAACCAGAGCCTTGCTGGCATGTCACACCCCGTGTCTTTAAAGGTCAAAGGTGTGGTAGGGTAGCTAGCAGTCATGACAAGGTACTCATCAGTTCAAGAGCAGCCTTGCAGGCTAAGAGGCTGGACCTCCACAGCCGTCGTGGTCTTGTTCCTTCTTCTGGTGTCTATTCTCCATGTTTCTATTGCTACAAACCATCATTACAGCCAAAGTACGGTAGTAGAACACCACAAGTCTCAGATTTATGTGATGTCATAGTTAGGTTTCTATGTCTGTGATAAAAGACCATGACCAAAGGTTACCTGGGGAGAAAGCAGTTTCTTTTATTTTACTTCCAGGTTACAGTCCATCACTGAGGAACTGGAAGTAGGAACTGAAGCTAAGATTGTGGAAGAGTGCTGCTTACTAGATTGTTCCTCGTGACTTTCTCAGAATGCTTTCCTCTACAGTTCAGGCCCACCTACACAGGGTTGGCACCACCTAAAGTGGGCTGGGCCCTCCCACGTCAATCATAATGAAGAACATGTCCAGCAGACTTGCCTATAGGCCAATCTTACAGAGTTATTTTTTTTAATTGAAAATCATTCTTTCCAAATGTCTCTAGCTTATGTCAAGTTGACAAAACACTACCCAAAACACATGATAAACAATTTGGAAACTTTTTGAGATTATTCAATAAATTCAACAGCTTGAACTTTTACTCAAATGCTTTAAAAATACAAATATTGGTCCTTCAAAACAGAAGAAATGTACATGATTTTGAAGGTACAAAAGGAGTAGAGTATCAGTATACTCATTTGTAATAGATGAGAACATTTTCATTAAGTTACCTATAAGTATAAGTAAAATTAATATAAATCAAGAAAGGCTAATGACAGCTAATATGACAAATGATCTTTATACATGTAAACTCACTAAATATTTATACAGAACCTGATAAAGCTCTGTAGAGGACATGAGGAAAAAGAATCCTAAAAAACGTTTCCCAAATGGGTCCTAGCCCATTAGCAATCACAAAAAGAAGCTAAAAGTACAAATTAGCTTTCAAATAGTTATTAAATGTTTGTTATTTGTTTGTTCAGTCACTCATTCACTCAATTATTCATTTGCGTTCCTGGCTAGACAAGCATTCTACCACTGGGAAATGTTCACAGACATTTCTGTCATTCCTTAATTCTTGCCTCAAACTGTCAAACTGATACAGCGCAGCTTGACCAAGAAGGTTTTGCACCAGCCATTCGTATTTGGCTAGAATTTAGATTCATATAAGCTTTATAGAAAATATTTGGCAATGTGTGATACAAATATTAAGAGTATTATCCTTAGATGCCACAATCTCCTTTTTAGAAATGCCCTTTAAGAAATAAAGCAGGCAAAATCTGCTTGCAATTTTAGTCCATTATAGAGATAATTGTGAAAGGAAGAAAACTATATCCTCGAGATGACAGAGAGAGTTTCCATTGAAGAAAGGATTGTTGAGGGACATTGACTAATATAGATAAAAACTTCATAGTGTGTTAATAGAAAATACAATGGGGTAATGTAACATTAAATAATATGTCCAATTTTCTATTAAAAACTCCTAATGTCCTAAAATCCTAATGTTATTTTCCTTAACATGCTTCTTGAAAGACCAAGCAGCTGTTCCACGATGGAGAGACATCATTTAAGGAAGACACAAGCAGAGCTGGAGAGATGGCTCAGTGCTAAAACAAACAAACAAATAAACAACAAACAAACCTACTGTTTTTCCAAAGGACCTGAGTTCAACTCCCAGCATCCACAGGGAAGCTCATCCCACTCCACCTGTCTCCTGGCCACCACTATGGTACACAGAGACACATGCAAATGAAATACCCATGTGCATACATTTTTTGAATTTTATTTATTTATTTTCTGCTGAAAATATATTTTCATACAATATATTATGATTCTATTTGTCCCTCCTTCAATTCTGTCCAGATCTTTCCCACCTCCTCACCCACCCAAATCCACTACTCTTTTAGCCCTCTATTACAGAAAACAAATGGGAATCTAAAAAAAATAATAAAATAAAAACAAACAAATTAGAATAGAACAAAACAAACAAATGAACACATAAACAAAGAGCCAAAGAAGAAAGCACAAGAAATATAGACAGACAGACTCAGAGTGGACATGTATTGGAGATGCTTTCTGGGTTAGGGATAGGAGCATGTGTCTACTTCTGTCTACTTTGGGATCCCATTTGGCACAGACCTTTGCAAGTCCCGGACATCTGCCACAGTGTCTGTGAGCTCCTATGTACACTTGCCCTGCTATGTTTAGAGAGACTTGCTTCCCTGGTCTTCTCCATCTCTGTTGGCTCTTACAATGTTTCTGTCTCCTCTTCCACAAATTTTCCTGAGTCATGAGTTGAAGGAATTAATGGAGACATCCCATTTTGAACTATTCCAGGCAGTGGAGGTTTTAATTGGTGATCAGAGGTGTCCATATGGACTCTGTCTGCCCCATTATTTGATGATTTTATTTAGATCAAATATGTGTATGTCAATACGCACACACACACATACATGCACACATACACACACACACATTCTCTCTCATAAACAGAAGCTATGTTGCAATTCCCAGGGACTGTTGTGGTATGGTTGCAAAGTTCTAGTGGAGACATGTTGTCCTTTCTGTTATGGGCTGTGTTTTTACACTGGTATCTAAGCATTTGGGTTTGGGTAGATGGTAATTCTATGTGCTAATACCTGTTTGGTCTTGTCTTTGTTGGGTGGATTTTCCATTCCTTGGTTTCTTTTGCTCTCTGTTGATCTTATTTGCATGTGGTGGCTGCGGGTTGCCCTACAGGGAGTGTTTCGTAGGTCCCTGCTAGGTGCGACCATGGGTAATCCTGTGTAGAACTTGTTTCTAGATACTCTGAGCTAACACTAAAAAGAGGGGATGCGATAGAACAGTGTGTGTGTGTGTGTGTGTGTGCATGTGTGTGTGTACGGGGGGGGGTGAGAAGGTACACAGGGGAGAGGTAAGCTGCATCTCTCAGCAGTACGTATCCAGGAGTTTCCAGGGAGAGAATACCCATGGTGGTGGGGGACACAAAATTGGGATGAAGAAGGAAGTCTGTAGGAAAGGATCTACTTAGTTCTCTACAATGGGGGCACGGGGAAGGAGAGGCTGCAGCAGGTGTCTGCTACTATGCTGGAGTAAATACTGGGAAATTAAAATTGGAAGGTGGGAAGGAGGGTGAAAATCAATTCTCTGATTCTCTGATCACAGCCAGAATATTTCCAGGGAGAAACTGCCATGACCACCATTGGCAGGTGAGACAAAGGATGGGGTGTAAATTATTTTTAAAAAGTTAGGACCCTCTGTACAGATCAGCAGAGTCAAGGACATCACATACATACACACACACACACACACACACACCTCACACAGAATCAGCTAATCTGGGCTCATAGGAGCTCACAGAAACTGAACCTACAACCAGGGAGCCTGCATGGGACTGATCTAGGCTATCTCTATATATGTGACAGCTGTAGCTTGGTCTTCTTTTGGGACTCCTAACAGTGGTAGCAGGAGCTGTCCCTAATGCTTTGGCTGGCTTTTGTGAACCTATTCCTCATAATCGATTACCTTGCTCAGCTTTAATAAATACAAGGAGAGGTGCTTAGTTTTTCTACAACTTGATATGCCATGTTTTATTGATATCCTTGGGAAACCTGCTCTTTTCTGAACAGAAATGGAGGAAGAGTGAATTAGGGCAGGGATAGAGCAAGGGTAGGGGAGAGAATGGGAGGGGAAACTGGGGTTGGGATGAAACATAAATAAACATACAAAATAAAAGACTTAGGGACCAATAAATAAATTAACCCAGGCATTGCATGCATGGACACACACACTCACTAGGCTAGTGAAAGCTAGTGAAAGGTGCCCTGATCTTCAGGGGCTCTGATCAGAAGACACAATCACAACTCTTGAGATAAAGTGGTTTTTAAAAAACAGTCTGACCCACAAATCCCTCTGGTTTCTTGATCATCTGGTCTTTCTACCTGTCTCCTCTCCCATAGTGAGAGCCTCACCAGAGACCAAACCCATGGCAGCACCTGATGCTGGTCCTGTGGCCTCCAAATGAAAGCTAAAACAATGCTCTCCGAAAAAAAAAAAAAAAAAAGGCAGCAAGCTATGAGTGCCTCATTATTCTGCATTTTTTCAGCCAACTACACACAGTGTCATTTTTCCTTAATTCCACAATAATTAACTACAAAATATGTCATACATAATTTTAATACCAGATGTTATATTGGTATCTTTTATGCCCAGAGTTCAGATGCTATTTAGGTTAAGATACACTAGCCTGAAAAAGTATATAATATCAAGAAAAGTAAACATGCGGTCATAATTGATTTTCGAGGTAGAAAAACACACTTTATAAGATCATGGGCATTGACGTTGGAATGTCAGCCCCATTGCTTATTGACCTCGGGAAAGTTGCTGATTTTCTTCAAGTCTCAGATTTCTTGTAACTGAAGATAGCAATCTACGTCATAGGGTTGTGGTAAGGCTTTAGTGAGGTGATGTGTGTAAGTTGCTGAGAACATGGTGAATGCTCACTGAATGTTTATTATTATTAGAAATGATGTACAACTAGGTTGTATAGAATATTTATTTGGATACTTAATATATTTGGGGGATTTTGCCAGCTTCCAGAAATGTGTAGATAAGCTCATTTATTTAAGAGAGATGCTTATCAGGTACTATTTTTCTGGTACTAGTCTGGGCACCTGAAAAATTATCAGTGAATGAAATAGACAGTCATCTTGTTCTTTAGTTGAATGCACAAAAACATAAATATTAATAAAAGCACATAATATCTTATAAAAGGTGCTAAATATCATGAGGGTAGGTAAAACAATGAGGGCAGGGTTTAAGTTGCAGTTTTTTTTTTTTTTTTTTTTTTTTGGTTTTTTCGAGACAGGGTTTCTCTGTGGTTTTGGAGCCTGTCCTGGAACTAACTCTGTAGACCAGGCTGGTCTCGAACTCCCAGAGATCCGCCTGCCTCTGCCTCCCGAGTGCTGGGATTAAAGGCGTGTGCCACCATCGCCCGGCTAAGTTGCAGTTTTATATAGAGTGATTAAGTACAAGATTCTAAAACATAACCTATGTTTTCAGGAATCTCTTATAGGAAAATGGAATTGTGGTTTGATGGAGATAGAGAGAGACTGGAATGGAAGGATTAAATGGTGATGGGGAGGGAAGATGGTGGTAAGGAAGGCACTACAGGGAGGGACCCCTAAAGCTAAGGACCATTTGAGGGATTGTATAGAAACCTAGTACAGTAGAAACTTCTCTTAAATATCCATGTAAATGAAAGAAATCAAATGGAACCACTGAATAACAGGGGATGAAAACCTCCCATTAGACATCTCTTGACATCAAATAAAACCCCTTGCTACAGGAATGAGTTTCATCTAATTGAATGGTTGGCCAAAGGCCCTCATGGAAACTCCCAAACTACCCAAGCTATTGCCAAAGCTCTTTCTTGGGCTATGGGTTGCTTTCCATAAACTGATAATAAGGACACATTGTTGAAGACAACATCTACTTAATATACTGAACATGGAGAAGTCAGACTGGTGCTTAACTAGAGCCTTCACCCCTACTGATGAGTGTTCATGATAAGGTACTCTGCATGGTGCAGAGAAGAAAGGTAGACACCAACCCTATACAAATCCTTTAATCTCCAATGAAGACATACCTGCATGATACACTGGTACAATAATGATGCAAATATTCTCTGATTACCCAACTACTAACTGATTGGATTTAAGACCCACTCTGTGAGATGGAACCCACGCTTGATACTTTTTGAGTGGCCAAGAACCTGAGACGAGATAGGCCAGGTACTTAAGAGAAAAACAAAATACTACTGTTTTGCTAAAGCAACATAGCAATAAAATGACTCTTAATGATATTCTACTATACCCACAGACAAGTGTCTAGCTCAGCCATCATCAGATAAACTTCTTTCTGCAGCAGATGGGAATAAATACAGAAATCCACAACTGGGCAATATTCAGATAGTGAAAGATCTTGAAAAATGCATTTCTAAATGGGAATTCTTCCGATTGCTCTTCTTGGGTCTCAGAGGACTTTCTGTAAGAGGAAGTAGGACTGTAAGAGCCATTGGTGATGGAAGATACCAAAGAAAGAAAGCCTTCTAGACACAATGTAGCTGATGCACATATGAGCTCACAGAGATTGGAGGAAAATACACAGGTCCAAGCCAGAAAGCACACTTGTTCATCAGTTGATTTAGAGATGAGCCTGACAGAGGGTGAATTCCAAGCACTTACCTTTATGACCACATGTGCTGCCCAAAGAATCAACACTTTGGACATAGATAAGACTCAGTACTGAATCTTGAAAGTATCAGGCTGTAGTCAACTTTACTTCTTACTGGTTCAAATATTTATGACTCATTTGTGAACATAACACAAAATATACTTTGTGAAGTATGACATTGGACAGGACATAATGAAAGAATTGCATTGGTTACTTATAAATATATTCCTTTATGATTTTTGTGCCATGCTGGTCATTGCTGTGGTAAATAGGTATCATAGATGAGTGAGACAGTTAAGTGCCTTTCTCCCTTAGTGACCTGCATGCCACCTTTGGACAATATGGATGCTAGTCATCAGGGAGAAGGCTTTCTGCTTCCCGTTACCAGATGATTGTTTTATTTCCTGTGCAGAACCTTTTCACCCATTTCTTGGGTAAATGTAATCTTTCTCAGAAAATGGGAAAAACTTTAGTTTTCATGTTTCATGTTGAGGTCTTTGATTCATTTGAAGTTAAATTTTGTCTGGGATGATAGGTAGGGGTATAATTTCAACTGTTGTCTAACTGGACTTAAGATCTGGTCAACAGGATGAAAATCATGCCTGGTAAGCTAGCCAACTACCCAGGGCTAATGAGGTCATGGGTTTCAGAAGAGAATCTATTTTTCCCACTTTCCTACACCAGTATAATTCCCAATTGTGTTCTCAATAGTTATCCTTGTATCAACTGATAAGTGTAACTGTCAATTCATATCAAAGAAGTTTCAAATGTACAACTGGTCAAAATGCAGAGAATAACTGACTGTGTGTTACCCAGATACATCTACAACACAACCCCCAAACCTAAGGCTCAGGGAACTCTGTAGAGATAAGGTTGGAAGATTATAAAAACAGACCAGGAAGTCTTTTGGGTAATTACACATACACACTATATATATATGACATGTGATCACAATATAGATGTGTAAACAAGAGAAGAATGGTGACACTACCAATTAACAGTCCTACATGGATGTGGGAAATGAATGGTCCTCCATACCATAACTACAGGCTATTAATGACTGTTAAGAGCGGGAGAATTAGTTTCCCCAGGGATAAGTCCCCTAGTTGGTTATCCAACATCAAGTGGTCATCCTTAAAGACACATAAATGTGAGAAAAATTAAACGGACTCAGAAGATTGTATTCATATATTTACTCATATAAACATGGATAGGTGTATGTATGCGGCAATAATAATTAAGAAGAAAAAGACCACAAATTTGAGAGGGGCAGGGAAAACATGGAGAGGGTTAGAGGAAAGAGAAAGAAAATTATGTTACTATATTTTGATTCAAAATAATAGATTAAAAAAGGATTGAATTTCAAAGTACTAATATTGTGCCTTTACCTCAGAAAGGACCATAAACCACCAGCATTTCAATCAGTACTTTCCAAAGCAAGACGTATTTAGTGTCTTGAGATCTGAGAGCCCACTTTACGGAGTTAGTTATTTCCTTCTACCTTTGCATGCTTTCTGAGGATCAAACTCAGGTTGCCAAGCCTATCATGGACTCCTGACTGACAGTGGGGGACCCTGCATCAGTCCAAACTAGGCACTCTGAATGTGGGTGACATTTGTGTGACAAGAGCAGTCTGCTGGTCCACTGCAGTGGGACCAGGATTTATCCCTAGTGCTTGAACTCGCTTTTTGGAGTCCATTCTCTTTGGAAGGATACTTTGTTTAGCCTAGATATAGGGGAGAAGATGTTGGTTCTGCCTCAAAGTGATGCACCAGACTTTGTTGACTCCCCATGAGAAGCCTTATCCTCTTTGAGGAGTAGATGAGGAGTGGGTGGGGTAAGAGGAATGGTAGGAAGAGGGGAGGGGGAGGGAACTGGAATTTATATGTAAAATGAGAAAAGATTGTTTTAAAAAATAAATTTTAAAAACATACCTTTACACAGTGAGGCATCTGCACACACAAGATCTTTTATTGTGAAGAAACATTGAGCTTTACTAAAAGTCTTTTCTGTATTACTGCTATGTCTTTCTATCTTTGAATCCACTTATTTGATATGTTTTATATATTGATTTATCATTGTTTAACTGTCCCTGTATTTGTGGGATGAATCCAATGTAATCATATTGAATGTTATTTTTAATGTATGTTTTAATTTGGTATAAAAATTTGAAATTCTTTTCAACCATGTTCAACAAAGATATTGACCAATCTATAATTTTCTTAATATTTTGTGTCATTATTTGGTATTAGTATCAGGGTAATTGTGACTTTTAAAAAATGAAGCTGGTATTATTTATTTTCTTCTCATTTTAGAGAATAGTTTGAGGAACATTGATATTGTCATTAATATTATTCAAATATTTGTTAGAATTAATGGCTGAAGAAGCAAGCTTTGTCTGCTATTTAAAATTCAGCAAGATCCTCTCTCTGAAAAATTTGTTTGGTGATAACCTGATGTCAATACTCAATATAAAAATCTATTCTTTCTACAATGTTCCTAGTAATATCTTATAGAGTCATTTCCAAAAATTGGCTAGCTCTAAATTTCATTTGAACAACTTCTTTATATTACAGTCAGTCATGATCTAGCTTCATACAATTGCTTTCTTTGGCTCTAGCTCCATCATTTGGACCAACATAGAGAATGTCAAGGGTCTCTTCCTATGTATGATTTAAAGTCGTCTTTGGCAGGAAATAACAATTGATTTTCATCTCCTCACTCAAACAATCCTTTCTTTTCCTTCACCCAGGGTTTAACATTTTTGCCATCCTGCCTCCCCTCCCTTCTACTTTGTGACTATGTCTAGAATTTGTAGATTAGAATTGCAAATATAACTGATGCCAAGTCCAGTTAATTTTGGGCTTCTCCTCATGACTACTCTCTTTCAATCAGTGAAATTAAAAGTCATAGTTTTTCTCTCTTAGTAATTCTCAAGATATTCTAACAATGTCCATGACACTATCCACACATAAAATAATTACCACGTAGTAATACATTTTGCCTAGCATTGTCTATAAATCTAAGGCTTAAAATCTCTATAAAAATTAGGAATACATATGCATATGTATGTGTATAGCTATAAGTATGCAATGACAATTGAAGAAAAAACAGCTACGAACTTGAGAGAGATAGAGACGGTGCAGAGAGGGCTTAGAGCAAGGAAAAGATAGTCAGGAATGATGTAATTATACTAGAATTTCCAAAAAATAAAAAATGCCATAAAAAACAGTACTAAGGAAAAGAAGTATAAGCTTAGACCTTACATTTAAAGTTCTACTAAAATAAATGTAGTTTCAAATATTTTAAATATGATTTTGATGTTTGACATGGGTTTTTCTCACATGATGCAGTGATTCTCCAAAGAAACATGGAAATTGACTTTGACAAAGAAAGAGTACCATAAAAATGCCAGGGATCATCTATTTTACTGTTTGCTGTTTCCTCACCTGCTCTGTACTGTCAGAGGACATGGTGCAGGCGGTCCACAATCTTTTGTTCTGTAGCTTCCAGATTCCTAGAAGTTAGAGGCCAACAGAGTAATAGTGCCCAGGAAAATGATCTCATTTCTAGAAGATACAGAAAGGGCAGTCAAGGAAAGATGTCCACTCCCTGCCCAACACACACCCCAAAGACAGATAACTCCCAAGAGAAAAGGACCGTGTTTAGTGTGACCCAAGTGGCATGAAATCCGACTGGCTGAATCAAGTCCTTATTTGTTGACAGGTCTGTCTCAGGGAAAATGCCAGAGCAAGCATAAAGTACGGCCTCCAAGTAACATTCCAGAAGAGCTATTCAGAATGCTAGGGGCATCTGGATACTTAGAGCATTTTGTGATGTGACTATCAGGAATGAGTTCATGACCAAAGACATTTGAATAACTGCCAAATTGACAGAACAGGCAGGAGTTGTCACCATACTGTTGAGGTTGCTAAAATCAAGACACATTCTTTTTCTGGTCTGCAGAGCTAAATAAAACAACAATAATAAAAAGAATAAGTAAGAAACCTATTGGCTGACCCTGCAGTTGCATTAAGGCAACAAAAACATTAGTTAACATAAAATTCTAGAGTTAAGACTCCATGAAGAAAAAAAAAAAATGGGCTCTACATTGAACTGAGAACCAATCATGCAATCAATCAATCAAGATTTATATTGAATATCCATAAGGTTTACTGTCAGTACTAAATTGAGCATCTGAAAGAATTTCCGGACTCTCTGAGCATGGCGGTCAATGAAGACTGATGAGAAGCCAAGGACAATGGCATTAGGTTTCAATCCTAATACATGAACTGGCTTTGTGGGAGCTTAGCCTGTTTAGAAGCTCCCCTTCCTGGACGTAGATAGAAGACCTTCGTCTTCCCGCAGGGCAGAGAATTTGGACTGCTCTTCAGTATCGAGAGGGAGGGGGAATGGTGTGGGGGGAGGAGAAGAGGAGTGGGGATAGGGAGAGGGGAGTGGGGGGAGGGGGCAATATTTGGGAGGAGGGGAGGGAAATGGGAAACGGGGAGCAGGTGGAAATTTTAATTAAAAAAGAATAAAAAATAAATAAAAGAAAAAAAAAAGAATTTCCAAGTGGAAGATAGACTCTCTAGTATAAACTATAGCTAAGAAGTCAAGCACTTATGAACCAGATTCATAAAATAGGAACATATTTTAAGTGTTAAATTGCCTGGCGTAGACTGTCATTGACGAACACATCCAAAGAAGCAGGTGTTCACTGGCTGGTTTCAGTCTTCAAATACTTTCAGTTCTAAAGGAAATTGGAAGAGTGATGTAGTAGAATTAGCAGGAGTGCACAGAAGCTTACATTCAGGAGCTCTGTGTGCTCACAATCAAGAATCTCTACAATATGGCAAAGGAATGTAGCCTGACGAAGTAGGACATGGCAAGCCAATGGATTACCTGGAATAGAAAAGCAAGCTTAGTCAGCGAATATTTAGAAAAACTTGAAGTAGAAATGTTATGAAATATGTACTAGAGAATGGATTTTGATGTAGGAAATGATCAGAGATCAGAATGAGTGGCTCTGTGAATGCCAGGAAAGCCATATAGAGAAGGGATAGAGAAGAAAGGGAAGACTTGGCACTTGACTAAGAAAACAAAATGGCAGAATATGATCCCTGGAGAACAAGGGGTGGAGTAAGGTTAACACACAGCTTTGTGACTGAGTAGCCAGAGTCCTATTAATAAGACAGTGAAGAAGACGCCTACAGTGTCATGAGTGTGAGAAATCCTAACTGATAGCATTAAATTGTTGGATCTGTAAACAACTGAAATCACTTAATATTCCACAGAAGTATTTCATTGTCTTTAACAGTCACATGCATATATACAAATTTATTTCTGAGAATGATATAGAATGTATTAAAATTCAGATGAGTGGGACAACATAGAAAATAGTGTTGAACAGTAGCAAAGATCCCAAAGTTACAAAACAAGGTGGATTATTTAGAATAAGTGCTAAGCCAAAATGAAGAGAAAATTCAGTGGCTGATATCTTTTCACCCTGCTTACCCTGAGCAGCCCTGAAGTCCAGGAAGATGACTTGCTGATCCAAGCTCAACAGATCAATGGCCACTTACACCTTTGTTTTTATTTGCACAAATATTTAATTTTCATTTTCTATCAAGTCTTAACAATAAATAAGTGTAAACCTAGCCTATCATGTATTCGACAAAAAGGCATGCATAAAATATTTCTTAATTTTTATCTGCCAAGTTTCTTATTTCTATGATGTGGAAATAAATCCCACAATATACACAGGAAGTCGCTGTATCTTCTTGGTGGTGTCATCAACATATAAAGGCAAGCTTGGATGGATAGTGGGCATTTGTCTTTGTTTTGGCTTTCCAACTCACTTGAGAGATCCCCGGTTTCATAAGGTGGAATTCCTCTTACTTTAGAAGGCATGCAGGCATCCTTTCCCTCTCCTGCTCTAGAAGTTAGAGGTTCTCACAGTATCATGGTCTTGAGAATACCGACATAGTAAGGAAGTAAATATACTTAAATATTGTCGTGTCAAAAGTCATACTCAGCTTCTTGAGTTGGCTATCTGAAAGAGGGATAGTGCAGGCTGAATCTTCCCATGACTACAGGAAGCATCAGGAGACTTCACTCTGGCTTAGTGACCTCACTTAGGCTCTGGTTGGTATGTCTAGCTTCTTTAGTATTTAGTTTTTGTATCTATTTTCCTGTCTTTCACCATTACTGGAAGGTTTATAATATCCTCTACCTAAAACTGTCTCTTAAAAGGCCTCGTTCTATTTTCTGTGTGAAACTGAGAGTTGTAGTGTTTAAAAACGAGGAATATGTTCTCATTCTTTATTCAGAGATTGTGGGACACCGTTCTCTCCAACAAGAGGAACATTGTTGAATTTGCCACTTTGGGATAAATCTCTGGCCTTAGAACAGCACAAACCTCAATTCTATCTAGCTTTTGCCTTTTGAAATGGAGTAGACTGCTACTTCTCTCTGTGCAGACACCAAGCTTGTCGCCAGTGTGGTTGTGACATCCCAGATTTGCTCGGGAATGGTCCACCTAGAAACACTTTACTGGGCCAGATCCACAATGCGAGCACAGCTCAGTGACAGATATATAAAGAGACTGTGTATGAGGAAGGAGGAAGACTCTGCTCTCGAGGACCATCTGTTTATTCCCTTGTTTGTGCATTCTTGCAATAAATATTTATTGGAAAATTGCCTACTAGGTAAAGGGACACATTCCTGGACTTAATGAGCATGTGGTCTGGCCAGAAAGATTGCAAGGAAGCCAAACACATCCTGTACAGTATGGTCACTGATATAATGAGGCGATGAAAAGAATGCATTACAAAGGGAATGGGGCTGGAATCCTAGAGCCGATAGCCATTTCAGGATGAAGGACTACAACCTTGCCTTACAGGATAAATAAGAACGGACAGAATGCTCCAGGCTGAACGAGAAGAATACACCCAAGTCCAGCTGTAGGAAGAGAACATGTGGCATTTGGAAAAAGATATAAACGTTTAGCTTCTACATTACAGATGATGATGAAATTGAGGCATTTTAGAAGCCTCCAGCTTCTTTTATACGCCAGTACTGCGTTTTTCCTTTACAAGGTAGCTCCAGCATTGAATTCGGAAGTACGTCCCATGTACTGAATGCTACCTGGTATACCAGCAGCACAGAAGTTTAGTTACTCCGACATTTTCTAAGGGACCAAGGGTTATAAAGATGTTTGTTTTGTCTTGTAGGAGTTTCATTCACCCTTTTAAGTGTCCAAAGCTTTGTCCGTCCGATTGCTTGCTTCAAACTCTCCATTCATCATCATGTAGTTTTTCAAGCTCAGCTTCATGGAAAGCTGAAAAGGACTATCAGCTTCCTATAGTTTTGTTAGAATATTCTCAAAGCCCTGAGTTATTGGAGGGCATGAGAGTCTGACAAGAATCTGTTTTTATCACCAGGACCTGGGGACTTTTCTTTCACTATTTGGCTGGATGGGTAGGAAGCTACCTGGTAGAAGTGGCTGAGTGGATAAAGGCACATAGAGATTCCCAGAGGCAAGGAAGGCACAAAGACATTTGCTAATAATAAAATATTGTTCAAATAAACTAAGTTTCTTCTTGATGATCAGACATTTGTGAGCAGTCAGCAAAACGAATGATAAATTTTATTTGGAAAATGAAAGACAGTTACATTTACTTACAAAGCTAATGCATCTTACAAAACAGTGATAGAAGTGGGGGGGGGGTAAAAAAGGAAAGTGGAAGATGGAAACCAAAGAAGGCCACCTGAAGGTGACTGAGGATATAGTAGGTAAAGTTCAAGTTTACCTTTTCATTATCAGTGTTTTTAAAACAAATATGTTTCATTACACCTCGTCATTTGGACCTACTCCTTAAGACTTTTTACAAAGCTGCTGCCCAGTAACACTGTCAGCTAACTCTAAGCATAACGAAACTTCTGAGAGTTCAGTTTAACATCTAGTTATTAAAAACTCATGGGAAGGTCTTGAAAGGAGAAGATCAGAAACAAATAGATGTTTTCATGTATATGTGCACATTTATTCAGTCTCTCTAAAAATTAGAGGATACTCTATACCTTAAGATATTACATTCAAATACAACAAGAAAGAAATACTGAGCCATTGGGTGAATGTCATCATGGTGGGTTGTGGTAACCTTTCCTAGTATAGTCCATACTCCCTACTCCCAACAAGGAAGATTCTGAAGAGACTGGATATCCTAAGGGGATCCAAAAAGCAAAGTCACAGGGCCATGTTTCTACATCAGGTCAATCCTTTCATCAAAGGGACTGGGCTTAATTAAATAAAATTGACCATGAAAGGTACTTTGAAGAAGGATAAGTAAATAACTCAATGAGAACCAAGGTAATGGCAGAGGAAGAAAATTGAGTGCAGTGACCATATGGAGGTTGGATGGGAAAATAAAAATGGTGGTAAGTCAATGGCTAGGAAAGTACTTGTCATCCTGTGATATGGGATTCCCCTCTGTACGCTGAGAATTCCATTAATGAATAAGGAAACTGCTTTGGACCTATAGCAGGGCAGAACTTAGCTGAGGGGTGAGGACTAAACTGAATTCTTGGAGGAAGAAGGCAGAGTCAGGGAGAAGCCATAGAGCCACCAGGCTGCAACCTTGCTGGTAGGCCAGGAGCCTTGTGGTAAATTATAAAATAATGGAGATGGGTTAATTCTAGATGAAAGAGCTAGCTAGAAATACGCTTAAGTAATTGGTCAAGCAGTGATTTAATTAGTAGTTTCTGTGTGGTTATTTTGGGAATCTGGGCGGCCGGGAAACAAACAAGCAGAAAGTGGCCAGGAACACACTGGTGGCCTCCATACAACAGTCCTAGATGCCCCTGGAGTATGTAGGGAACTACATTATCAATAACATAGAGAGAAATAAACAGGATGGGGAAGGATAAATTTCTTTATAGATAGGATCTTTTTAAAAATTCTATGTTTCAAGTATCACACATTTAGAAAGCAAACATAAGTAGAGGATTAAAATCTTGCATATTGAATTGAGTCACCTTATAAAGATTTAAGACCAAAGACACAAATACATGTGGTGCTCCATATTAAGACCATTAAGGAAATGAAAACCTGTGCAGAACCCTAAAAAGGGGTCAAGAGAACAAGTATGAGACCTTGAGAAAGGAGAAAGGTGTTCTAGGTACAAACTTGGAATCCACCTTAGATGAAAAAGACCAAGGGAGACAGGTTTTATGGGGTGGCCAAGTATGAGGAAAGGCACCATCAGTTATGCATGAGTTATTAGTAAGCACAGACTGCTCTGTTAGAAATAGAAAAAAAAGTTAGGGGGACTGTAATAGGGAAAAGAGAAGGAAGATGAGAAAATCATTCTTTCTGGGAAAGGAAAAAATACACTAGCAGACTTTGTCTTTGTGAGAGACCAGCTCTTGTTTATTAGCTGATGGGAAAGGACTGATGGAAAGACTGTACACTCTATGTGAGTATTAACATAATGACTAGGAGAGGTGAAAAGCCCTGTCCATAGAGACAGAAGAGATTTGATTGAAGAGAGAGAGAGAGTCCTTCCTTATTTGAGGCAAGAAGGAAACTATTATGTAAATAATATATTTGTATTTTGATTAAGTAAAAACAAATGAAATGAATGGCTCATAGTGTGTATGGTCACGACGTAGAAGTGGTGTATGGTCTCAGAACGATGTGGGCCCTTTGGAAATAGTGATGCTGCGATGAAAAGCTGGGCTGTTGATGGAGGAGCATTGCACATCCAGCCGAGGCTGCGGCCCTGGGGATGAAGTGGCATCTATCTGCATGCAAGTTTGAATCCTCAAGACAAGACTTAACTAATTCTTCTGAGGACAGGAAGGGGAGGAATTTGGACTCTTCCAGATGGAGTGAGCATCTCTGGTTCCAGGAACTCTGAAGCTAGAACACCTGGAACTGTAATTTAAAAAGCATTTTGAACGTAGAGTGCCTTGGTAGAGTTCTTAGACTTAAAGATATAGAGACAGCTGTAAGTAAATCACATGCACCAGAAGTAGGCATCCAGCACTCTAGCCCTGTCTACTTCCAGTCAACCCTCACACTCTTCATCACCACTGCCTCTTCCTTCTCTTTCTGTAAAAGAGAGAAGTCAGCTCACTAAATAACTTTAGCAGACAATACTTGCTTTTCAATTTTATTGCACTTGTTAAGCAAACAGATCAGTTTAAGGGTGGCTTAAACAGATAATTAAGGAGGAGACCAAATGGTGTCTTAATTATCCTGAAGGACAGGGGTCTGGAAAACTAATGGCTCACACTTGCTTTGGTAAATTGGCAAGCTCTAGTTTGGCCATGCCGTAAAGTTCTTGGGGCAGAATTCTCTCCCCCCCCCCCGTGTGTGTGTGTGTGTGTGTGCATGCTCGTGTGTGCATGCACATGCATGTAAAACAGCCAACAAGCAAGTCTCTCAGAGACTTATCCCTTTCATCAGCTGAAGAAATTCTGCAGGAATCAATTAAGCCCTGCATGTTTGTCACCAGAGATGAAAATCTGGCAAATATTACCTCCTAAGCTTCTTTAAGGAAAAAAAGAATCCCCAGAGCTGGGATTCCATGTGCTTGTCTTATTCACATCAGATTTCTCTTTTGAGGTAAACACCCTTTATCCGGGGCAGTGGGTGTTGATCCCCAAAGAACATCACTGGTGACCAATTGTGGATTTAGCAAGCCTGAAGACAATGCCAAGATAAAGAAGCTCATCCTTGTGAGTGTCCCTTAAGAATGTGGCTGTGGTGGCCTTTTTATCCTTTTGAGGATAACTTCTTCATAATTCTGACAATAAGACAAATAACTTGGATCTGAAAAGTTTCACTAACAGTTTTACGGATACATTTTCTCTTATTCATAGGTTATGAGTTTTCTTGCTTGACCCCTTTGATGCCTATTTTACAATATGGAAGTGCACACCACTCCAAAGGATTCCTTTGCGAAGGACAGGATATTTGTTGTGTTTTATAAGTACATTCATAACATCAAGAACTTTAAGATATTCAGTTTAGTGGAACTCAGACTTACTAACATAACGAGAGGAGAGGCAGGTAGATCTCTGGGTTTGAGGCCAGCCTGTTCTACAAAGCAAGTTCCAAGACAGCCAGGGATACACAGAGAAACCCTGTCTTGAACCCCCCCCCAAAAAAGGAAAAAAGAAAAGAAAGAAAATGACCAACTAAGGATCCATAAAGGAAATAAACATAGCTTTATTTATAAATAAATACTTAAGCGATGCCAAAGAAACTGTAAATAAAATTGAAATATGAACTAAAGATTCAGAAACATATTGAATGCAGATGGTTGATAAAAGCTTTATTTCTATACAGAGAAGTCCTAGAAGTAGTTTAAAGGTGGGCAAAAGCTATGATTAAGTTCTTTAAAAACAGCAGATCCAAAAGCCAATAAATAAGACAAATGGAAAGTAAAGTAATAATAAAACTTAAGACAGAGCCAGGCAAATGGCTCAGTAAGTAAAGACAATCACCACTAAACCTGATGACCTGAGTCTATTTCTGGGATTGCATATGGTTGAACTAGACAGTCAATCCTGTGAAAGTCACCCTGGGACCTCCACACATGTGCAGTGGTACCAGTATACCTCTCTACATACAAATAAATGATAGATAGACAGTAGATAGATAAGTAGATAGATAGATAGATAGATAGATAGATAGATAGATAGACAGTACATAGATACATAGATAGATAACATAGATGAAAAACAGGAAAAGCTGCAAACCCAGAGCACAACAACTGTCAGACATGAAAAAGAGTGAAAACCAATTGGCTAAAATAAGAAAAAAGGAATTCACTCAGAGGTTGTTAGTGGGGGAATTCTGAAAACAATTGGTAAATATTTAATAGGAATAAAAACACCCAATTTTTAGTCAGTAGTCTCAGGTTTGGGAACATGTTACCTAGATATGAAAGCTTACATTAAAACTAATAATATAGCCAGATGTGGTGACATTCATCTTTAGTTCTAACACATGGGACACAGAAACAGGTGAGTCTTTGTGAGCGAGAGTCTAGCCTAGTCTACACAGTGAGACCGTCTCTAAAAAAACCCACTAATATACAAACAATAACAGCAGAAGGACGAATAGTGTCAGAACAACTATGGAATGAGTGCTGAAAACAGGTCACAAAAGGAACAACTTCAGACAAATTCGTACTGACCAATCTTAGGAAACCCAAGCATGATGAACGAGGTCAACACTAACACAATGTATTAGGCCACTACTAGCTGATCTGGTAATGTACTATTTGACTTGTTGCTGTGACAAAACACCCAGGAAGTTACTTAAGACAGAAAGGGTTTTGTTTGGCCCCCAGTTGGAAGATACCTTCATTATTGTAGGGAAAGCAGGGCAAAAGGAACTTGGAGGCAGCTAGGAAGTGTGCCACTGTGGGGTGAGCTTTGAGGTCTCATAAATGCTCACACTATGCCCATTATGGGACACAGACTCCTTTTGCTACCTGCAGATTAAGAGGTAGAACTTTCAGATCCTTCCCCAGCATTGTGTCTGCCTGCCTGCCACTGCCATGGTGGCAATGGACTGAACCTCTGAACTGTAAGCTAGCTTCACTTACTTTCCTTTATAAGAGTTGCCCTGGTTATGGTGTTTCTTCACACCAATAGAAACCCTAAGACAA
Source organism: Chionomys nivalis (assembly GCF_950005125.1). Taxonomy (NCBI): domain Eukaryota; kingdom Metazoa; phylum Chordata; class Mammalia; order Rodentia; family Cricetidae; genus Chionomys; species Chionomys nivalis. The sequence goes on from NC_080098.1 coordinate 37,189,078, forward strand.
TCATGGTTTATACATCATATTTAGATTTGTATACCCGACTACATTAACATGAAAAAAGACATATAAAGTTGTATGTTTTGTAAATATAATACTGATTACACTCAAGGAAATGGGAGATATAACTGGGTAAAATTCACAAATATTATCAATGATAGTCAAGATTCTTCCTTGATTTAATATACTTACTGCTAAGCAATTTACTTGTGAGACGGTTGTGTTATGATGTATGAAAGATAGCCAGTGAATTCTGGTGGTTGCTGAGATTTTGGGTGATTTTTAAAAAAATTCTTTATATATTTTTTCCACACTTATTTTATTTTTGCAGCTATTGGAGGGAAGTGTATATTACTGGGTTCAAGATGACCCCAGTAAAGCAAATCTCTGAAAACAAAGACTATCTATGCTTCTGGAAGTATTTAGATTACTGATGATTTGGCATGCGGAGAGCACCCGTAAGGACTCCAGGAGATGGACTTCTCTGTTAATTTTAGGGGTACGATGTTCACTACATATCAGGGTGGCTCTTTCATTTTTGGATCAGTTTTCCTCTCAAATGAGAACATATTAGGTATCTGGAGAGAGTGACCATGCTTGGCCTATGTTGTCTTCCTCTGTGAAAGCCTTCTTTAGAAGATGGAGACTGCCGTGTCCAAGAAAATTTCAGATGAAGGGGTCACTAGTGAGGAATAATATGTTATTTTGCATCTTAATTGTAGTTAGTCTATCTCAAAAAGAATGGGGCTCCAGCTAAACGGAACTATGGGTGACTGTGTAAACTGGGGTTCCTGATCAAAATATTCATGTGTGCCTGTACTCACTGGTCTAGAATATTTCCTCATCAACTGACTCTGTGTGTGAGAGAGAGACAGAGAGAGAGAGACAGAGAGAGAGAGACAGAGAGAGAGAGAGAGAGAGAGAGAGAGAGAGAGAGAGAGAGAGAGAGAGAGAGAAGGTCAATAGCAACACCAACTTCATACTGAAGAAAGTGGCAATCAAAGAAAAAAAAGTCAGACACTGGCCGTCTTTGAACGCTAAGTAGTTCAATCACGTGGGCTTAGCCTTCTCGTGACTCTTAATGTGGTCATTAGTTCCTAGGACACAACCACTTTAAAGAATATTTCCGTCACTGCCATCTTTTTTGTGTTTATGTGTGTAACTTTCTGTTTAAAGGTCAAGGAATATTTTTTCCATTTTCTTTTTAATGACATATGAGCATTAGCACAACCTTAGGCTTCCATAACACAGGCTTCCATTGTCGGTGATAATAAGTACAGGGCACAGAACTCTGGGAAGGAAACCACATGTTTATGAGCTTTTAAGCTTTATGAGTATATTGGCAGCTCCGGAGGACCTTTGGGAGGCCATGGGACACAAAGTCAGGATTACTTCTGAAAAGCCTCCACCTATGTGTGGGCCTTTGCAGCACACACTACCCCCTTCCAAATATTTACTCTGTTCTTTGTTAATAAAGCTTCCACATAGCTTAGAACTCGGTCTCAGTTGTTTTCTCAGGAATCCAGCTATGCTCCATACTGCATCCTATAGCTAGATGAGTAGAAAGGAGGTTGGCAAGGATGTCCGTACCCCATGGGGACATTGACATCACTGCTTGATTGTTTCCATTCTGAAACTCTGTCAGAGTCTGACAAACAGCCAGTCACCAGCAACAACCAAGGTTGCTGTTTACACTTGCAGGGAGACTCTGCGCAGAGCGGTGCCGCTTCTTGCGTTCTTTGGCCCTCTGTTTTATGGTATGAATTAATGGCCTTCTGGCCTTGGCTGAGAATGCTGAATTCCTCTTCTCAGAGTCACTTTTCCATAGCGACATAGTCATCTTCACAACACATCTTCACTCTCTTACGCTGGCAAGAAATAAACCAAAGAACATGAATGTTCCAAAGCCCTGGAGGAGAACTGGGTTGGAAGCCTCGGCCTTCGCACTCATGGTGAGAAGACAAATGTGGTCAGGAGGAGACTGTTGTTCCTGTAGACAGGTTTCTCTGATAAGAGTTGTTGCCGGGGTACTGGTGGGATGATGTGGGTTCAGGATTCCCTGTTGTCTCCTTTTTTTTCACATCTTGGTATGTCCTCAGTGAGGCTCCATTGTGCTACCCATCTTGTATTTCATGGATTCGTCCTCGAAGTCAGTAATTAGGCAGCCATGTTCCCTCATGCTAGTCCCATACATTTCTGCTTTGCTCTAATTATCTACCACAACACTAGGCTTGTTCTGACGTCAGCCATTGGAATCAGAACTTCAGTGTTTCTATTCCACCAGGACATTCGCATTCCATTGAGACATCCTATGAAAATACCTAGCATCTGGCATAAGAGGCATCCTTCTATGAAGCAAATGGCCTTGGTAGGCCATATTTCTGCTCTCCTTCCTCATGTGTCTTCTGAGGTCATCTCCAGGCATGCTCTTTCCATCTGCATTAACACCTGGAACAGATTTGAGCATTTTCTTTCCTTTCCTGTCCAGCACTCCTTCTCATCCGAGTATTCTTGACATATTTTCTTAACTTTAGTCACTTCCTTTTAGGCCCATGGAATTGGAGCTCTGACATATTTAAACTCATATGCTTGACATAGTTTGTTGTTAAAAACTGGATTGTGAGAGAAAACCTGAACTGAATTCTTAGAACGTTTTGGAAGATCTAGCCATGAAATAAGTTAGTAAACCTTCTAAACATGTTCCAAAAGGTGTCTCTACTTCACTGTGGCTTCTCCTTGACACCCACTAGATGTTCAGAGGATGAATAAATACAGACTAATTTTAGCATGGAAGCAAATAAACAGAACAAACAGTAATGGGCTATATATAGGAGTGATCTTTGAAAAATAAAGTTTCAACTTAAATATTTGTATCACTAATCTTTTCTGTTACCTCAAAAAACCAAGTTGATGCTGCTTTCTAAATCATTAGTCATTGGAATAAATATTGTCCCCCTGTTTAACTGGAAGCCAAATGGAGTGTTCTAAACAGAAGTAGTCATGTCTCTAAGATACCCAGCTACATGACCATGTATCTGATAGGAGTTTAGGAAACTCAAAGGAGCTCAATATTCAATCTACATGGTGAAATGTCTCTTTTCATTTTTTAGAGGTATTTCTTCTTCTACATATGACACGGAAGTACCCAGGCATATTTTATCTGTCCAAAGAAATACAAACCCCAGACTTTACTAAAACAAGTGAAACAGAAATTACTAACTTTGTCAATAATCTTTGAAATTTAGTGTAAGTTTGTTGAGTTGAAACTGACTTAAAGAATGCGAGTTGCTCGAGATGGAGAAACACAACCAATGATCACTACCCAAAAAAGTGCTCACTACCTTCAAATTGTCTTTTATGTATCCATGCAGAGAAATGTCTACCTCTACAAGTTATTTTTCTGCTTATTTCTATCAAGTGAAGTCTCTGACTTTCAAATCAGTGTACAAAATGTCAGTGAAAGAGAAAAATGGTTTTAATGCAATCTGGGTCAAGTTTATGTGTGAAGAAAATTTAGTGGGAGACCCTCATCTGCCCTATGAGTCCAAGCATTTAGTCATTTGCTGAAAGAGTAAAGGGCTTCACGTTTTAGGAGAACATTTCAAGGATTTGTCTTCCCACACTAACCCAGGTTAGCTCACTTCCATTTCATCCATCTTTCTGTACTGGGTGGGAATATGTTTTGTCTTGTCTTTAGTCTCCATGGTTACTATCAACAACCACTGCTCTATCCATGTGACCAGCTGGTCTTCTCGACTGAATTATTTGATAGCGACTATACTCAGAATTCTCCCATCCTAATTACTCCATTACTTTATCCTCCTTCAGCTATAAATGTGGATTGTATGTTGTCACCCCCCACTCGCTCCTAAGTTTATTCTAATATGACATTAACTGCAATATTGGTGATACAGTTCTCTTTAAGGACATCTGTGGAATCCATGCTTTTAATTCCAACAAACTTCAGCATAATTCTTCAGTAGAATGCAATATAAAGATTTCAGTTTAGTTATTTTAAAGCATATCCATTAGCATGTGAGTTCATTGAAAAGTGTGAAGGGGCATTGTACAGAGCAGCTCTTCCTCTAGAACCTCTGTGATACTGATTCAGAACCTCCTGCTCTGTGATTGCTGCCAATTCTGCCTTCATTTTGCTTCTTGATCATTTTTGTGGCACTTGATGCTTCATTCCTTCTTTTCCTGCCCTCTTTCTCCTCCCCTGTATCTGCAAGTGTTCGCATATTTCCTGAAATTCTGGTGTCTTTAATTTTTCCAGATTGTAGTAGGATCTACTTTCCTTCACCTTGCTGAGCACTTTCTGGTTCTTTACAGTCACAAAAGCTTGTTTAGGTTTTAGTGATTTTTCTCTCATTGTTTCTTTGACAATTTCTCACTGTTCTCTATAATCTATGTTTTGAAAATCCAAAACATGTAACTAAATTTCCAGTAATGTAGTTAAAGCTTTAATTTTGTTTTCTTTCAATTTCCAAATTTTTTGATCAAGTATCTCAGTCATATTTTCAATTAATTTAAACTTGTGCTGAAGTAGGTATCCAGATAAAAAAAAACTATGGATATTTTATTTAATTACAGTATTTTGTTTTTCTTCTGGAATATATATTTTCCTAAAGGCAAAGGTCATTTATATGTAAATGAAATAGATTCCTTTAGTTGCCTGCTCATTAAATACAGTTTTTCTACAGTAACTCAAACTCTCTTTGGGTAGACAATATGCACGGATAAAAATGTAAGTTCCCAGATTCCACTGTGGCTAGAAGTCACACATAACACAGAGTTGGCTTATATGACATATGACAAAGTCTAATAAGGATCTAGGAAAGTTATTCCTTTCTTAATAAAAGTCATCTACTTTTTCCTGTGTTATCTTTTTGTTACTATACCTGAGGAGCAGATTTAGAGCTGAGTACTAAGCTATTATCAAGCAAAGATGGGAGTGTGCATAAGAATAAAACAATTCATGATGAGAATGAAGACATGAAAAACTGAGAAAAGCTATGGACTACAGAGTCATGCACCAGCATCATAATACGGACCACAGAGCCAAGCACCAGCCTATGAATGCCAGCTCCTGATTTCTTGTAGTGTGAGGCAAACAGCATCACCTTAGTCAAATTAATCTTGCCAATATTTTGTGTTCCATAGCTTCTGTTTGGCAGGAGACTGATAGTATAACTTTACCGTAGGTGAATCATGCTAGCTTCAGACATATGAGGGCAAAAACATAGCATCCATGTCAAGTTCCTTATCTATCACATGGGTATTATCCAGTGAATATTCCTGGAAAATGGCTGAAAATGATGAACTTATACAGAAGATTCAATGAAAGTCACGAGGTCAGTATTACAAGTACAGGAGCTGCTTGAATTGGCAGTCTAACTTGTTCTAAATAATGTGGGATCCCAAATGTCTCTTACTTTCACACAGAATTTCTATCATAGAATATGCCATACAAAACAGAATCTTCTCATAGGGTTATTTTGTGCCAATTACAGCATTGTACTAGGCAGTGCTCTATTGCATTAAAGAGATGCCATGACCATTGCAACTCTTATAAAAGAAAACATTTAATTGGGGCTTGTGTACGGTTTTAGAGTTTTAGTCTACTATTGCTATGATGGGAACACTGTTCCACACAGGCAGATGTGTTTGCTAAAGAGTAGCTGAGACTTCTACATTCAGATACACTGGCAGCAGGAAGAGAGAGATACTGGGACTGGATTAAGCTTTTTAAACTTCAGAGCCCACCCGTCAGTGACACTCTTCCTCCAACAAAGCCACACCTATTCCAACAAGGCCACACCCATTAACCTCTCTCAAGTAATGCCATTCCCTAATGACCAAGCATTCAAATATAAGAGCCTATGGGTACCATTCCTATTTGAACCACCATAACTATTATGAGCTAATGACTTCAGTCTCAGTTTCCATTCCAAAAACAATTTTGGTTTTTGTTCACATTGTAATGTCCAAGAGGATCCCATTGCATGGTCCATGATAGATGAGTTCTTCAGTTATTCCACTGGATCCCTTGCACTTCATAGTGAACTTGAGGGTGCCCAGATGTGAAATATCCAACACAGAGGCTTGGGGTGCTTTGCATCACCTCTTCCTATATTCATTGATAAAATATTCTCATTTTGGTCCAATTAGGTAGGAATTATTTTGGTGAATAAAATCCATGTGTAAGAGCAGGAAGAACATGAGACCATTTACAAACACAGATTGCCACAATTTCAAAACACAGTTGAAACTGTGTGTATTTATATCCTTATATTATTTTCTCAGCACAATGGCATTTGCCTTGATTTCAAGCCAAGCCTACCTGATTTGCAGAAACAGTCAAATGTTCATGCTCATTGAGAAGGCTTATTAATATATTTACACACTAACTACAGGAATTGCAAAGCTCCATTATCTCCTAAAGATGTGTATAATGAGGTTGAGAAAAACAAGTGAGCACAAGGCAGTCTATATAATAACAAAGACAACGCAGCACTTGCCTACTATAGCTAGCGACTTTCTTGTGGGTGTAACAGATTACTGACAGCAGCTTAAGGAAGGAAAGGTGTACTGGATCATAGTTTCATAAGAATTTCAGTTCATCGTAGTGACAAATACATGATGGTGTCTCTAGATAGTGTGAGTGTGGGGTGGAACACCTCACATTGCTGCTAGACAAGGAAGCAGATTACTGAAATGAACTTAGAGTCCTATATTAGTATGCAAAGACTGCCATAAAAGTCTTCTACCAGGCAGGTCCCCAGAGTAATGCCATAAGCTGACAATCAGACACCCAAAGTGCAAGCCTATGGGAACTTTCAGATTCATCCTAATTACTTCTGAATACAAATAAAGCACACAGAACACAGGTGTAGGTATCATACCTGGCATCTCTTTTATACACAAGTGATGTGCATATAGTGTGTCTAGATTTTTATTTATCAGCTGTTTAACTTTGAGTCTTTTCCTGAAAGTCACGTTATGAGGATGTGGTTAGACAGAGATGGAGCTCAGTTTCCTCAGCAACATGTTTCCCATGCTTGACATAAAAGAAGCACTTAGAATATCCATGTGGAGGAAATGGGTCTTTTCATGAATCAAGGGAGACACTTCAAAGAAGGAGTAATGAAAAATAGGACAAGTTAGACTTTGGCATAAAGGATTTCATGAAAAGTAAAATGATGTTTATTTGTTTAGAATTCAAAGACTAGTATTCTTTATTCATGGTGTTATAGTTTTAAGCAGATATATTTTTAAATTTGCATCATATTTAAGTTAAAATATAATTACATTGTTTCCCTCTTTACTTTTCTCTTTACAACAACTCCCTCTTGAATTAATGGCATCTTTTTTGTTATGAAAATATGTGTGTTTGTATGGCGCCAAATATGTGAATATAACCTGCTTCTGACTACTTACATAAATATAAACTACTCAGCCTATTTTCTATTACTTATGTTTATGATTTAAGAGCTGACTACTTGGTATTGGATAACCAATTAAGGGGATTCATCCTTGGGGAAAACTAAGTCTCTCAATATTCCTTGGTTGCCTTTAGCTCCTTTTATATGGGTAGAACCTCTTAAGATTTCCTCTCTTCCGTGTTAGCATATCTATGGGTATTGTAGATTGTTATTGCTTTCTTTAGGCAGTCATATTGTTGTGGTATCAGAGGTGAGCTTTCCTGTCATTTCTAGAAGATGTAATCTCACAGCCAATTTCCTGGTTCTGGATCTTATGGCATTTACATTCCCTCTTAAGCGATGCTCCCAGAGTCTTAGGAGTTGTGTAGTAGATGTATGATATGGAATTCCCTTCTGTATGCTGTGAATATGTCTTATTATCTTTGGTTAATAAAGAACATGATTTGGCCAATGCTTAGGCAGAACAGAGTCAGGCAGGAAATCTAAGCAAAAATACAGGGAAAAAAGATGGTGGAGTCTAGGAGATGCCAGCAGCCACTGGGGAAGTAAGATGTGGGGAAACGCCATGGCCATGTGACAATACAAAGATTAATAGAAATGGGTTAAGTTAAGATGTAAAAGCTAGTTAGTAATAAGCTTGAGCCATTTACCAAACAGTTTATAATTATTATTAATCCTCAGAGTGGATATTCAGGAACTGGTGGATGATAGAGAAACTATCACTTACAAATGGCACCCAACATGGGACTCAAACCTATGACCCTGAGGTTAAGAGTCCCATGCTCTACTGACTAAGCTAGCTGGGTAAAAGTAAGCCACTGGGCAAGAGGCAGAAGACAAACCTCCAGTTATAAATGAGTACCAGTGTGAGGCTCTTGAGTTTCTATAGAGCCTAAGAAAACTTAAAGAAAAGTAAAAGGTTCTGAATACTCATAAATGGAACTACACTGCACTTCCTATTCTTACAATTTCATGCCAACAGCAGTGGAGCTCCCAACAGTTGCTTGCAAAATGGAGCCAGCTCCCAGCTGCCATGAGCTATACAGTATGGTGGGTTTCCATACTCCAATACAGACCTCAGTATAGAGAGGCTAATCAGTTGTGTACTGTGTGGTAGATTTAACTTTTCCTCATACAGAAAAAAAAATATGGTTTGTGGACTGGTTGCACACTACCTGATGACAGCATTGGGGGTTTGGGGTAAGCATGAAATTCATTGCTATCTCTACCATGTTGAAAAGCCCAGTAGGGCAGAACCAACAGCCAAAGTGGCCACTCTGGTCCTAGCTACATCTGCTTAGCAGTAATCAAAAAATGATTAGAGAGATTCAATAAAGACAGACTTAAACAAAAAACGTCCTCTAAACAGGACACGCTCTGCTTAAAAAATGTACATAGGCTAGGGAGAGAGAGACAAAAAGAATATAGGCAGTTATAAAAAGAAACAAATAGTTTTTAAAAAGTCTTTAAAGAGACAGGAAAATATTATAAAAGAAAAAAGCCACAAAGTTAGAAAACACACAGGGGGGTCTGGATCCTGTATAGTATCATGTTGATTTTGAATTTTAATGGCTGATGGACAAGAGACGTCAGCTGAGAGACATAGATTGAAAGAGAGATTGATAAAATATACCAATTAAATACTTTTAAAATGCCTTAGCTTTAAAACAGAATTAAAACGTATACTTGTAAAATGGTACTTAAAAGATGCATTGCTTTAGAAAAGTGGTTTGGGGGTTCCTGTGGAAACAAAGGGCTATTAATTCATTCTTGGTAAGAGATGAACCAGTGTTGATCAAGGAGACCTCCTGAAACTTAACAGGTGATATGTATCAACAAACGTTACAACTGGTCCTCCCAGAATTTTGCCATTATCTCAAAATTTCTTCTGGGACCCTAAAGAAACTTTGCCCACAGAAAGCAGGCCATAGTTTGAAGAAAATGATGTCCTTATTTCTAAGAGTTTGGAGGGTATGGATGTTTTTAGGTTATTTGGAAGGTTATGAATGCTTGTTATATTTAGGGGAATATAGGAATATAGTCTAAAAAGACTACTATTGTCTTGTACGGCATTTTTTTCCTAAGGATATAATTAGAGATATGCATAGATTTTATTTCCAAGGAGGTTCTGAGCAGTGTAATATAGAATAACAATAAATAAATAAATAGATAGATAAATAAATTAATTAAATAAATTACAGTTCAAAGATGTAAACAATTTATTTTAGACCCTCAACTCTGGGGGATTTGTTAAATGGATTATGGTGAATTGATATGATGGACTGATATATAATCATTAAAAATCTTTTCCAAATCTCATTTGATTTTAAGGAAAAATGCCTAAGGTGGAAAGTCGAGTGGAAATAAAGAGAATGCTTGAAGGTATCAAAAAAAAAAAAAAAGACACCTATTAATCTCAGATATTTTGCATTGACATGGATTTTGGTATAGTGATAAAAATTTAAAAATTTTGTTATAATATATATAAATATTTCTATTCTTGTTTAAAAGAATCTTATATACTGATACAAATTTGAGGTTAATTTTTATACTATATGTATATTTCTACTCTTGTTTAAGGTATGGATTTATATAGTTCATTTAAAAATATACCATATATTTAAGAAATACAAATTAATAGTCATCTATAATAGTCAAAATTAAAGTCATGTTAGTTAGGTTTTTTAGGTATGCAGAGACATATTTCAGATAGATAATCTTCAAACACTTCTAAGATCTATAAAATATGGCATTTAAAATATGTTAAGAATGTAGACATTCTTGACACTGAGACACAACTGCTCCTGGCAGTACAAATTGCTTCAAAGGGGATGGTGGGCATTGAAGAAACTCATTATGGGATTTGTTTTCAATATGTCAAGGCTAGCCATTTGGGCAAGAAACCATTCTTGTTTGGACTGCTTGACAATATGCTGTATAAACTAAACATGCAGGACTCACAGGAAAATGATTACTGAACTTACCAAAACAAGTTGGGACAGTCCTTTAAGGTTTCCCCTTCATGGAGGGGTCTGCTAGACATTCTTCAGGACACAGCAGAAAACAACTGAAGAATTTTGCCAAAATAGCTGGGACGGTTTTTCAGATTTTCTGCTTCAATAAAAAAAAATCTGTCAGACACTCTGGGCCTAAAGGCTGAAGATGGATGTTTGAATGTTACAGAAGAACTTTGGGTGCCTGTGTAGGCAGCCAGATATCTCTGTCATTTCTAGAATTTTGGAAATTGCTTAAATGCATTTCCCAGTTAGATTGTTGATATTATATCCTTCTAGGATCTTTGAGGGAGTTGAAGACTAGATATTTATAATTATAGTTTTCCTTAGTTATGATAAAAGACAAATTAAATATGAAATTTTAGACTCACAAAGATAAAATAGATGATAGAATATTTTCTTTAATTTTGTAAAATACAAATATACTAAATATTTTAACTGCAATTCTTGCTTGACAAACTGTTTTGTTATGTGTAATTTTACTGTGTTAAAGTAAATCTTTCTTTTTAATAAGGTAAAAATGGAGAAATGATGTGGGATGCCCTTTTGTATGCTGTGAATATGTCTTATTATCATTGGTTAATAAAGGAAATGATTTGGCCAATAGCCAGACAGAACAGGTCCAGGAAGGAAATTCAAGCAAAGATATAGGGAAAAAGAAGGCAGAATCTGAGAGATGCCAGCAGCTGTCAGAGAAGCAAGATGTGAAGCAATGTCAAGGCCATGTGGCAATACATAGATTAATAGAAATGAGTTAATTTAAGATGAAAAAACTAGTTAGATATAAGCTTTAACCATTGGACAGTTTTCAAGTAATGTTGAACCTCAGAGTGGATATTCAGGAACTTGCAGCTAGGAGAGAAACTACGAGGTACAGATGTATCAATTAGGGCTGAACATCCCATGATCAATTGTTTTCTGCATTTTGATTTCTTGTGGGCTTCTATAATGGTCTTTGTGTGTTACAAAGAGAAGCTTCATTGAGATACCAGAAAGTGGAAAGATCTTCCATGCTCTTGGGTAGGTAGAATTAACATAGTAAAAATGGCAGTCTTACCAAAAGCAATCTACAGATTCAATGCAGTGCCCATCAAAATCCCAGCAAAATTCTTCACAGACCTCGAAAGAATGGCACCCAACTTCATATGGAAAAGCAAAAAAACCCAGGATAGCCAAAACAATCTTATACAATAAAAGAACTTCTGGAGGCATCACAATCCCTGACTTCAAACTCTATTATAGAGTTACAGTACTTAAAACAGCCTGGTATTGGCATAAAAACATACAGGAGGACCAATGGAACCAAGTCAAAGACCCGGATATTAATCCACACACCTTCAAACACCTGATTTTTTACAAAGACACAAAAAATGTCAATGGAAAAAGGAAAGCATATTTAACAGATGGTCTGGCATAACTGGATATCAACATGTAGAAGAATAAAAATAGATCAATATATGTCACTTTGTACAAAACTCAAGTCCAAATGGATCAAAAACCTCAACATAAAGTCAGCCACACAGAACCTCATAGAAGAAAAGGTGGAAAGTACACTTGAACGCATTGGTACAGGAGACCACTTCCTAAATATAAGCCCAGTAACACAGACACTGAGAGAAAAAATTAATAAATTGGACCTCCTGTCACGGAAAGCTTCTGTAAAGCAAAGGACATGGTCAATAAGACAAAACAGCCTACAGAATGGGAAAAGATCTTCACTAACCCCACATCAGACAGAGGTCTGATCTCCAAAATACACAAATAACTCAAGAAATTGATCATCAAAAGAATAAATAACCCAATAAAAAATAGAGTAGAGACCTAAACAGAGAACTCTCAACTCTCAACAGAGGATTCTATAATGGCTAAAAAACACTAACTCAACCTCCTTAGTCATCAGAGAAATGCAAATCAAAACAACTCTGAGATTTCATCTTATACCTGTAAGAATGGCCAAGATAAAAAAACACTGATGACAATTTATGCTGGAAAGGTTGTGGGGTAAAGGGAACACTCTTGCATTGCTGGTGGGAATGCAAGCTGGTACAGCCACTTTGGATGTCAGTGTGGTGATTTCTCAGAAAACTAGGAAACAACCTTCCTCAAGACCCAATGATACCACTTTTGAGTATATATCCAAAGGATGCTCAATTTTGCCTCAAGGACATGTGCTCGGCTATGTTCATAGCAGGATTGTTTGTCATTGTTAGAACCTGGAAAATCCTAACTGCCCCTCAACCAAAGAATGGATAAGGAAAATGTGGTACATTTACACAATTTAATACTATAGATCAGAAAAAAAAATAGCATCTTGAATTTTGCATGAAAATGGATGGAGCAAGACAACATCATTTTGAGTGAGGTAACCCAGACACATGTAATCACTCATAAGTGGCTTTTAAACATAAATCAAAGAAAATCAGTCCACAAATCACAATCCCAGGCACCCTAGACAACAATGAGGGCCCCAAAAGAGACATGCATGGATCTAACCTACATGGGAAGTAGAAAAAGACAAAATCTCCTGAGTAAATTGAAAACAGGGGGACTTTGGGAGAGGGTTGAAGCAGGGAGGGAAGTGGCAGGGAGGGGAGCAGAGAATAATGTAGAGCTCAATAAAAAATCAATAAAAATACTTAATTTAAATTGTCAGCTGTACAAAAAAAAGAGAAGCTTCTTTGAATGAGACCTACACTTACTTATCTGTGGGTATAAGGATAAATATTTAGAATGCATTTAGTAATTATTCTAATTTAGTTAAGTGGAGGTAGTATTTCTCCTCTAAGGTCCATGACCTCACTATCCCAGTATTAATGACTATCCAGTGCCAGGCGTGGTGTTCTTCTTGATGAATTGACTTGAAGTCCAATTAGCTCTTGGTTACCATCAAGAAATGAGTGACACTATTGCAACCCTTAGGAGTATTATACCTTGGTGGCCATCATTGTAGCTCATAGGTGTCACAGCTTCTGTGTAGGACTATTTATTGATTCCTTCCCTTGAAAGATTGAACTCTGTGAAGTCAAGCCAGCCTGGTCTAAAATAGAGAGTTACAGGACAGCCAGGGCTACATAGAGAGATCCTTTCTCAAAAACAAAACAAGCAAAACAATACAAAATGTGTGTGTAGCCAATATTGTACAATATTGCTGAAATTTTGATGAGTGTAGAAATAGGGATAAGGCAATATCTCTTTCAAAGTTCTATGTTTTTTGGAATCTAGAGTCTATACAAAAGGGCTTTAAAGATGGTTCCACTATTTACTGGTTGTTTGATCTCAATGGTAAGCAAGTCTGTGCATTTTTTCTTGTAGAAATCAGGGTAATCTCATTTAACTTTAACTTCATGAAAGTTAAATGGAACATGTGCAGCCTAATGATCAGCACACCGTATTTTACTTAGCATCATCACCACTGGGTGAGAGGAGAGAAAACTTTCCCTCATTTTCTCATTCCATCACTTGCCATTCCGTCTTGAGGGAGCAGTGTATAAAAAGTGAGGAAAACATACAAGGGCTCTGAAGAAGCAGCAAGTAGGCATGAACAAGAGCAACTTCATTTAATTCTCTACACCTCTTATGGAAATCCTTAATATCAGATAGCATAGCAATCATTACTAATGATGGCTATTTAGAGCAGGTCCTTTTTGCTCTGAGGTCTATGCTAGAAGACAGAGTCTATCTGTGCAAGAATAAAACAGGCTTTAGCAGACTCGATATGACAGGAAGATAAGTCTTATTAAGAGTTCTCTCAATTTACTGACTTTGTGGCCCAGAGAGAAGGGGAAAAAATAGCGGGATGTTTCCTTATCTGTGTCTTATCTGCATGAAGTGGTAACAACCACTAGAACACCCATGTCTAGCTAATTCTTTCATTCATTCCTGGACCTGAAATGGTTAACAAAACTCCTGACAGTGCCTTGCTTATCCCTAGGAGGATATCCTGGAACGTCTGGCTCCAGGATAAGTTTGTGGAACATGTTGATTTTCATACCACTTCAAATGAAGCCTAAATCAGCTGTCAGATAGTTATAGGCAATTTTCCTTATTACACAGAACTCTGTGATTATTATACTTGGTCAACGCTCGCATCTATTTACACATAACCATGTCAACGTGGGAGGAGGCCCCTGAATCATGCCAGGAATATGTCAAGGTGCTCAAAGTCGGATGGGAAGAAATGTTTGGCTCTTCCCCAGAGTCTGTCAGCACCCTTGCTCAGGTATCTAGGCTTACTGTTCTCTCCATACAGACTTCCCTTTATACACCCAACACTGAAACTACGGAATTCAGCCTGTGCTATTTAACAAACATCGTGAGTTCTCAAGACTCACCTTTGTGCATTTTTTAAGAACCTCTAAAAAGATGTCTCTCACAGGAGTGACATGAGAACAAAAGGCGAATATTTGCAGCATCTCATCCTTTATTTTGTGAATTGAGAAACGGGCTGATAAGAGTGTGTTTTCTAAACCATGCTGTCTTGTACTCTTGCATATAGAGGTCAGCATTAAATATATTTGAAGGTGACTTGAATACAGGATTTAAGCTACCATGGTGTAGTAACTTGAGCCCCAACCCTGGTGGTACCAGTGGGGTCATGACCTTGATCCCATTTCTTAATATATAGCCTCTCCCCCCAAATCGGTTTTATCAGCTTTCTCTTTAAACCAGGGAAGGCAGAGATTTTGCAAGGGCCCATTGTGATGATGCTTATAGTCTGCTTATTTGGTACATGGTCCAATGTATGACAATCATTATTAGCAGGGATGGCAGCCCTCCCCTTTCCATTTCCATCACCAGCAGTCCCTCCCCCACAAAGCTATAGCACACTGGGGCCTCTTAATCCATCCACCTATTTCTTCCTGTCCACGGGGGCCTGCCACAGTGGGATTTATATGTAGTGGGCCCTTAATAAAATCTTGCTAAAGAGTGAATGAATAAATATATAAAGTGCTTGTCACTTAGGAGATAGTCAGTAACATAAGTGCTTTTTCCTTCTGACATCAGCTTCCCTTTCACTGATTTGAATGGCAGAAAATACCCTCTCAACTTGTCATACTGTGTATTTTTGGAGGAAGGAAAAATGAACCAATTCCACGAGCAGTGAAGGAGTTTAGTGAAAGAATTTAAAGCCAACAATCTGGTCGATTCTGAGGGTATAAATTAAACTAGTTAAGCAGCCTTGATCCAGGGTATCGGCAAGACAACCATCAGACTCTGGCAGTCACATTTCTCCATTCTTTTCAACGATTAGGATGTAAAATTCTAACCCAAAACATCAAAGGTTGCAAAATGAAACAGGGTAACAACAAATAATCCTAAATAGTTCAGTGTGGATTGGAACCAAAGACTTAGGGCAATGACTGTCAGGCGCATCTAGGTCCTATATTGCTAACAGATGGTGAACATTTTCATGGGCTTGGGACTAGTTTAGATCAGAGTGAGAATCCTCTGCTTCCCCCCACCCCAAGAGACTCTAATTAGTACGTGGGACATTAGATCAAGTTAACAATCTGGGCTGACATCCTATTTGTTAGTTTTAGACTGAACTCATACCTTAGAGTGGCTGAATGCATTTATTAAAATACACACATGCACATGCACACACACTAAAAGAGTAAGTTTCTTTTCTACAGGGATCAAAATAAAGATTTCAAAGTCCTCTGGAAAAGGGCTCCAAAGATTTGTTGGATATCAAATAACTCCTTCAAGACAACATTTTGATGAGTTAAGTGTAAATGAATCAGAAACATATGGATTAAGTTTCCCTTGAAATATACAGGGGCTTAAAAATCAAAGACGAAACAGTGCCTGGCCCAGGGTCTTACAGGTTGTGCCAAACCCAACACATTTGAGCAACAGTTCAAGATATTTGAGAGATCCAAGGACGGGGCTTGCCTGACCACGCCTTGTTCCTACTGTATTGAAATGGAGAACATAAGCAATGCCATTTATATTGCATTATTACTAAAAATTCCTCATTCTTTGAGGTTCAGAAATTAATTAGACCTAACACAAGAAAACCCTGTAACTGGTATCTGCAGCACACAAAGCCTCTCAAGAGTCGAATAAAAAAGTTGAAGATGTTCTCAGACAGCATTGCTGTTGGACTGGATATTAGCAAAGCACCAAAACCCAAAACTTTAAGACTTCTACTGCTCGTGTTCCCCATGATACTGCCAGGAAGCATATATTGAGAAATAACAGTTCTTTCTGAAGATGTTACATGTCAATCATCATTTCTAATCACCTTCTTATTTACTGTCCATAGCAGATTTTACAACTTCTAATTGATTAATACAGAAATTGGCAATTTAGGAAACTTACATTTGAATCTCATTACAGGAAACACATGCTCAAAATAGATTTTATCAGTTAAACACATAAATACTATGTTTGATTTTAATTTAGGTAGCTGTTATAATTAGCCTACTTTTATGAACTTGCGATAAATAATTCAATCTTAGCACAAACTATTTGCAGATTTATCTGCTTCATGTTGACTAGGCACATCGCCAAATCCAGGAGGAAGCCAAGTGATGTTGATATCTACTTGGAAAATAGAAATAATTATTTATTTTATCATACGTATGGTCTTTTTAAATGTATATGTTATCATAAATAATACATGTTGAGAAGAAATTTAGAAAATATAGAGACAAAATATTAAAAACTCATGAGTAAATAAAGTGCTAACCATAAATGAAAAGTTTTTATAAATACAATGCCTTTGTCAACAGATGAAATAAAAATGTTTAACTGTCATTGTGTCCTTGGGTTCTCCACCCCTGAAGATCCAATACACTCAGAGTGGTACCAATACAGTGTCCTCTATTCTTAAGAAAAAATGGAGAAATGTAAATTCCATGATGTGATGTTTGTTTTGCTGACACCCTGGATCAAGACTGCTTAACTCACTTAACTTATACTCTCAGAATATACCAGATTGTTGGCTTGGAATTTACACAGCATGCACATTGTATTAGATGTGCAAGTCATAAAAATATTACATTTTACAACGGAGACCTGAGTATATGCAGATTTCGGTAGCCACAGGGTTCTGAGAACCTTTCCCCATGGGTACATAGGGAGGACTGTACTATTCTCTGGTTTGAGTTTTTCAGTAAATGTATTGTGAACATATTTAGCAATCATTATGAACACCTGCTCTGTCACTAATTATAAAGTTCCATAGGTCTATTTCAGTTTATTTAACCAGGTATTTATTAGGTCAATTCTTACATGTTGCAATCAAAATCCAAACTAATATGAACATATTTGTGAAGTTTTACTCTGTTTCCTTAAATTTCTCAGGAAGAAACATTTGGACAAAAATATTCACAGGATATTTTTTATACGCATTCCCTATGAGCCAGTTTGGCACAAAATGTGTAACTGTAGCTATAGAATTACCTAAGAAATCAGCAACAGTCAATGCTCCTTCTCCTGATGTAACAGGGAAAGACTCCCTGTCCGGGTTCTAGTTAAAACAGAGTGTCGTGTCACTTTGCTCCTCTATATGACAAAGGTAGTAAAGCACAAGTCATCAGTGTAATCAGCCCCTTTGCAATCATGTCTCATCTCTTCTTCCCATGGCTTGTTTGTATAGGACTAATGTCATGTTTCGTTATGTTTATTTCTCATTAATTAGTGAATTTTGCTTGTATTTTGTGACAAGGATACTTGGCCGTATAGGTTACAATATTTTTGTGGTGAAGTTGTCTACAATTTTTATATTAATATTTTTCTCAGTCTTTTCATTATATATTATCATTTTGAAATTCATTGTGGATGGCCATCCCAAGCCCCAGATCCCATAAATATTTGCTACACACCTCTAATCTTTTTGAACATTTAACTTGTTTTGTCTTGTTTTCTTTGAGCAGGTTCTTGAAATTTATTCTCATCTGGCCTTGAAATCCAGATCTTCTTGCTTCAGTATTCTGAACACTGGGGTTAATTTAGCAATAGACCACACACTGGATTGTATTCAACTTTACAATGTTATTGGTTTTGTTTGCTTGTTCTGACAAATTATATATTAAGGATGTATTTTAATTAATCAGAAAATGCTTGTAACATTTAATTTATCCACTTTTCTCTGGTATTCTGAAATCAGAATGAATGTGGTCAGACTCTAGCATGTCCCCCATAAACCTCCTCCTTTCTATGATTCTGTCCCATTAACTATCATGGTACATATTACCTGCCTCTGACTCAGACTTAAAGAAGGGGAAGGGCAATCAGTCCCTCTACTGTGTTACTGTAGGTGTCATACAAATATGCTACTGAGAACCTTGACTGATGCTATGATTCTGAGCTCTGAATATATTACGTGCCGAGCACTTGCATACAGGCTCTTGGTAGTGTACTGGAGAGAGTCCCGGGTGAACTCTAGTGAGAAAGCCGGTCTATAGTTCTGCAACAGCAACTACATGGCTTCTACTAATAGGATGATTCTTTTCCAGTTGCACATTCAGATGAAAATGAAGTCCAACAAAATCCTGTGTAACTCTATGAGACAGAGGACCTAGCTCATTGTATTTAGATACTTAAGCCGTGAAGTCTGTAGGACAAGAAATGTGTATGCTTGAAAGCTGATAATTCTGTGGTGATTATTTACGCTCAAATACAAAAATGAACAGACCAAGCATTAGCTGTTGAAAAGCTGTTTGTCTCTGGATTTAAATTTCACTTTATCAAACACTTAGAGACAGTTTATTCTGTGTCTCCATCTAAGAAACATTTAAGCAGACAGAGAAATCTGAGGTGGTTATTTCGCAGTTATTTAGGGAAGTAGTCCATTTTGTTTGAAGAAGACATTGATGGGCTGCATGTGTAATGCTGATGCCAATCTCTAGGAAAGGCACAGCAGCTTCTGCTGAACAGTGGTCAAAAGACAAACATGGGTTAAGAGTTCAGGTACCAAGACCTCATTAAAATGTAGCTTATGTCACAATTAAAGTATACACACACACACACACACACAATTAATTTTGAGTATTGAACAAGAGAAACTCCAAATACTAGTTAAAACAGACCAAGTTGACAATAAGATTATATACTTATCCAGCAGTGTATAATATACAATAATATAATAACACGATTAATTTTGAGTTTCTCCTCAGAAATGCTTGTGTGGTTTTACTCTTTGGTGTACTTTGAGAAGCACTTCAAGAACACATGTTTTTGAACTGTAGTGTTATCATACTTCTTGTTTTGTTATTCTTATTAGTGCTTGGAGTTGAACACTGTCTCACTCATGCTTGGAAACATGTCCAACCCTGAATTATATTCAAAGTCTAATCTTTTATGATTTTTAATACATTTTATTTTTAATTTCTTGGTCTCTTTTTTTAACAGCTGAGTAATACTCCATTGAGTGCATGGACCATATTTTCTTTATCTATTCCTTGGCTGAGGAGCATCTAGGTTGTTTTCAGGCTCTGGCTATATTTAAATAACATTGCTATGAGCCGGGCGGTGGTGGCACACGCCTTTAATCCCAGCACTCGGGAGGCAGAGGCAGGCGGATCTCTGGGAGTTCGAGGCCAGCCTGGTCTACAAGAGCTAGTTCCAGTGTGTGGGTGCAACCCCTCGCGGTCCTAAGTTCCTTGCTCGTGCTCTCTCTCCTTCTGCTCCTGATTTGGACCTTGAGATTTCAGTCCGGTGCTCCAATGTGGGTCTCTGTCTCCTGTCATTGCCTGATGAAGGTTAATATTCAGGAGGATGCCTATATGTTTTTCTTTGGATTCACCTTCTTATTTAGCTTCTGTAGGATCACGAATTATAGGCTCAATGTCCTTTATTTATGGCTAGAAACCAAATATGAGTGAGTATATCCCATGTTCCTCTTTTTGGGTCTGGCTTACCTCACTCAGGATAGTGTTTTCTATTTCCATTCATTTGCATGCAAAATTCAAGAAGTCATTGTTTTTTACTGCTGAGTAGTACTCTAATATGTATATATTCCATACTTTCTTCATCCATTCTTCACAATGGGGATGTTCTATCGGGAACTCACCAAGGCCAGCTGGTCTGGGTCTGAAAAAGCATGGGAATAAACCGGACTCACTGAACATAGCGGACAATGAGGACTACTGAGAACTCAAGAACAATGACAATGGGTTTTGATCCTACTGCACGTACTGGCTTTGTGGGAGCCTAGGCAGTTTGGATGCTCACCTTACTAGACCTGGATGGAGGTGGGTGGTCCTTGGACTTCCCACAGGGCAGGGAACCCTGATTGCTCTTAGGACTGACGAGAGAGGGGGACTTGATTGGGGAAAGCTGAGGGAAATGAGAGGTGGTGGCGGGGAGGAGGCAGAAATCTTTAGTAAAGAAATAAATAAACAAATTTTAAAAAATTAATTAATTAATTAATTACTAAAAAAAAGAGCTAGTTCTGGGACAGGCACCAAAGCTACAAAGAAACCCTGTCTCGAATAACCAAAATAATAATAATAATAATAATAATAATAATAATAATAATAATAAACACTGCTATGAACATAGCTGAGCATGTGTCCTTGTGGTATGATTGAGCATCCTTTGGGTACATGCTTGAGTGGTATAACTGGGTCTTGTCCTACATTGAGACCCTGCTTTCTGAGAAACTGCCATTCTGACTTCCAATGTGGCTATACAAATTTGCAAATGGATAGAACTAGAAAAAAATCATCCTGAGTGAAGTAATCCAGAAAAAGAAAGATAAACATGGTATGTATTCACTCATAAGTGGATATTAACTATAGAATAAACTCTATGCTATAATCCACAGACTTAGAGACTAGGTAGCTAGGACAGTTCATGGAAGGGGGAAATGCCTGAATCTCCTTGTGAAGGGGAAATAGAAGAGATTTCATGATTTTGTGACTGGACTGAGGGCAGATGGGGATGTGAACATAACCACATGAAAACTCACAGAATCAACTAACCTGGGATCAGAGGGGCTCATAGAGACTGAAGACAATGGCTCCACCTCCCCGAGAAACCATCAATAGTCAATAGGTTAACAGGAAGAGATAGGGCCTCATGAAATTTCCCAGCACACACACACACACACACCATGGCTGATAAATTACAGGCACAGGTTCACCAGCTCTACTGTAGGCAACTATAGCTGCTATGAGTTTATAATTGCAATGAATGTGTAATGCTCAGAAGATGGTCCTTTCGCATCCATTCTCTTTCTTCCAGTTCTTACATTCAGTCTCTGCTTCCTGTTCTGCAGTGTTCCGTGAACTTTAAAAGGGATGGTTAGCATGTCAAGTACTTGCAATAATATGATATATGATTCATTTAAATAAGCATGTTTCATTAATTAATATGTGTTTAATTTTTTTTATATTTCCCTGGCTTGATAGCAGATTTTTGTTTATCATTATATTCCACTGTCTGGATGTTCCACAGCATCCATTTATCTACTGAAAGACATGTTGTTATTGGTTCATTGACTTTGATAATTATGTCTAAAGTTGTTACAAATTATAAATATCTATGTGTATGTTTTCCTGTAGATATAAGCTTTCAACTCATTTGAGTAAATACCAAGAATTTGTGGGGTTTTTTTTTGTGTGTGTGTGTGTAGAAAAAGGGAATGTCTTAAGCACCTCAGACCTGATTCTGTTTCTTTTAAGACTTCTTGGCTACTTTGCCTCTGCTAAATATCATAAGCTGATAAGTAAAAAGTTCATGCCAGGCAGGAAGGGGTTACTTCCTTTGACGTTGTTGGGCAATGATGAGCCATAGGCCCAAAGTATTGCTCTTAGTTACTCCTTAGAACTAGTTGGTAAGACCCTACTGCTGAAAACAGCACATACTGGAGTCAGAGCATTGAGAAATCAAACTGGTACTCACCTGGAAGCTTCATAACAATTAGCTAACTGTCACAATTCTGGAAGGTGTTAAGTCATACCTTTTAGCCTCTAGATGATACCAGAGGAGAAAAAGAAATCATCAATCTTACTTGGCTGTGAGCCCTGTAAGTTCCAGAAGTGGTGTGGCAAGGGATGCCCAATGATTCAATCGTAGCATTCATAAATTATTTTTGCTGATATTCATGAAGACTGTTGATTTTCACATATTTATTTGTCATAAGAAGATATAATAAATGTTTTAACTTATTTAATAAAGTTTTAGAGTATTATATGAATATACATTAGAAAAATAGAGGCCCATATATTTCATTAAATTTTTCAGAATTTTCAAAGTTAAAAATTTTTGATAAAGGTTATAATTTTATATTATTTTTTATTCTTTCTTATTTAAAAATTTATATAGTGTATTGTGATCAACTTCATTTTCCTCCCCCAGCTGCACCCAGATCCTCCTCACCTTCCCTATGCACCCAACTTCATGTTCTCTCTCTCTCAGAAAATAACCCTCCAACCCCCAAAACCCGAATCAATAAGACAAAAAACAAGAAACAAACAAACAACAACAACAAAGATCAAACCACAGGGAAAAAAAACAATCAAATGAAGCACACAAAAAAGATGGAGTGCATTTTGTGTTCACCAACTACTCCTGGGCATAGGGTCTGCTAATGTCTATATTCATTTTAGAGAAGTATTATTTTTTCCTTCTTTTTTTGTGTCTTTCCCTGTGCTGGTTTGAGATATACACTACATGTCCAGTTTGAGAAATGTTCTCTTCCTTAGGTGTTTGCTTTGCTTTTTTGCACTTATTAATCAAAAACGGATACTGAATTCCATCAAACATGTTTTAAAACATTTTTAAAGTAATGTGATATCTCTCTCTCTGTGTGTGTGTGTGTCTGTCTCTCTCTCTCTCTCCCTCCCTCCCCCTCTCTCTCTACTTCCCTCCCTCCCTTTCTATCCCCACCCCTGCTCTTTCCATGCTGGCCAAAATTCTTTTGGTCCCAAACCATTTGCATAAGGATGGCTTCACAATCTCAGGCATTGCAAGTAAATGTAGTATTTCTTATTCCTCCTCACTTTATTTTGTAATAGTGAAATGTAACTGCCTATTGGTATTTCTCAAAATATATGGAGCAAGATCTTAAGTTGAGGATGAAACCAGACAGAGACCACAGCACAACCTCTGAGGTTTGGTCCCTAACAGCATGGGTATATACAAAACAGATTTAGGGACAGCAATCAAGAGTCTACTAAAGAGGGAATATTTTCACATCTCTATTGCATTTCAGGCCTCCATGAGTTCGTCTTAATCCCATCTGTCCTCTTTTTGTCTCCCGTTGAAATCCTATTAGAACACAGCTTTATGAAGGAAAGGCTACATAAGTCCTACCTTTTAGCTTCTGAAGGGTTCGTGGATGATAACTGAGATTATCTCTGCCTTTCGGTCTCCCCACCAACCTTTCCATGCCATGTCTTCTCCGCTTGTGAAAAGAGGCCAGTGTTGCAGCATGGGAAAGTCAGGAGTGAGTGTACTCTCCTATAGTAAAGTGTAGTTATTTCATCTTTTCTTAAACTCCCTAGGTAAAGCGCTATGATGTCCATGTGCGCACGGTTCGTGGGTAATGGTGCCTCTAACACCTTTGCATTTGATTTCCTTGTGAGTTTTCTGGGATTTGCCTTAATTAATCCTACAGTTTTGCAACTGACTACTGTTTCCTTTCTTCAGGTTGTGAAGTTTGTTTGATCTGACTTTGAAAGTTCTTACATTCTATGTGTGTGTGTGTGTGTAATTTTATGGATCGTGCTTTTTCGCTTTGTTTATGGGAAAAAAGGTTTTTTTCCTGGGTCATAATTTCAGAGATTTCAGTGTATAGTCACCTGGCTCTGTTGCTTCTGGAACCACTCTGGGAAGGTGGAACATCATGGGGGGAGTACCTAGGGGGAACAACTGCTCGCTTCATGGCAGATAGGAGGCAGAAGTAGTGGTGACAAGCTACAGCATGTAGCCCCCTAAGGGCATGCCCCACAGAACTCATTCTTGCCAGCTGGGTTTCACCTTCCAAATTTCCATTACCTCCAGTCTCCTAAGCCCTCAACACATGAGCCTTAGGGAACATTCTTCAACATAGTATAGGATTTTCTCCCCAGTCTTTCCATACCTCTTTCTTGATTCTATAGGATTTAATAGAAATGTTCAATCTACTTATTTAAATAGCTGAGAATATACATCATATATTTAATTTGATTACTTTGTTTCTTACCATTTTCTGTGAAGGCTCTAGTTTGCTAAATACATTAGCAGCAGACCATACTAATTCACAGGCGATTCACAGTTTTGATTTCTCCTACTATTGATGATTTTTGTTTTCTTCATTTGATAGAAGTGCTGCCTTGTTGCCTTCTCTATTAACCAAGGCACTCTATTCTCATTTCTAATTGAGAGTTATTCACCAGACTTTTTATTTATTATTTTTAATAGTGTTGTGGAGTCAGTTTCCCATTGTCTTTATTGTTTGGTGATCTTTTAGAATTATTATTTAGCTTAACCATACATTTGTCAGTAGATAGTGCCTTACAAGGGCAGCTGCATGTTAGATATGCTTCCACAGTTAATGTACAATGAAGTTTTCTAGACTTAACTTGTATCTTCCATGCTCCAGTTGTGATTGTCTATTTTTTTCAAGGACCTTTTGTAGTTGGGGATGGCATCTTACAAACGAATATCTGAGTAAGATGTGATCAGATCAAATAGACTTTGCATTCAAGCATTTTCACTGAGCAAAAAGTGGAAGACACACAGATAACACAGCACATTTTACCAGTAGCATTTAATGGCAGTGCCATGACTCAGGCACCCATCTACTGTGTAGCAAGAAAAGTTTTTGAAACATTAACTTGGGAGTGGATGAGGGAAGTCAGTACTTTCCTTAGTACAATGAGGGATGTGTCTGGGAACACATCCAGCTTGATTCTAGGAGCAATTCTTCCACAAGGCTTGAGGCCTCAGAGCTGAACCTGGAATCTGCTTGGAAACTTCATGGAACTGGAAAATTACAAGTCATTACTTGTATGGGGTAGAGGCCCAGGTTGAGAAATAGAATACCAAAGAAACTAGCAATAAACAGAGAAAAAATAAACTGTTTAAAGAGATAGGCGACAGGCATCTCATATAAAAACAGAACACATAATGAAATAGAAAACAAACAGGGAGAGAGAGAGAGAGAGAGAGAGAGAGAGAGAGAGAGAGAGAGAGAAGAGAGAGAGGAGAAGAAGAAGAAGAAGAAGAAGAAGAAGAAGAAGAAGAAGAAGAAGAAGAAGAAGAAGAAGAAGAAGAAGAAGAAGAAGAAGAAGAAGAAGAAGAAGAGATACTCTCTTGCCATAACACAGGTCTGAGCTGAGCTTGGGCACTTAGAGAATCCACTGAGTGAAGGCTCCATTGTGATCAAACCATAGGGAATGTAGAGAAGGTTTCCGCTCCTACAATTACTGTGGCTGTGAGTTCTGCATGCACATATCAGTGCCTGATGCTGAGAAGTCCCAGACTGCCATCTCCTCTGCTGTTTCCTCATGAAATTACTAGCCAACCTGGAGTCCTGCAATTCAGGTCTTCACATCTTCCTCCAATTTGAGCTGGACTGTAGCACAGCTGGTTGGAAGTCTTAAAATTCCCACCATTTGTAGGCAACTTTCCCAACTAAGTCTAGTTTGCTGGTGGCACGCAGTGGTAATAATGATTATTGTTTCCTCATCATGAAAGTAGTTATTTTGGGACTGAGAAAGAAATGGTCAGTTATTTCATCATTAGTCATCAAATATTATGGATGTCTATTTGATCTTTGTACAAAGTTTCCCTCAAGTTTCCCTGATACTATAAAGAAAAGGTCATGGCAACACAACTGAAGTTTGTTCTTCTAACATTCCCCAGGTTTGGGTGACAATTTTACTTTCTAGATTTTTATGTCTGCCTTTTTCACAGCTCTGAAGTTTCTCTTCATTGTTTTAGTGACACTTATGGTAAGTGAGTCATTTTTCAGAGATCAAACAGGGTTCTTGACTTCTGGGTGAGATAGCTTGAAATTCTGATAACAAGCAAACATAAGAAACAAGCAAAAACTCCACCAGAAAAACCGAACTCTTAAAAAAAATGTATTCTTGTACAAAAAGGTAGATTCTATTCCTATCATAATACCTCCAAAGAGCAAATTTTCCCTGAAGATGCTGTTTTCTAGGCAACATTCAAATTCCAGTGTCTCTTCCAAAGAGGAATGTATGAAAAGAATTAGACTTAAGACACTTACTGTAGTGTTGATCACCTAAGGCTACAGGGTTGATGTCTCTACAACTCCAATCTCATATATCTCAAACCATTACCTTGAGGTCTTCCTGTTTATGTTAAATTTATGAAATATGTGTTTCTATAACTCATTTTACTTTTCTTGAAACAGTCTTATCTTCACCTCTTTCTTCCACGAGTTCATTTTTCTAGAATCAGAAATAATTGGAATTATGACCTTATATAACCTTAGACAAATGTTCAAATGAATAATATTATTCTGCTTTTGTTATCACCCTAGAGTGTTCCTAAGATTTGCGGTGTGATCTAGAGCAAATCTCAGATTGGGAGTTTAGCATTTGGTTCTGCAATTCCTTGAATGTTAATTTAACTCAAAGAGTTTGTTTTAATCTAACATAAATAGAAAGTAAAAATAAAAAGACATTTGTAATCAAATTTAGGAAATGATATCAGAATAAGCCATATAATACAAAATCATAGCATTATAAGGATGAACCCCCATTTTGGAAGTCATATAGGCTAATGGCTTAAGTGCTTCTTGCTGTACAAAAATCTGTACAATAAAACCCACTCAGAGGCCCAGTATGTGACTTAGAGAGGCCCTGAGCTGTGCTACAGAGGCTGCTAGTCCCGTGCTATCTCTGGCTTTGCTGAACTCCTGCTGAAAAAGAACAGTTTGGAAAGCACCTTTCTTTAGGATCTCTAGGTTATTTATACGTAGATTTTTTTTTTTTTGGTCCAGTCCTGTTTTATGTAGAATCAACATGTAAGCAATCTATAAAGGCACTTTGCAGGGTGGAAGTTCCAGGGTTCTCAAGCCTTAGTTCTTGATGAGTCTAAAGGGAAAGGCTCTTTAAGACAGTTTGGAACCTTTAGCTGAATTCACTGTTCACTGATCCAAGAATGACATTAAGACTATCCTTGAACATCTGTCATCTTTTGTCTTCTGTTCTGTTTCAATCGTTTAAGAGGCAGAGTGACGTTGGCCATTGGTAGTGCACGCCGTTAATCCCAGTGCTTGGGAGTTAGAGGCAGGCGGTTCTTTGTGAGTTTGAGGTTTGGTCTACAAGAGTTAGTTCCAGGACAAGCTCCAAAACTACAGAAAAGCCCTGTCTTGAAAAACAAACAAACAAACAAACAAACAAACAAACAGAGGCAGAGTATATGACTGCATGGGAATGGCAGAGAAAAAATCTTGAGTAAGAGGACTGCCCAATTAAATAGGGAGTCTTTGTATCTTTGTATCTAAACATAGATACAGTGTGGTCCATTGTTCAGTAATTCTATTTGTTGAGGTAGAGAGCATGTAATGTGGATACATGCGCCTAGTGTGTCATCAGCAGCAATTTATTCCCAGTTCCCCTATTTTTCCTCTGGCTTTTCTATCCTATTTGTGAACAGCAGTCATGGCCAGTCTATGTCTTTTCTCTGCCAGCATTTCTAGATCCCTCCATGTTTTTCCATCATTGTGCTGTGTGTGAATGTGTTCTTCAAAACCTGTGTTTGTCATTTCAGCAGTATCAAGAGGGAGGGCCTTTAGGAAGTGGTTAGGCCATGAGGCGCTGTTCTATCCATGAAATTAATGCCCACATCGATGAGCTATGTTCCAATTTTAGTCCCATTTTTTTTTCTGCATTCTCCCTGAACAAGCTCTTCTTCCCAGTAAGGACGTGGTACAGAGGCCTTGACCATGTGGTCAGACTTCACAGCTTCCAGTATAGTGAGCCAGATGAACTTCTATTTATAATTTATCCAGTCTGCAGAATTCTGTTACAACAACATAAAACAGAATGATATACTCCTAACTGTACTTCTGTGATACACTTCATTCAAAAGTAATCATTTATGGAACCTGAAAGTGGTTTAATAAACAGCACACTGGACTGTCATCAATTGTAGAGTGTCCAAGAACCTAGTATTATTAGGGCATCCTTGCAGGAGATGATGACACAATGTTAAAAATATTTTTGTATGTTTGTTGGAGTGTTGAATATTGAGAACAGAGACCCAGGTATTGTAGGCAAGCGGGGTACCACTGGACAGTATTCACAGTCCTATAGTTTCTTACTCACCCAGTTGGCTTTATTTACTGAGGTCTTCTTTACCTTCTATATCAGCTTTTACTGAACTATATCATCTTAGTGAGGGCTATCAAGATGGCCCATTAGCCCTGCTATTTCTTAACAGTCTTCGCTATGTGGTCATCAGATAGATACTAGATTCACAAGTCACTGACTAATAGACATTGCCTGGGACCAAATATTGAGAGATCAACCTGAAATTGTGGAAAAATCATAAACCTGTTGAAAGTTTTAGCCTCTTCACAGTTACATGGATATGTCAAGAATAATTAAATTAGCATATTTTAGAATGTTAGCATATAGTATTTCTTCTTTTTATGGTATAATCATTTAGTACCCTGTAGGATCACCAATGGTGAAGGGATTTAGACTAATCAAGCCCCAGAATTACATGAGACAGTTCAGAAGAGTCTCAGTACAGTAGCAGCTGAGAGGATCTTATTACTTTTTCTATTTATTCCAAAGTTCCTCTCGTGTAAAATTATTTATTCTAGGTTTAAGTATTCTGTCCTGGGTGTCTATGGAATTTGTGAGTTTTGAGATACAAATAAAGGAAAAGAAAAGTAAATAATTTTCACAGGCAGTCAAAGGCTGGAAATTCCAGAGGCATCTTTTGTGTAGGGTGACGATTGAGGTCATTTGCTAAGAAAGTGTGGTGAGTGAAGTGGCAGTTGAACCATATCACTTTTGTAACTGCCACTCAGTCCCGGATTACACCACGTGGCAAGTCGAAAACCTCAGAGTGGAAATTGCTGCCATCCTCCCTCAGGACTGCTTGCAATGCTCTAAGACATCTGTGGTACCTTTTTAGCTCCCATTTTGCCTTCAGAATTTGAAATGAACAGTTCCTCAATATGATGGGAAAATGATGAGGTGCCCCAAATAAAAGAGTCCCAGGAGGGACTCTCAACCTCCATCTTGGCTCTGCTGGTGCTGAAATCTTCCCGTTGATCCAGGCATCCAGTTTCATCCCTCTCCTTCCTGTCTGTGCCTGAGCTGCCCCAGCTGAAGCAGAAGGTGCTTAGTGACTCCATCTATAACAAGCAACATAATGCGAGCATTTAGAATGCACATCTAGTTTTCAGTATGTCAAATCTAGAACTTCTCACCATAACATGGCAATAAATCAGGAGGAATAAAATCACTGCAAAACAAATGTCGGTGTAAAAATATTGAAAAAGTTTCTGAAGTTATGTTGAGACATTTTTTTGCTTGGTTGGTAATCAACAGACTGCTGCATGTCTTGACTAACTTAACGGAAGTCAAGCTGCACTCGCGTGGTGGCACACTTCTATTTTTCTGCCTGTGGCTAGTGGAGGTGACCTTGTATTGTGCTTTCTAGCTTTAATTATCATGAAGCATATTCCTTCACCCCAACTCCAGCTTCCTTCTTTGAGAGCCAATACAGGGTGTCCTCCTTCTCTGGATCAGGATCACAAAGAGAATATGCTTTTGTATTTTAAAAAAGTATTCTCAGAGACACTTCCAAAGTATCTCTAAAAATTTGGAAGTGTCTCTGAGAATATGTTTTTCAGATGTGAACTTCTGGAGCAGGAAGGATACATGGAGAAGAGGGTGGAGCCTTGTCTCTACTTATTCCTTGATTTTATTTTGTCCTTCTCTTTTGAAACAAAAAGTAACAGCAAATCTTCACCCAACTGTCAGAATCCTAAGACCCTCAGGGCTACGAGGAACATGGTTGAACTTCAGGCAGCACAAATTGATAGAACATTGATGTAAGTTGTGTGATCACCTTGATTCAGGCAGTGGTTAAGTCTCAAGATGTGTTAGCTTGTCCAGTGTTCAACACAGCATGATGTTGTGACTCAGAGAGTGGAGGAGAAAACTCCTGAGTCCCAGAGTGGAACTGCCGAGAATGAATTTGAACTCCTTGAACTGCTTTACCCTTCAATGACCAAGACTCCCAGTCTATGAAATGATAGGAAAAATCACCATCCCTCACTAGACCTCACTCATGGTTATGATGAGAAGTACTGAGATTTAAGCCTTGCCAGTCAAAGTCAGAGACCTACATCCACTTAGCCTCTGGCAGATAAAATACTGTTTTCTCCACTTAAATTTTCTTCCCCTGAAGTAGTATCCATAGCTGTATTTATATTAGGATACAATGAAATGATTTGAGTGGAAAGCAGCAGTCACATACACATTTAAGTGCTCCAAACCCCAGCCCCTTTTCTAGAATGGATCATTGACATAGGTCCAGGACTGGGAAGTATAAGAAAGTCTTCCTGCTGGGATCTGGGATGCACTTCTCATGAGCAAAACTGCCTTATCAACAATGTCAGGAGAAAAGGGTATGTCATATCAAGAAAACCCCTTATCACAGGAGGCTAGCTTCAGGTTAGAGAAGGAGGAGAAACAGTGACATGGGAGCTAGCCAAAGCCCAGCCAGGAAAGATGTTACAGGCCACATTGCGGGGTGTTATGTTCAATGCAACAGTAG
The DNA here is from genome assembly GCF_950005125.1 of Chionomys nivalis. Lineage (NCBI taxonomy): Eukaryota > Metazoa > Chordata > Mammalia > Rodentia > Cricetidae > Chionomys > Chionomys nivalis. Next base: position 37,220,249 of record NC_080098.1, read on the forward strand.
TCTCAGGATCCTAAGTACATTCCTCACGGCCATAATTATGTCCTAGAAATGTCCCTCCGGCTGTATGAGGAGACGACTCCAGGAGAAGAAACCTGAAGAAGAAGGACCACTTAGTAAGCAAGCCCTGCCAGTGTTTAGAATGCCATGGTGCTTCCAGCAGGAGCGGAGTTATCAGTACCATGAGCCCTCCCTAGTCACTCCCCAACTTACTGTTTGAGGAAGGACCTCTCACTAAACCTGGAGCTTACTAACTAAATAGACTTGCTGGCAAACGATGCCCCCGACCCACCTGTCTCTGCTTTTGTAGCCCTGAGATGACCAGCACTCACTACCACACTTGGATTTTTACTGGGTGCTGGATACTGCTTTACCTGCTGAGCTGTTTCCTCAGTCCCGCAGCTCTTCATTTTCACAAATCCTTATCATAGTGGCAGTGAAGTTAACTGAAGAAGGTTCTTCTTTGTTACTTTTACTTGTTTAGACTATGCTTCATGTTATTATTAAAACTAACTGTAGCTGCTTGAGTTTTAGGACTTCCTGTATTTTCTGCACATCTTCTGAGCCACACTCAGGATCTCTGTAATGTATTTTAAAATTGCATTCTTCTTTGTTGTTTCCGTCTTCCTTTGATAAATAGCTGCACATATAAAATGCAATTTGTCCCTTTGGCTGTTTCAAATTTTACCTCCACATGTCTGGGACAATTTGCTGGGGGAGCCTAGCCTACTTTTCCCCCCTCTTCTCTGACCTCTCCATGTGACCACCGTCTTTCTGCAAGGAACCATGTTTTCACAGCTCCTTTTGATGAAGGACACTGGCCTGCTTCATTTTCAGATTGCAGAAATATGACAATGTTAGACGGAAGAATGCTCGAGAAAACCTCTGTTGGTGACAGATTGCTGTATTGTGCTTTTCAGAGACATTCCCTTGTCTGTCACTGTCCTGGGTCCAGAATCTCTAGTTGAAAATTCTGGGGTCCCTAGGAGGTTCTACGAGCTGTTTCTGAGTGAGGAGGAGTTCTAGAACTTGCCTTCCTGAATATATAATCTTGTTTTCTCAATATGTTTCCCCCACATCCCCATGTTTAATATGAGTCACTGAGAACATAAATGTAACCAGCTGCTAGGAATATAGGAGCATGGGTTATTATATCATAATGAACTCCAAAACTCGGAGAGCCTCAACTGAACTCTTCCAGTTCTCCACCACTGCTCATTTCTAAAGAAGCCCGTAGTTGGGCAGCTGCTTGTTCATTTCCCAGCCTCCCAGACTCCTGAAATAATCACACAGAAGTATGTATTAATTGCAATACTGTTTGGCCAATAGCTTAAACATATTTCCAGCTAGTATTAACATTCTAAATCAACCCATCTCTATTAATCTGTGTATCGCCACCTGGCTGTGGCTTACCAGGTAAAGTTCTGGTGCATCTGTCTCCTCCTTTGGCTACATGGCATCTCCCTGACTCTGCCTACTCTTTCTCTATATCTCTTTCAGTCTGCCTTTATTCTGTTAAACTGTTGGCCAAAAGCAGCTTTGCTATTAACCAGTGGCACTAAAGCATATTCACAGCATACATCACTGCCCACATCAGAAGCTAGTCAGTTTTCTCCATCTGCTTACTTATTTCTGCTCCCAGGCATCTCAGGACTTTCAAGCACCTTTGGAAGTAAGGCCCGGGGAGTGGCTGCGTTCTTGGGTTTGTCCCCAGTGGTGTGTGACATTCTGCTATGATTACTAATGGTGGCCCTTTTCTATTTCGATGGCATTTTTAGTTTGTACTAAGTAGGATGTTTTGTTTTATATGGTCACTTTGTTTGATTTCTAGCAGTAGTAGGGAGGAAAAGGGGGCAGTGCCTATGAGTTTATATCCAGGCAGAATGGACAATAGGCTAGGTCTTAAGTTCCAGCCAGTCAGTGCCTAGGGGCGCACTTTCTGACTTTCCTGTTTTCTTTTCAAATTAAGTTATGTAAAGTTTGTGAGCAATTGTCTTGTACAGTTTAAATATTATAGATAAGAAAGAAATTTTTATTCTCCTAAGTATTACATCGTTACCTCAAAAATAAAGTCTCAAATTTCTATTTGTGTAAATCTTTTCTAAAAAGACACGTATAAGAGTGCTTCTATACTTCTAAAATTAAATTAAGTTATATATTCACAAGAATCTCTCTGTATCTCTCTCTCTCTCTCTCTCTCACACACACACACACACACACACACACACACACCACTCTGCACACCGGACATTTATGGCTTTGTCACTCTGTATAACCCCAAATTCATATCCTTTTAAATATCTCCTTCTCAGTCCTGGCTTTGCGCTGTGAGGAACTGGAGAAGCAGAAGCCAGCCTCAGCCTCAAGGCAAATACCAAATACCCAAATATCAAGCACACTGTGCTGCTCTGCTCAGCTGAGGCCTGTGACTGACCACTGCCACCACCACCTTCTTTTCCCCAGGGTGGATTTTCTCCAGATTCCTCAGGATCCCTTATAATTCAGCTATTGCCACCTTCTTTAAAACGCTCATACAACGTGGTCAAGACAGATTGCTTGAGTTCTAGTCTCGCCATGTATCTTTGAGCACATTGTCTACTTGCCTAACTTTCTTTTTCTACCTTACTATCTTAGCTGTGGATAAGGAGCACCTGCCTCACAGGGTGGGAGGGGCATAACTGTGATGCATCTTTAAAGTGTTAGAGATGGGTCTGGCCTAAGGGCTCTACATTGTGAGTAGAATAGGCTAAAGCTGCTTTTTCTGGAAATGTCTGTTCCCGACACATAAGGGAAGATGCAGTGGGAAGGTTACTCGGTGTGAACCTCCGGCCAGGCCTGGGGACTTTTAGTGCTTTCTGCTGAGCCAGAATCACTTACATTGGATCATTGGGTTTCATTTTGTACACAGAAGATATAGGCACAACACGGAGTAAGTGGTTGCTTGAGGGCTGCAAGGAGCTGACATCGTACACAGAATAGGAAGAGAAAATCAGGATGTGGTTGTGTGGTGTGAGGACACAGGAGGTAGAGGAAGGGGAAATGCTGTAAGAAACACCAGCTAACAAAATCTTCTTTCCAAAGTCAGGGATTGGCGTTAAATAGGAGGAGGGGAACAAATAGTTTCTGAATATCTGATGTGTCCCGGGCTCGCCATAGACAAGGCAAGTTCTCACAGACAGAACTTAACCCTCAGCACACATCTGAGGTCATTGATGCTAGGCTCTTTTTTGTTGTTGTTTTTATTTCTTTGTATCTCTCTTGTTTTAATGAAAAAAATTAACTTACTTCTTTCTGACCCTAATAGTCTATTTTACTTCTTTTTCTAAATCCCCTGCCCTTAGCTTTCCTTTGAAACCCTTTTTCTGAAACTGGAATGGGATATGGAATGCACAGGGCACAGGAAAATGAAGCCATTAGTCCATGATTCTCTGGCAACAGCGGCGAGGGCATACTTCGTGTTACAGTGGTTAGTGTTTGTTGCTTTGAGTCACTGGGAGGGCAAAAATGTGTGCAGCTACTGGTGGAAAAGTCAAGTACATCAAGGGTTAAAAGAGAAGGGAGGGTTGCTGGGCAAAGGGAGGATAATGATGGTTTCTTGGGAAACCTTAAGAGACAGAAAGGGCACACAGTATTCTCAGAAGCTAACAGTTTTCGTCAGAAAGTAGAAAGCTTCACGTCCTCACTTTTCCAAAGGGAATGTTTGAAAGAAAATTGGTCAATCCTGGAAGAAGGAAATGAGAAGAGACAGTCACGGGTTTTGCTTGGGGCATGTCTGACTAGTCACTGGCTGACTTTCCCTTCTGAAGCACAGCTCGGATTCTGTGTTTGTGTCGTAACAGCTGCATGTTCAGGTGATGCTATTGACATAGTTGTGTGGACAGAGGTTAAATCCGGTTGATCAGTAACATTCTTTTCTGAAACTAATGGCACCCTTCAGCCGTGTGTACTGGGGGTTCCCCCAAAAGACCCTTTTCTCCTGCAGTATAGTGTTCCCTCATAGCTGAATGAGAAGCTATTTTTCTGGGCTACCTGGAGGGGTGAATATGGATAAACTTCAAATAAGCAACGCTCACAAGGCTAGCAGTTCCTGAATTTCTTCACCTGTGCCCTCACAGCTTCGCTTCTTTTGTATTACAAAGAGGAAATCTTTACCAACCTCTGACATTGGGAACATTTCTTAACTTGTACACTGGCTTTTTCTTTGCTCTTTCTTTAAAATTCCACACAGTCAGTCAGCACTCAGTGTTCACATTGCTGGAAATTATGAGGAGAACAAAAGTTCCCAGGACAAAGTTTCATGCTCTATGTAAACAAAACCTTGTTTCTATTGTTTTCTTTTCAACTACGAGCAATTAAGCTGGAAACACAATTGTGAATTTTCTTTGTGATGGCTTTGCATGTCCTGCAACATGGACTTCATTTTCTCTGGGATCAGCAGAGCCCTTTCTGGCATGCACACAAATCTTTGTTGCCTCTGCTGGTCTGTTATGATTAATTCATCGATTAACTCAATAAAGTGCGAAGTTTGATCTCACAAGGCCCAAGTGAATCTTAGCCCTGAATGCACATGCTCATTTCAAACCAAATTCGAAATGACCTTTGCTGCTTGAATGGCTGATAAACTGTTCTCTTGAGATCTTATAGAAAGCTATTGCAGCTGTGTGGGTGAGGAAAGGGTTAAGAAAGGTCAGTCACCCAAAGATGGCCTGCCTGCAGAGAACTGTAGCCTACACCATGAAATACTTAGAGGTATAAAAATATGAAAAGAAAATATAGCAAACATTCCGGATCTTTTTTACTTTCAATACCTGAGATGTCTTTCGATGTTCTTGCAACAACCTGGGACTATTTAGAAAAAGTCTTCCAACATAACGAAACTGAATGGCTCAGTGATTATGTGTCAGCGAACAGTATTACCTCTTTGTCTTAGGGTTTTCATTTCTGTGAAGAGACATCATGACCATGGCAATTCTTACGAAGAAAATATTTAATTGAGGGTAGCTCGCTTACAGTTTCAGAGGTTCAGTCCATTATGATCTTGATGAGGAACATGGCAGTGTTCAGACAAACGTGGTGTTTGAGCCGCGAGTGCTTTATCTTATAGGCAACAGGAGATCGATTGACTGACACACTGAGTGAATCTTGAGAAAAAGACCCCCGAAGACCGCCCCACAGGGAACACTTCCTCCAACAAGACTACACTTCCTCCAACAAGGTCACACCACCTAATAATGGCGTTCTCCTTGGGGACCATTTTCTTTCAAACCACCACACTATTCTTTATGAACTCTTTACAATACTTACGAAATCAACATGACCAGCCTTACATGTGAACTCTCAAAAATAACAAAGTCGCTTAAACAGTCGAAGAGTAGTTACCAGGATTGAGGTGAGGATGGAAATGGAAGATGTTGGCCAAACCATTCACAGTCTGAGAACATGCTAGAGATAGAGAAAATATAGGGAAAAGCTATGATAATTAATGTACATAAACAGAAGAACTTAAGTATTTCCACACAGTCTCAGATATAGGGTAAGTATGCTAAGTCATAAATGTTACTTATCTAGCTTCACATAAAAAAGTATTTGTGTACCCCTAAATCTAAAAAAAATTGTATCAATAAGACCTATAATATGAAAAAAGTCCTGGGAATCCTAGTCAGTGCTCACTGGAGAAATGAACACAGGATAAATGGTGATCAAAGGTCATTGTACATATGGTCCCAATAGTAAGGCTACTGTCCTCGCTTCTTTTATGTCCACTTGACACAAGCTATAGTCATCAGAGGAGGGAGTCCCAATAGAGAAAATATCTCCATAATATGGGGCTGTAGGCAAGCCAGTAGGGTATTTCATTAGTGATTAATGTGTGAGTGCCCCACCCATTGTGAGTGATCCCATTCCTGGGATGGTGATCCTGGGTTCTATGAGAAAGCAGACTGAGCAAGCCATGGGGAGTCAGCCAGTAAGCAGCACCCCTTCATGGACTCCCCATCAAATCTTGCCCCCAGGTTCCTGCCTTGTATGAGTACCTGCCCTCACTGATTTGGAAGATAAACTGTTACATGAAATAGTGAGTGAAATAAACCATTTCTTCACCAAGTTGCTTTTAGTCATGGTGTTTCATCCCAGCAACAAAAACCCAAAGTAAGACACTATCCTCACAAAGAGGTAGGTACAGATTCTTGCAACCATTGCGAGAATGCTGTGTCTTTGATATGTCCAAACTTGTAGAGAAAAGGATTGCTTGATACTTTCAAATATTCTATTCAAATTAATTATTTTGCTTCTCCTTTTGGTCCTTTTCCTGTTCCCTGGGGAACTCAAGACCATGGAAAGAGTATGTCCTGATCTGAGGACTTGGAACATGGAAACAATTTTGAGACACTGCATTGTAAATCAGTATGTTTGGCACTCGCTATATTGTTATCAGAGTCATCTAAGATGCACACAGAATGAAACAGAGAGCAAGCATACCTCTTTCCATGTAAATCACCTTCATGCAAAGAATATGCTATCCTTCTGGTATGCATGCCAATCTAGACAGGTTGCTATAGTGATTGTTTCCAAGAGAAATAGATGGAATAGCCGAGTGCTTTACCAAACAGGTGTTTGTGTCAGAAAACCATGAGCAATTCCTTGAACTAAAAAATGCCACTGCAAGATTCTGAGGTGATAGCGTGATGAACTCACAAGCTTGGGAAGCAGAGTGGAATGGTGCCCACTGAAGTGCCAAGATAATGTTACTTATGACTGAGTTAAGGAACTAGAGCTGGCAGTGTGTGAGCTGTAGTGTGGTAGTAGGTGCTGGGACTGGAAATGCTCCATTTTTTTTTTATTCCTAGTGATATACAGTGTCTTACATCTAAATGGTATAGGTGCATACTATAATGTGGAACACACTTGCCAAGTCCTGGATCACTGAATTGTGGCCCATGTCCTGAATCACTGAATTGGATCAAGGACACATGGAAAGTGACAAAAATAGAGGCAATTTATTCAGAAAGTGCTCCTAGAGGTGGCAGTGAGCTAGTAAGCAGGGAAGAGACCCCAACACATGACTTCTGATCCTTAACGGGTCATTTATTCATTGACCTACAGCGTGTCTTCTCTAGAGGATCTTGAAGCTTCTTTGACACATCTGCTCCACCATGTGTAGCCTATGGCTGAAGGATTTACAATTTTCCTCAGACAACTTTCATGTGCTAATCTCGATATCTCTTTCTCTACCTTTTTTCTCCTGCCACATAAAATATTTACTATGCAAAAAAACACTGTTCAAAGGCACAACTGACACAATATTACATATCCCTCAAAATAATAATAAAGTCAGGTCGCTGCCTCATTTCAAAAGAGGAATTGAGAACTTAGACAAAGAAGTGTGGTTAAGCCACACAATGGAGCTACCAATTGTTGAACCCAAGCCACTGTTTCTGTAAACCGTATATGGCTATTTAGTCCCCGTTCCAATGACTCATTCTCATCCTCCTCTTCCTCTCCTCCTCCTGTTTCTATATCTCTTTCCTTTAAAAATAACTTTGCTAACAAAATAGTACTATTGAAATCACATTGGGGTCAAGCAAATAGTTTAAACCCTTCCATACCACAGGAATGGTCTATAAGCCGATAGCTTAGTGTATGCACATTGCCCAAATTAAGTAAGACTGCCTGAACCGTAAAATATTTATCTTCACTTAAAAATGTCCAATCCTCATTTTCCTGAAAGCTACTCTATTCCCATCATCCAAGGTCACAGAATTCTGCTACAATATTAAATGCATTCATGTTCAAAATATAGTATTCACAAGCGTCCTCGTTTGCTTTGGGTGCTGTGACAAACACCATGATTAAAAGCCGCTTGGGTTTGCAGACTACAGTCCATTACTGAGGGAAGTTCGAGCATGACCTCAAGGCAAGCACCTGGGAGCAGGAGCTACATAAGATTATCGTGTAAGAAAGCAGCTTACTGGCTTACTTACTCTGGCTTGTCCATATACCTTTCTTATACAGCTCATGCCCACCTACCCGGGAATGGCATTACACACAATGATCTGTGTCCTCCTATGTTAATTAGCAATTAATAAAATGCTGCCATAGATAAGCCCACAAACCCACCTGAGGGAGGGAATTCCTCACTTGAGCTCTCATCTTCTCAAGTTTGTCAAGCTGACAAACAGGATTATCTGTCACAAAAGGCAACTTCGCACATGGTGCATTTTGTAGCGTGTATGTTCTATTGAACAAGAAGCAGCTTTTTACATTTTTTTTTTTGTTTGTGTGACAACACTTCAAGAAATAGCCTTTGGGTACAGATGACCAAAGCAAGTCTCAGCTTTCTCACAGACAAAACATGTGACAGCTGGAAGAGACTGCAAAGGGGAGTCCGTCTGAGAGATAAGGAAGTAGAGTCATAGAAATTACTTGATCAGTACATTTTTTATCTAACTGATAACTATGCATATAGGAAGTGTCTAGGGAATAAATAAAATGATTTATCTTATGCATTTAATAGATAAAATTAGTTCATAGATAACTGTCACCTCCATACATTATATTTAAAATATATACAGATAATACCTTGTCCTGCTCTCACACTCATAAGATCCTCGTTTTTCTTGGAATAGGAGAGTAACACTTTGTGATAACAGATTTGAGGCTGACAGCTTCTACTTCCCTGAGGAACTCTGTCTTTCTCTTCATATCTGTGAACGTCTCATTAAGTCTTCCCACATATCTCCAGTGCATCTCCACTAGAGGTTTTTCATGGGTATTTGTCCTTTTGCCTGGAGTGAGGCCCCCTCAGTGCATCGGTAGCCTCCCTGGTTACTTCACTAAATCTCTGTTCATGTTGCCTTTTCAGGCACCCAGTTCTGCTCTATTTACATAGTGCATTGAACACATTAATGCTCTATCAGTACTTGTTGAATCAGTTAATTAATTCATCTTTGATTTGATGCAGTAGCTATCACATGATTAGAGTCCCAACAGTATTGTTACCATGGACATGAGGTGAGATAGCAGCTCTCCAGGGTGCATTCATCTTCTGAAGCCGAAATATGATGCTTTGAATAGCAACTCTCGATTTCCCCCTCCTTCAACTCTGCAGCAACTACCATCCTGCCTACTTCTATAAATTTGTTTGTTTTAGGCAGGATGGTAGTTCCTATGAGTACAGTTATATAGCTTTTGCCATTCTGTACCTGGCTTATTTTATTTAGCATAATGTCTTCCGGATTTATCCATGTTTCATGCGGCAGAATTTTATTTTTTAAGAGCAGAGTATACTCCACTGTGTACCACATTTTCCTTCAACTATTTGTCCATTAATGAGTATTGAAGTTGTTTATATATCTTGGGTTTTGTTAATAAAACTGCAATGAAGTGAATAAAGCTGACATCTCTCTTAAATCTCAATCTCAATACTTCTGATAAATGTCCCAAAGTGGGATTACTGGATTATATTGTATTCCTACGTCATACTATGTCATACTGTTTTCCACACTGGAATGTTTCAGCTTTCCACCCCACTAACAGGATATAATGGTTCTGCTTCCTCCTCATTTTTCCCAACACTTGTCAGTTTTTATTTTTGATGATGATTATCATTGTAGGTATGAACTTATAGGGCAGTGTGGGTCTGATTTTCTATTTCCTGATGATTACTGATACTGAGCACATACTTTTTGACTATAATGATGCTGTGTGCTACTGAGGACATGTACACCAACAGTTGACCACACACACACACACACACGTTGTTGGAGGTCACTCATTTGTTTCCCCGGCTGCCCAGACCTGGATAATAACACAGAAACTATATTAATTACAACACTGCTTGGCCCATAGTTTTGATTTCTTATGAACTACCTCTTACATCTTTTGTAAAATAATTTTTTATTACTTTATAAATAATACCATTCAAAATTTCCACTTCCTCCCCTCCTCCCACTTCCGTCCTTTTCCCCCTCCCCCTCCAGTCCTAAGAGAGGGCAGGGTACCCTGCCTTGTGGGAAGTCCAAGGCCCTCCCCCTTCCTTCCAGGCTTAGTAAGGTATGCAACCAAATAGAATAAGTTCCCAAAAAGCCAGTACATGCGAAATTAACCCATTCCTATTATTTTGTATCTTACCACGAGGCTTATGGTTTACTGGTAAAGTTCTGGGGTGTCTTTCTCCTTTGGTGGCTATATGGTGTCTCCTTGACTCTCCCTACTTTTCTCCTCTATCTCTGATTGGAATTCTTGCCTTGCACTGTTCTGCCCTGCCATAGACCAAGGCAGCTTTATTCATTAATCAAAGGTAACAAAACACATTCACAGCATACAGAAGGCAATCTCACATCACCTCTCCTTTTCTGTCTAAATAAAAAGGAAAAATTTTAACATTAATGTAGTAAAATTACATATAACAAAATAGGTATCAAGCAAGAGTTACAGCTACAATATTTATATCTCTTTTTCAAAGCAACATATCCTTAGACCCAAATTTTGAGGTCAAGATACCTTTAAAATATACACATTGATTTAGCATAGCAGGCCCCAGAATCAAATATCTCTCTGTACTTAGCTCATTCACAGTTAAAAAATTCAAAAAATACAATAATATACACAATCTACAGTCTCTGTGTATTTTTCATCTTTATGTGGCTTATTTTTCTCTACTTCTTTCGTCTATGACTTTTTGTACTCTTTTATATTACCTTTATGTCTCTTTAAAAACTTTGTTTTATTTCTTAAACCTATTTCTTTTTATAATTGTCTATATTCTTTTTCTTTTCTATCCCAAGCTTACATACATTTACCCCAAATTGTGACCCATTCAGAGGTTTATTTCTGTCTGAATCTGTCTTTATTGCATGTATGCAATCCTGTTCTGACCTGGACACCCCCCCCTTCTTTTTAATGCTAAATGGGCATGGCTAGGACCACCTCTATGGCCCTGCCTGCTTGTTCCTCCCAGTCCAGCATGGCGGACGCATGTTCACTGACTCTGTGAGCCATATACAATGCTCTACTTCCAGGGACGCAACTAGCAACATGCCACTCACAAACCCAGTTTAAACACTTGGCCTCCTGAGAGAGCCAAAGCTGTGTGTGAAACTAGCACAAAACCAGGAAGCCTTTTTAAAGGAGCCACACAGGTTTTGCTGCTACTGCTGAGTCAGGAAGCCTTCTCTTAGAGGAGCCCTGCCTCTGCTCACTGCCAGCACACAGAGTCCATCTGAAACAACAACAACATGTTACCAAGAAGCTACCTTTGGCTCCCATTTTTGTGGGTCTAGAAGTCCTTTTTTTTTTTTTTTTTTTTTTTTTTTTTTTTTTTTAAGGCTTTATATGGATGTATTTTGCTGAATGCTTGGGGGACCATTTTGTAGCCAGAGACTGCTTGTTTATTTCCCAGCCTCCCAGATCCTAAATAATCACACAGCAACCATATTAACTGTATCACTGCTTGGTCAATAGCTTAGACTTCTTATGGACTTACTCTTACATCTTAAATTAACTCATTCCTATTGTATGGTATTTTACCACGAGGCTCTTAGTTTACCAGTAAAGTTCTGGGGCATGATGTCTCCTCGACTCTGCCTACTTTTCTCCTCTGTCTCTGCTTAGAATTCCCGCCTTGCTCTATTCTACCCTGCCATAAGCCAAAGCAGTTTTATTCATTAACCAATGTAATGGTAACAAAACACATTCACAGCATACAGAAGGGAATCCCACATCACACACACACACACACACACACACACACACACACACTACCAGAGTCAGAGTCTAGCTCAGTGAACTGAAGAGATTACAGGGATTATTTTAGGAGCGTTATAAGATGTCCCAACATTAAATACCCACTGAGACATAGGTGAATGCTCATGAGAGCTGCATCCTTAGAGTTCCTTCCACCATCTGTGAACAGACTCACTGAAGAGGCTCTGCTCTCTCAGCCATCATTCACTGCTTTTGTAATCTCAGGGAGGGGCTCACATGTCGTGTCTTCTGAGATTCATGTGATTCATCTGAGCCTCAAGAATCTTCTTTAATCCAACAGAAGGAAATACTACAACTCAGAGCAAAGGGGTTATCCACTGTCCTTTGTCCTTCTGCACCTAAAACGCTTGACTTTCCATTGGCAATAAAGGCATAAAAGTCTAGTTTTCTTTCAATGATATAGTATCACCTCCAGATAACCTTTAACTCTGTACATTTAAGAATATCTACTTAGAATGGACTCATTTGATGCTGGTCCATTCCAAATCCTGCTTCCCTTACACACTGTAAATCACTCTGCTAGGCTGAGAAGGCAAGACCCCACCCTTCAGAAGGTTGGCTACTGCAACAAGAACGTGGTTAGGAAAAAGTTGAGCAGGGGCGTTATATCTATAGCAAGTGAAGCTTCCCATTGCTGTCTCAAGTGTTAACTCCTGTATCAACACCTGTGCTGAGCAAGTAATCCTGAATCTAAGAGGTTCTCATAAGACAACGCTCTCTAGAAGAGGAACCAGGTTGTAGGCAGGATGCTGACATTCCATGAGGACACATCATCTTGTCCTGAATTCCTTCCAATGCTGCTTGTCTTGCCACCCATCTTTGGCAGCCAGGCAGGGCACTTTGTAGCTAGGAAATCATTCAGTGCTAAGTCGACCTCTGTCCTGGCCAGGTTTCTGGCTGGGTGGGGGCCCTCTTACCCCACTGTGCAGCTGCAAGTTCTAAGCATCTGCAGCCTTGCCCTCTCCCAAGGGCTCCAGCAGCTGCAGCTAGTTACTGCTTGGCTCAAAGTAGGGAAGAGGCCTGGGCATAGCCATACCTTCCCGCAGCCTGGCTCTACAGAGGAAAGAGCAGGGGGAGCCAGAATGAGATGCTCTGATCCAGACTTATTTTGCTGTTCCTTGTGGTTTTTCAGAGGAGAGAAACCCAAGTTTGCCCAAATCCCCTGGATCAGGAACAGGATAAACAAAATGAAATAAAACAAGACTAAACAAAAATGTCACTCCTTGTTCCCTTGGTTGCAAACTCTCAAGAGACAGTGGGAGAGGGGAGCTCTCAGACAGAAGAAAAGATAGACGTTTCTTTCAAATGCTTCCCAGCATTACCTCAGAAATAGGGAATTTAGTATGCTGGTTTTCAGGTATGGACAAGGAGATAGGCCCTCGTTTTGTACAGAGAGAACTGATGCCTACATCAGGCAGAGCTGATGTGTTAGCTAGCTTTCTATTGCTATAACAAATTACCTGATGTAATCAAGTTATGAAGGGAAAGGACTTATTTTGGTCAGTCTTATGGTCCATGATTTTGGCTCCATTGCTTTGAGCCTATGTCGAGACAACACATCGTGACATAAGCATGCATGGGTGGGGTAAAACAACCTTCACAGCCAGAATGCAAGAATGAATAGGGTCTAGAGTTCCACAATACTCTTCAAGAGCATGCCCCCAATGACCTACGGACTTTTCTCCAGGCCCCACCTTTAAAAGTCCTCTCTCAATAGTACCGTCCTGAGCATCAAGACTTTAAACAAGCCTTTAAAAGACATTTAAAATCCAGCCATAGCATCTGGGTACTCTCCTTGGCTATGGTCATTAACTTATATTCTGTAAACATATATCTTTCTAGTTGTAGCTTAGTTATAACCACATAATATAGTGCTTTGGAATTTTTAAAAATCCATCAATATCTCATCAGTGTTATGTGCATCATTTGGCTACTAGCTCTTTTCATTGAACATCATATGCTCATCTGGCTTTCTTTAATATGCAGTTCTAATATTCTGTATTGCTGCATCCTGTTTCATCTTCCGATTTCTGCACAGGCATTATTTTAAGTGCTGATTCCTTAAAATCATTTTGTATATACACTTGTGCTCTTATTTGATAATTTATTTATTCCATTTGTTTAGAAGTTATAGCGCTATAGACACATTTGGTTTTGTTAAATGATCACAGAATTTACTCAAAAGCCCTGAGGAAGAGTTTCTTTAGGCTTGGAGTTCCAGAGGGTTATAGTGACAGAGGCAGTAGGCAGCCTTGGCAGCTAGAGCAGGATGCCATGCTGAGATCTCACATCTTAAACCACAAGCACAAAGGAAAAACAGAGAGAGAGAGAGAGAGAGAGAGAGAGAGAGAGAGAGAGAGAGAGAGCTAACCAGGCATGACACTAAGCTTTGAAACTTTAAAGTCTGCCCCTAGTGACATACTTGCTCCAGCTAGACCACACCTCCTAGACTGCCCCCCTCCAATAGACTGCCCCCTCCAAGCAGTGCTACCAGTGGGGGTTTAGGTGTTCAAATACATGAGCCTATGGGAGGCATTTTCATTCATACAACCGCAGCACTCTTACCAGTTTAGAAAGATTCCCAGCAGAAAAGTAGAATAACCACTTTCAAAGGACAGTTGTCAACAGTTATCAAGATTACAAACATATACCATGCAATCAGTGACTTCCATTCTGACAGTCTGCCCCACAAGACAGAACACTTGCATAGTGTACTCTTGGCGACATCACAAGACTAGAAGCTTTGGACTAACATAACACTGATCAAATACATAATAGCAGGAAATGAAGTGGACAAGTAGTATAGGGGTAGTCTACTGAAGTCTTTGATAAGGACTCGTTTATTAAGGGACAACATGAAATAACACACTCACAAATACAGAATCAAGTGGCGCCGCTGCCTCTTCATCCACCATGGAAAGATGGGAAAAGCTCTAGACCAGGTCACCAAGCTATGGCATCAGAAAGCCTTCCATGTAGAAGCAGGCAGGCAGCAGCGCTCCTCTCTCCTTCCTTCCTTCCTTCCTTCCTTCCTTCCTTCCTTCCTTCCTTCCTTCCTTCCTTCCTTCCTTCCTTCCTTCCTCTCTCTCTCTCTCTCTCTCTTTCTTTCTTTCTTTCTGTTTTTTTTTGTTTTGTTTTGTTTTGTTTTTTGTTTATTGTTTTTTTTTTTTTTTCGAGACAGGGTTTTTTTGTAGCTTTGGAGCCTGTCCTGGAACTAGCTCTTGTAGACCAGGCTAGCCTCGAACTCACAGAGATCCACCTGCCTCTGCCTTTCTTAAGGGGTCACCGTATCCTTAGAGAAAACCACGCCCATTGAGCCGACCCACTCCATTCCATTGGTCAATAGACCAAATGGCCAAACTCCTGTAACAATAGGGGTTAGATTTCTTGATCATGTTTTAAACTGTTTTGTTGGCCGGGCAGTGGTGGCGCACGCCTTTAATCCCAGCACTCGGGAGGCAGAGACAGGCGGATCTCTGTGAGTTCGAGACCAGCCTGGTCTATAAGAGCTAGTTCCAGGACAGGCTCCAAAACCACAGAGAAACCCTGTCTCAAAAAACCAAAAAAAAAAAAAAACTGTTTTGTTGTTAAAACCACATAAAGGCAGTTCTTATAAGACTACACAGCACTGTGTGAATGTATTTTCTACATTGTCACTAAAACACTTATTGCATAGATATTGAACTCATATAAACATTAAACTCTTATACAGATACTAAATATAATATATTATACATTGATCTGCATAGATTGTCCTTAAGAGAAAAACAATGGTGATCTTCATGACTATTATGGCTGTAGTGATGATTCTGACTTACTATCTCGAATCCTAGGGAACAACTGCTCTCAGTGTAAAGGGAACATCTGGTCTTACCTCTCAACTGCATTAAGACTATCTGCCATTCATTGTTGTATCTTAAGGCCCTGCGCTATGTGGCTGTGAGAGACAGCTATGTGGATGGTGGTCTGTTCTAAGTCCCCCTCCCTTGTCAGTACATGCTAATTTTGATATTAATAGGATTCAGTTTTATGTTTTTACCTACTCCACAGCAATGACCCTTTACCCACACTCTCACTTTTCAACATCCAGGAATCCCCACACTCTATTTTCCAGAAATCTTAAGAGGTTTTGAGTTTGGACAGATATATTGGAAATTAGGATGGTCCTTGATTTTGCCTGACTTCTTATTTGGACAATATCCCTGTTTTCAGCACTCAAATACCTCTTATAATCCTTGTTTTATTAACTTCTTTCACAACCTTTGATTTTTGGGTGTGCCTGTCATATGCTTTCCTTCCAGGCACTGGAAATTCACTGTAACAATGGTAACAACAACAACAAACCATTTTGGGCATGGCTCCTTCTGATTGGATAAAGAAAGGAAGTGCAGAGAGCTTTGCGGCTTGTCTGGTGCCCATGGGTTGGCAGTGAGTTAGGACTTGGATTTAGAGGGTTGTAACTATCCTCAAATTCTCTCGTCTATCAAATGGATGCTTTTCTCAAACTATAAGAAAGAACTTTTGGTTCCTTAGATAGTTTGCCATCAGTGACTTATGGAATTGAGACTTAAAGTCAACTTTGTCTGATTCTCAGGCCATATATTATTTTCCCCCTTTGGTGGCTTGCTAGGAACTCACCTCCATAGGAAGTAGACATTCTTTCCTAGAAATTTTAATGGTACTTTGTTTAGACATTTTAACAATTGAAAATAACTTATCAGCTGGAGATGGTCTTCCCACACTAACAACACCAAGAAAGATACCATAAATAAAAAGTTAATTAATAGAAAAGATTTTGCTTCAAATTTTCTTAAATATTTCCTGTCCCATTACTTTCTATGGGGTAGGGGACAGTTATCTTCACTGAGAGTGGAAACATCTTGGAACCTATGCTGAGTCAATTTTTCTTCTGTACCTACCTGAGGCCTGTCTGGACACACAGCTAGACCATGTATCCTCAGCTCAAGTTTTTGAGTATCGATCCATTCGTTCATTATTGCACAATTACTAAATTCCAGCAAGTTCTCTGATGTCCTCATACCAAGAATGTTCTGGTGATAACAGGTTTATTTCTTGTTTTGTGAGTTTTGGATATAATGAATGTGTATCTCCCTAATGTAAAACTAATCCAAAGAGAAGATACAGAGTAGAGTCTAGTTAGCTCCCCCCACCAAAAAAACTTGTTTCTTTTCTTGCAGGACAGAGGCTTGTGAGGTGCCAGATAATACCTTGGGTTAGGATGTGTCCATTGCCGTTGACACACCCAGTAGGGATGATCACTTTGCCATGTGCCAGGCTCTGGGCTGAGCCTTCACCAAGCACCAGCATATCTAACACAATATAGAAGTGTTCATATGCAGTGTAAATGAGGCTTTCAAATGTGAGGCGATTCATTCGATTCTATGTACTCAGTGAATGCTCAAGCAAGGATCTGAGTCTCATTTCTTAGCCACTTTACTTGACTGCCATGCTATCGGAGAGTGTGGATGCAGATGAGTGGTGTATTGTATAGGGTAGAAACTGCAACTATTACAGGTTCATCTCATGACCTTTTGGCTTCTATATTCCAGCTACTCCGGAGCAAAGAAGTTTGCACCTGCTATTATTTTCTGCCTAAAACCTCCTTTGTATTATTTTTTTCCATAAATGAGTGGGTACACACACATCCCTATCACAGGCAGGATCTTTTCCTTTTTATTCTACTTCAAGGTCTCAAGTGTATGGCCGTCGGTCCAGATAACCATTCAGCCAGCACTTACCCCATTCGGTGTGGGACGTGCTGTCAGTCTTCTTGCTGCTGATCTGGCACCGTGACTCCTCCCTCTGAGAAGCTCCTCTCTGTGTAACGGAGATCTCAGTGTATCTATTGAGGCAGCTTTTCCCCTTGCTTACTAGAGAACAAGTCCCTTAAGGGTAAGATGCTCACTTGTTTCTCTGTGTCGTGTATCTACCATTGACTATGGACAACTGGAAAATTTCAGAAACTTCTTGTTTGATGAATAACTCAACAAAAAATTTAAAATCCAAAGTAATCCTTCTGCAAAGTACAAATTATAAGTCATAAATTGTGGTAAAAAGGAAATGAACCAACCTGAGCCTTCAAGAAAAGCATTGCTCCTGGGCAAATAAATTACTTTTCCTTTCAGGGCAAGTCACCGGAGAAATAAAGTTGTGCCCACTTACCTGGGTCCTTTCTTCTGTGTCCGGGAACACGGCATGCGGTGAGGACACATGTACCTAGTTCAAGTCTGTCTTCAGATGTGCAATAGCACATCTACTAGAACATTGATTCATTATTACAAAATGGCTAAATTCCAGGAAGTTCTCTGACCGCTGCATCCCAAGAAAGCTAAGGAGATAAGAGGTGTAATTCTGGCTTCATGCATTTGGGACGTTTCAAGTTTCAGCTTGCAAGGGTGTGAACCTAAGCATACAGTCTCAGAGCCTCTAAGCAACTGAATTGGCAATAGGCGAATCTCTCAACCATGCCTAACTAACTAATATGCTCCATGGATAGTGGAGTTATTATTCTTTTTCCATCTTAGGATTACCTAGAATTCAGAACTCGCACTGCCTGTGTGGTCTACGTGGCCTTTTCTATGTTCCAGAACTGTTCATTTTAACTATCCCCGGGGCAATCGTGGTCTTTCCTCCCCTTTCAGCAGGGGAGAAATGGGCAGACAGGCCCAGCCACTGGGAAGCTACCCTGAGATCACAGACGAGCGGAACTCTAAGTTTTGGAATTTATCGCCTCCATTATCACACTTAAAAGTGGGCGACATCACCAAAGCTAACCAATTTTTTGGCCCCTACTCCAGAGACCATGGTGGGGTATTTTAGGGCTGCTTTTCTCTTTAAGGTTGGGGGGAAAGTGTAGAAGGGTATCATGTCCCAGAGTTTCCAAATTTGTGGAAGATTTTATATTTGACCACAAGGTCTTAATTAGGCAGAGAGCAACCGCAGTGAGATACCTAGCCCTCCCCTCCTACATTCACTCCCCCACTGTCCCTAGACCCAGAAAGCCCGTTATCCGATTGTCCTCTGTCCTCTCTTCCTGTCTGGAGGGTCAAGAAGTGTCCTCATTAGCTTTTAAATCTACCTCTCATACTTGTCACCTTAATTTACGACCCTGTTTGGTAAGCTCTTTTTACCTGAAAAGGTTAGTGTGTGATATTATCTAGTCTGGGGAGTGTTATGAGTTCAATAATATAGACAAATAATAATTTATCCTTTTATATCTAAACAAGTAAGTTTAAAGTCGTTTGATAGACCAAAAAACAGAATTTTAAAATATTTTGCCCCATCTTTCTCCATGCTATGCATAACCCTTTTCCACTCTCATTCTTGGAAGAATCCCTGATATTTGGGTCTAAGAAAGGAATATTATAACCTTAATAGGATTTAAAACTTGCATCCAAAGGGACATATTGCTAAGGTAACAATCCCTAATATGTAAACTTTGATTACCTCTCCATTCTTGCACAGGATTTCTAAGGCAGGGTGGGGAGGAGGGAAAAATGTGAAGGTTTTGCTAGCTGTGACTTCCATTATCACACTCTGTTTTATAATCCGCAGGACTGATATTACTCTCCTGACTGGATGTTTCTGAAATAGTACCACTATCAGGTAGATCAGATAGTTGACCAAAGCTTTGGCACCAAAGAGACTCAACAAATACATTTCATCACACTGACCCTGTGCTAACAGCAGCTCTATGTGGATAACCTCATGGGAATGGAAGTTGAGAAAGAGCTATTTCAAGGCTGCCAATTCCTTAATCTCTGCTCTGTTCAAAATGCAAACGTGCTGCTTTTTATGATTCACAGTAGTAAAACAAATCTGTGGGATTTTTCAGTCCTCAGCATGGGAAGGTAGAGAGAAAAGTGAACAAGGAGAATCTCATGTGGGGTGTCTATAGACCCAATAGAAGGAAGAAAATGGGACGTATAGTCACCTTTAAAAAAAACAAACAGAAAACAAGAAATCAAAGAGGTAAAAATATAGGAAATTATCTGACTAAAAGAGGGTTAAAAACAAAGGCAGCTTATTTTATTTGCAATCCCAACACTCAGTTCTTTGTTAAGGCAAACTAGAGAAGCGCCCTGCAGACTCAAAGGCTCCTGAGTTATCAGGGAGCTGTTTCCTGGGAATGTGTTCACCCACTGAATACAGCTGCCTGAATAAAGGCAGAAAGAATAGTGCAAAAAAAAAAAATTGTAAAAACAGCCCGGCACTCCAGGCTTTGTTACAACAAGGATGATGTTGATGTAATGGAAGCCTCCGGAGATGGTGGGCAGGCTCGGCCTAGCGTTGGAGGGCTTCTGGGAGGGACCCCAACTCTTCTAAAACCAAGGGATTGCCTGATACCCACTAGCCGGTGTGGTGTATAGCCTAATTGGCTGGGCTCCTGCTGGGACAAGGGTGGCAGCCTCCTGGGAGGCTCTCGCCCCCATTCAGACTGTGGAGCCCAGGCCGCATGGTCAGATAGGGGTTGGACCACAGCCACAAGGACAGAAGGACCGAGACTTTCTTATCGCTTTCCTTGCCTCCCGAGTAGCAATGGGAAGGATTCCATGGCCCTGGTCTCCTAGTATCTGTTGGACGTCTGTCTGTGACCCTGAGATCCTCCTGTCCCTTCTACCCTGTCCTTCTAACCATTGAATGAATCTAGAGAGACTAAAACTCTTAAGTGGTTTTCAGGACACTGGGAAAGAGGCCCTTAGTCCCCTTTCTCTGTTAGTCATTACAGAATGATGGTTCTCCACAGACGATTTAAACAGTGTGGTAGCTTTACTATGACTATATAGAGTGATTCCAAACCTATTGAACTATTTTTAATTGCGATTTATTTGTGTTCCTTAATTGAAACAAAATGGTACAGCATTTTACAATAATGGTACCGAGTTCTTCAGCCCATAATAATGTGCAATGCTACTTTTTTTCTTTGTCTTTTATGGGGTCTGGCTATTTAAGTCCCTCCTAACTACTTGTATGTCTGGGTGTGACATTCCAGATTGGATACAACAGAGAGAGCCCTGCAATGCTCATTTCTAAATCCAACCCTCGCAGCCTTGTTATCTTTGTCAGAACAACCTAGTAACTGCTTCCTCGATGTTTTAATTTAGATTTCTGAGATACAAGAGGAATGTAGATGTTATCCCCCACCCCCACCCCACCTTAAATGTGTGGCAGCCTTGCTGTTTCTAGGACAAGGCTAAAAAGAAACAGATCAAGCCTCAGTGAAGCCCTGAAATGTTATTCTAAGGCTCCCTCAGATTTCCGTCCTTCTGTACAGCATTGAGCCTCATTTAGAGCTATAACACACAAGAAAACAGTTGTGGCGTAGCCAGAAGACTGAAGAGGCACAGGAGATGGGTGACGAGGAACAGGAGGCAGCTAATTCTTTCAGCTCTGCAGTTTGGGGAAGTTGTAAGTGCAAATGGGAAAATGAGAACTCCAGTTTCTTTTTACTGTAAATCTTGAACACAAACACTGCTAAGCCCTTTGAGCATTACAGTGTATCTTTTTGTATACCTTTTGGGAAGGCCATGGACTATGTTAAGGAATCAGGTGGGTGGGATTCAAAGTGTAGGTCATTTGAAGACTGGGCATTTTCTAGATGAGGTATTAAGTTGTTCATACAGACCCGGAATTCTCTTGGAAAAAAAATACATATTGTAACAATTTCACTAGACATTTAGAGTCTAAAACACCTTTGTATACTCCCATTTTGTCCTTGAGAAAGTCAGGTGTCCATGGTTAGTGGACAGTACACAAGTGATCTGATCCAACTCCAAAAGACAAAGAGCTACTGTGGTAGCTGTCTCTTTGCCAGGTCACTCTGTTTCTTAGGCCGCTGCTTTGGTGAGGTCCCTAGCAGCTGACAAACAGAGCCTAAAATTTAAGACAGTCTTGGAAGGTGAATGTCTCCTTCCTTGCACTTTTAGTGAAAGAGCCAGGCAGCTTGCCTTGGGAAAGCAACAGAACAAAACAGAGGCCTAGGCATTTATCTGAGGAATTCCCCTGCCTCCTCAGCAACACCCTTAATTTGGTGGGCTGTGCTCACTAGAATCTTTCTCAGAGTTTGGGACTGAAGCTTTGAGATATGATAAAGCAATATAAAGAAGAAGAAGAAGAAGAAGAAGAAGAAGAAGAAGAAGAAGAAGAAGAAGGAGGAGGAGGAGGAGGAGGAGGAGGAGGAGGAGGAGGAGGAGGAGGAGGAGGAGGAGGAGGAGGAGGAGGAGGAGGAGGCAGAGGAAGAAGAAGAAGAAGAAGAAGAAGAAGAAGAAGAAGAAGAAGAAGAAGAAGAAGAAGAAGAAGAAGAAGAGGAGGAGGAGGAGGAGGAGGAGGCAGAGGAGGAGGAGAAGAAGAAGAAGAAGAAGGAGGAGGAGGAGGAGGAGGCAGAGGAAGAAGAAGAAGAAGAAGAAGAAGAAGAAGAAGAAGAAGAAGAAGAAGAAGAAGAAGAAGAAGAAGAAGAAGAAGAAGTAGAAGAAGAAGAAGAAGAAGAAGAAGAAGAAGAAGAAGAAGAAGAAGAAGAAGAAGAAGAAGAAGAAGAAGAAGAAGTTGTTCTTAAAGGAGACAAACAAGGACACCAGCAAAGGGAGGTGGGATAACAAAAGAAAAACGCAGTGCAGGCTCACTAAGACAGCTCACAAGTGTGGAGCACGCTGGGTTAATTTCAAAAACTAATTGCAAGCTTTAACTATTGTGATCTTTGGAGGAAAATCCAATAAAGCTGTCAAAGGAATTTGGTATTGGGTGCTTTGTGGTTGGGGAGCTATCGGTTTGTTTGCTTTGGGGTTGGTTTATGTCCTTAGTCATTTAGGTGCCCCTTTTGTTGTCATGGTTTAACTTTTTCTGCGTAAAATATAACCATTTTCCCATTATTTAAACAAAGGAAAGTTCTAACTTTCTGCAAATTTCAGCAGAGAAAGAGCGTGGGGATCTCAATGTCCACTATCCTTCAGAAGCAGCTCCTGAGTCTGGAACCAGACGCTTTCCGGGCCCCAAGTGTCTCAGATTGGGACAGAGCTTCCTGCTTTCCAGTCTGCTTCTGTTTTTGAAAATAAGTTTTCTCCCATGGGCCTTCTCAGCACATAGA
Source organism: Chionomys nivalis (assembly GCF_950005125.1). NCBI lineage: Eukaryota > Metazoa > Chordata > Mammalia > Rodentia > Cricetidae > Chionomys > Chionomys nivalis. Next base: position 37,243,110 of record NC_080098.1, read on the forward strand.
TAGTCTATGATTGCTAATTGAACCTGGTGCACCAAAGGGATGTACTACCTCAGCATGGTGGAGGAGATTCACCAGAGGAAACCAAGAAGCCTGGGACAGAAGAGATCTCAAAATCAAAAGGTTGGGTTGTAGCTTCTGTGCTTTCCATGTCTCTTCTGTCTTTCTCTGTCTCTGCGCTCCTTTCCTGTCTCTCTGTGTGTCTGTGTGTGATTATGAGGTTCAAACGGCAGGACCACATTTCTGTGATGCTGTAAATTCTTCGCTGCTAATGTTTGCCCTTGTTCCAAATTAAGTCTTTTTGAGGGGAGGAAAGCCTATGCTTCTAGAGATAAGATAAAATTATTTTGGAAAAGAGTTTTTATTCCTTTATTTTTCTGCTAGTAAAGAAAAAGATTTTCCCAGGTATTTCTACTTAGAAAGTGATGGGGCTGCACATTGCTGTTCAAAACCAGTATTATAAAGATGGGTCTCAAGAATTTTCAAAACTAATGGATTCTATATTTCTAAGCTATTTATGTCAGTTTCTATATGGGTTATACTTTCAAGTCTTTGATTTTGTTCTTGGGCCATGGATACTTCTCTGAAACTGTTACATGCATTTATTTGTAAAATAAAACTAACATCTTATACATTGTTCAGTTTCTATGTGCTCTATAAGCTCTGTATGTGCCTGTGTTGAATACAAAACAAATTCTTCACTGTAGTGTATGGATTCAACCAGTGCTCTGAAACTTAAAATTCCACATAGATTTTATAAGAAGGGAATCACAGCCACTGGTATATGGTATCTAACTCAATGTTCTAAACAGTGAGACTCTGACTATAATGTTGGTAAATGAGTGCCCAGGGTGTGTAAAATAATTTTGACTTAAATTTAAAGTCTTGGAAACAAAATGACAATACTTAGAGAAACAGTGATACTTGAGCACATTTTGAAAAGAAACTCTTCTACTGTTTAATCCCTTGATTGCTTCTGTCTTTTCTACATGAGTGGAAACTGCTTATCTGCTTAACAGCACCAAGTATCCATTACCTTTCCTCGGTGACACTTTGAATTTTTTGGAAGGCTACCTATCCTAACTCTTCTTGCTGTCTCTGCAACTCCTTCCATCCATAGCCAGTGTATGGTAAAATTGAAACTAATGTTGAAAAGTTGGGTTTATAATCCAAAACTGAATGAGGTGATTTATCTCACAGGCATAGTCCCTGTTTACTGGTTAAGCACAGATCCAAGCAAGCTAAATCAACCCAGTGAGGGGGTTAATAAGAAATATTAAGAAACACTGAAAAAGCTGACAGTGTGGAGTTTGAGCAAATAGGAAGCCATTTTGATCACAAAAAGGAAGTAATTGAAAAAAAAATAAAATAAAATGACCTGAAAAGTTTCTAGATCCCGATGCCTTAAATGTAGTGATGAAAATAGCTAAACTGGGTATATTGAATATCAACTTGAAAATTAGTTTGTTGGTATTGCCATTTATCAAAGTGAGGACAGATCAAAGAGACACAGGATTGAAAGGGAACAAAACAAAATAGAGACTCATCTATACAGTGGGGAAGAAGCAAGTATAGATACATAGATATTGGTGTTCCCAATACCTGGTTGGCAACTGAAGTCACTGTGCTGGAAGAGACAGCAAGACTGAATCTGCAAAATGACATGTATATCCTGTGTGGAAAGAGCCCTGCCCAATGACAGAAGTGACTAAATGGCTTCTGCCAGTTCTAGAGTAAAATTCAAGCTTTTTTTAAAAAAGATTTTTTTAATTTATTTATTATGTATACAACTTTCTGCCTCCATGTATGCCCTCAGGCCATAAGAGGATGACAGATCTCATTACAGATGGTTGTGAGCTGCCATGTGGTTGCTGGGAATTGAACTCAGGTCCTCTGGAATAACAGTCAATGCTCTTAACCACTGAGCCATCTCTCCAGCCCCAAATTCAAGCTTTTCTGCATGCTAGACCATTCATGTTCTCTTTTTATATATTCCCAACCTTTGTTCTGTTGTCGTGCTTCTTGTGGCTTTTATTTTATTAAACTTGACCTGTTAGTTTTCTCTCAGGTCTCAGTTACTACAAGACCTGGAACTGGGAAATTAAATACATTTCTTAAAATTGCTGAACAAGGCCATGCGGGCAGAAAGAAGATCCCACTCTCTGTCTCCAAAGTTAATGATTTGTTAAAGCCCACCACCCCTAGTTGGGTGGATTTGAGGCTTCTTACATTGTCATCAGGATAAAACCCTCTGGTGATGATTCCAGGAGCATAGGACTTGCCCAGGCATCAGGGGAATATGTCTTAGATCTAAAAATGTTGCTTTAGTTAACTTTAAAGTAAGCTAGCATATTGTCCAGAACTGCTAGAGTAATACTAATACTAATACTAATACTAATAGTCAGAAGATGATATGAAAAGGTTTAGGCTGAATGCTGGCGTGCTTTAAAAAAAATAATTTACATAAACTTAAGGTAAGTTGGCTGCATATAATTACTTTCCAAAGCAAGGGCAGCCATGAGCCAACTCTGCCACTATTGTCTTTTCTAATTGGCTTCATTTCCATGGCAGTCAGCACTCCCACACACAGGACACGTCCTACTTGCACTGGAGGGCACACAGAAGACAGGCTCCCACATGGGGTGGCCAGATGTCCTAGATTAAACAGAATGACACAGGAGCTGGAGCTACTGTCTGTCCAGTGTGTGCAGACATTCTGGATGGAATGTCCTTCCAGAGTGAAGCTCTTGGAACTGTTGGAAGAGAAGACACTCGTGTCTTTCACCATTTGGGTCTCAGGAGGCAGAGGGATGAATTGTGTTGGTGGAGCCCTGGGGAGTACTTCATTGCCTTTGTTTGAAAGGAAATGTTTCCAGTTCTATAAAGAGCTTTCCTTTATTCCTAAGAAGAAAGGAATGATACAAGCTTACACATTTTGTGAGACTTCTAAAGGAGGCATTCCTGACAGTTTGCCACTTGGGATAGATTACTAAGAGATTCCAGGGAAAGAAGAGGAGAGGGGGACAGCACAATAGGTACTGCCCCAGAGGAGACATTGTCTTCTGCACACCAAGAGCAGGAAAGAGTTCTCAGAAAGCAAGATGGGAGTGGAAGACGGTGGCAGAAATCCCAGGGCACGGCCAGAGTGCCATCTATTTACTGGGCTCTAGAGCACCCAGAGCTTCTCGGAGTTCTCATTAATCACTGCTCTTCCTTCCAGAGAAGAAATGTGGTTTTTATAAGCTGGTTCTTATGAATAGGGCTGATTACAAAGCTGTAAAAGTCAGACATGAATTAGTGTGCAGAGTCCCTAAAGTCCCCAAATGCCACACCAAGGCAGGACTTTTAAGTGCAATTATAACTTCTGGAACCAGTATAACATGATGTTCTGCATTTGAAAATCTGGGAAAGCATCTGCATGAATTTCTTATTCCATTTGCTATTTGCATACTTGCAAAATGTAAAAACCTGCTTTGGCATATGTCAGGAAAAAACTATAAAATCTTTTTTCAGAATAATGGAAGAAAAAAATGCAGTGTAAATATTTGTGTCAAAAGCTTGATAAGGGGAATGCCCGCCCCCACCCTCGGTGATGGTTTCTGGCTCTTCTTGGCTCAGTAGTAATTTCAATGGACAAGCAGTTGCAAGAGAAAATGTAAATGGTCCTAACTTATTAGGGAAACGCTTCCATTACTAATCGAATGGCAAAGCTGAGCCTTGGCTTTCACAGTCACTCTTTATTGCCAGATAAATGCCCAGTGACTTCTGAGTGGACCCTGGCATTTTCCCAAGCTGTAGCTTCATGTCGGTGTCTTTGCCACTGTGCCCCCTCCTCACAGAGATCCTTTCTCTAGAATCCTTGAAACTATGCCCAGTAATTTGTTCTGTTTTAAGGATGACAAGCAGAGAGACTCACTTTCCTATTTTTACATCAAGGTTTGGGCCCTGAAGATGCACTCTCAGTTTAAGTATTTGATACTGAATGTTGGATAAGGAAGGTGGTTAGCAGCAGTCAGCTGGGTTTGTGTCTTCCCTTCACCTGTGACTTACATTTTCAGGCATATAGACAACGTACATTTTCCAAACCAAGTCCAAGACATTATTGCACACCCAGAGATGAGCATAAAGCATTGCCATCTGAGTGACCAGCAGTGGATAAATAAGAGGATCAGAGTTTTCGAGTGGCCATGCTGAGACACACAAGAGCATGGACTAAGCATACTGCTGTCAGAGGCTTGTCTCAGGATAGGTGCTCTTCTACAAACTAGGGCACAAAGATAAATTAAACATGGAGTCTGTCTTTGGAAAGAAAGCCACCTTTCTCCTTTTTTTTAAAATGAAAGTAATGGCAGAAAGGTTATAATGTTAAATATTAGGTGTTATCATGAAAAGAGTGTGGACGCCACCAACAGCCATCAGCAGGGAGAGCATGCTCCTGGTTCAAAGCCCAGAAGTTAAGTGTGGATGCAGCTGTCCTCAGCCACTGTTCTCTCCCTTTCCACAGAAGGAAGCTGGACTTATCCAGGGACAGAGGATGTGGCCCTGTTTGGATCCCTGGTCCAACAGGCAGGGCCATAGTCTAGTCACACTATCTCTAAGTGGCCTTTCCCTTAGTTACAAATGGGTCATATTGCTTTACTCAGGAAGTTGCTCAAAGTCACTCAGGCAGTTCTACCTGACCTGCTATTCTTGCTATCATGATACAACTTTTAGTAATTATTCCTAAAGGTAATGAAGGGGTAAAGAATGTTCCCTTGTCTCTGGGCTACGTGGTTGATCTAAGAGGTCCTCTGGAGTCAAAGCTCTGCTCGGAAAAGAAAGTGATGATTAACTCAGTAGGAATTTCAGCTGCAGAGAGTTAACGATTGACAGCTAAGATAAGACAGGGAGACATTTAGGAATAAGGAAGCCATGGTCCCTTTAGGAAAGGAACCAGTGGCAAATACAGGAGGATTGGTTGTGCACTACCTGCTAGCACCCTTTATGTAAAGTCACTCTCTCACAATTAGGCTAAGGAGTTTCCTGTTCTCTCTATTAGAAAATGCAAGCAAAGAGGGTTCGGTTAACTCTCTGAGCTAACACTGATGAGAGGTGGCAGAGATGAGCTATAGACCCAATTGTCAGTTGGTACTCAAACCCAAGACCTTATTACTCTGCCCTCACTGTTCTTCAGTAGCATACATGCTACACATATGTGGATGTCTGCCTGTATGTAGAAGTGTATATGTATATGCAGATACTGATATTAACACATTGTTAATTAAAATTGACTGAGGAGAGGGATAGATAGTCACAATCAGCTTATCTAGGAAACTCTTCAGGTTCCTGGTTATCCATAGTCTGTTACTCTGTGCACTTGCCTAGGTCATGGTAGGTGAAGAAACACTGTATTTTGGAAAGGTTTATTGATTAAACATCAAAAATCCTGTTTGATTAGATTCTGGTCTTCCTGGTTTCTACTGGTTCCTTCTAACAGGAGGCAACCCAGTTGATAGGGCTTTTTGTAAACCTATTGGGCCTGATCAGGAGCGGTGCTGCAGGGAGTCCCCTTACAGATGCTACCGCCTCACACTGCCATTGCTTTGTTCTGCCTTTCTTTTTGACGAGACTGGAGAGATAACAATAAAGGTCTCCTGTCACTTCCTTGGATATTCCCCATGTTCCTTTCAAGTGTCCTTACAGGTAGCAGCAATGTCTGTCTACACATTTAGCTGTCTTCACAAGTCCCCTTACCAGATTCCTTTGAGGAACTTATCTTAAAGATGTTAATTCCATCTTCCCATCTGATATACAAATATCCTTCTTCTGAACTTTTTATTTTCCATAGCCTTAATTATTAGGGGAAAAAAATCCCTTAAGTTAATGAGGAATACCACAGTTTCCAGTTTTGATTTCTGAAGCCACAGGAAAATAAATCTTATGTTGTTAAAATAATAGTACTCTTGAAAGGAGAAAACACACAGGCCAGAGGAAGGATGTGTGTATGTGAAAGGGGAGTGTGATTTCCTGGGCTTAGACAAACAACTGACCCTTCCATTCTCTGTTGTATTTCTCTAATTTTTTTTCTTCCTACCTGCCTTCCTTCCTCTATCCCTTTTCCTCCTTCTTTCTTTCTTTCTCTCTCTCTCTCTCTCTCTCTCTCTCTCTCTCTCTCTCTCTCTCTTTCTTTCTTCTTTCCTTCCTTCCTTCTTTTCTTTTTCCTTTTCTTCTCTTTTCACTTTGTAGCAGGGTCTTTATGCAGCCCAGACTGATCTAGAATGAAATAGCTGTCCTTGTTGAACTCTCAATCCTCCTTCTTCAGCTTCTCAAGTATAGTGATAACAATTGTCTGTCACACCCCTGGCTTTCCATTGGTTTTAAAATAGAAAAGATACTGGGAGGCAACATATGCCTGAAAGTGTTCAAGTTTCTATATAAAGAAAGAAAGCAAGAACGAAAACTATAACATAAGAAAATCCTAAAGTACCTTAAAGAAGCCATCTGAGGTGAGTGGAAGGACAAGACTTACATCGAGGTAATGACAACAGAAGCAAGAGGCAATTCTTTCAGGATACCATACATGAGTAAGGAAGCTGGAGACTGAAGTCAATTTGATCTGTGCCAAAGAACTACAGGAAGAGGCTCGGGTCTAGAAAGGAAGCAGTGGATTTGTTCTGGAGGAGACAAGATGTGAGCAACTGCTCAGTGTTTTCAAGAACGACACGTGGTTTTACAATGAGAGTTGAGGAAAAGTATTTTAAATGGAAACATACAAGGGTCTATTATGTGTATGATTTAGGTAATGCTTCAAAAATATTGGAACTTTGAACAAAATTGCTTTTAGAGAAACTAACACCAGTCATATTTTCTTTTAAATTGCATTCATGGGTTGATATTTCCTTCATCACCAAAAGCATTGAACGTTAGAAATCATCACAGTTAGTCACTGAGCAGAGAAACTCCCCTCACATCACCATTCTGTCCTCTGCATTGACTTTTGACCACTGTGAGCATAAAAACACAGGTGAAAGCAATCCCACACTGATCTCTGATTTTTGAGAATAACTCCCTTGGTGTATATTCTAAGGGATTAGAATTATATTGGTCAGAGAATACAAATATGTGCTTTAGAGTATCCGATAAAACTACAGCAACCCAGCTTTCAGAAGAATTGTAAAAGTGAACACGGGATTACACGTGAGAGCCCGTTTTCACACAGTCAACTCCAAACCTTCATCTTTAGCAGACGCACTGTTAAAGATGTACAGAGTACTGAGCTAATTTTATAGTTGTGGTTATTTACAATTTTTAAATCATTGATAATTAAAGACATTTCTAAAATCAACAGGATGTGATAGATAATCAACTTTTAGACATAAAAAGTAAAAACTAAGAACAATAGCACGAAACACAGACGTTACATTTTTTGAGCAGTCTCTCATAATGCTGTCAAATCTTACTCTTTATTTATTGTAGATAGAGCCATAGGCATGCTCCGTTAAATAAGGGGCAATTTTATAATGATTTGTTAAGTGGGTGTGAGCAAAGGCTCTGTGGAAAAGGGCACAATTCATTGTTAAATAGCAAAAAAATAAATAAAAAATATGACACTCACATAAAAATAAACTTCCCAAGCGCACATAAAACAAGAGGAGAAACTGAAGGTCATTTTACTTATTCATATTCTTTTTGTAATTTTTTAAAAATTTATTTACATCTCAGCTGAAGTTTCCCCTCCCATTTCCTCTGCCCAACTCCCCCTCACTCCCACCCTCCCCTCCTCTGTTTCTGTTCAGAAAGGGGCAGACCTCCCAGGGATATAAACAAAGCACGGTATATCAAGTTACCCTAGGACTAAGCACCTCCCCTTGTATTGGAGGCTGGGTAAGGCAACCCAGTATGAGGAATAGGTTCCCAAAAGCTAGTCAGTGTGATAGGGACAGGCCCAGCTACCATTGTTAGGAGTGCCCTATGTATCTCAGCTGTCACACATGTGGAGAGGGCCTATGTCAGTCCCATGCAGGCTCCCTGGTTGTCCATCCATGAAGGTTCTTTTTATCCTGTGCCCTTCTAGATGAGTCCTAGAACTATACTGAACTTTGTGTGTGGCTTTAATACACAAGCAACTTTATGTATAAAAAGTTAGATTTTATGTACTTAACTAGTTAACTGCAATGTTTCTTTAGCTTACAGCTGATACATTTGCTATACACCATTTTATGAGTTGAGTTTAGATGACTTTTCTCTAAATTTATTTCTTCCCATTTGCCTACAGCGAAGCCTATCTAGCCTTCTTCTTACCACCTACGTAAGTATTTAGTGGAGCCGTTTTTAGTTTGATGCAATACTTAAACTTCATGTCATTTCAGAACCAGAAATTCCACTGTGCATTTTATCACCCAGGCCTCATACTAAAGATGGCAATTTCAACACTGGAGAACTCAACAATTTGCATTGTTATGCTCAGAAATTTTTCTTTTACTTGACATTTGCTTTCTCAAAATAAGGGAGTTCTTTGCATTTTAAAGATGTCCTTTTTATTCTCCTAAAGTCTCAAAGTCGTGTCTTCCATGTATTTTAAGTTAGGCTGTGATGTTCTGTTCTGTATGCTCTGCTGCTGTTCCAGATGTGCATTCCTGCCCTACCCAAACTGCACTTTTCACTGATGTGGGGTTGGGGAGGGATCTAGAGAATGCCAGCGGTCCATGAACAGGCATTAGTGGGAGTAATCACAGCAATACACTATCATTATTAGTGCTGAGCACGGTGACCATCTTAGTGAGACATGCTCATTTATTTTCATCCCTGATTTCTGAAACTGAAGTCGCCTGGAGGCCATTTATCTTTTCTCCAGATCTAGGATTAAAAAATCATAACAATTGGATATTCCAGACTCAGGCTCATGGTATTTGATTTCTTTGTTTCCTGCATTATTTTATTGGGTTTTCTTAGTACGTAAGCCTGCAGTCTTTGAGTAATAATACAATAGCTTCTGCATTTCTAGTGTTTACCATTCTGTTCATGCTTTTGTATCAAATAAGATGAGTGTGAATCTTTTTCACAACTGTGCCAGCAGTATTCTGAGTATTCCAAGCCTAGTTATTACATTGAATACATACTTCCTCCTTTATCATAGTAGGTGCATTTTGTACTATAGTTCATATTAGAAAATTTATGTTAAAATCAACTAAATATTTGTTCACTAACAATAAGGCTCAATATTATAATCAAAGTTCTTAAAATTAAACTCATTCATTATACTGTGTAAATCTGACTTTTAAGCAGTTATTCCAATCAATTTCTTGATTGGAGATTTAATAATAAACTAAGAACTGCTGTGTAAGGGAAGGAGAGGGCTATATAGCTTTTTGCTATATAAAACTTTTTGCTACAAAAAGCCACACCCAAAGTTCCCTAAAGTTCTGAGATTACTCTAAAAGGGCACAAGATAAAAAGAAAGAAGTGGAAGGCACTGGACAGCCTTGCAGAAGTGCCAGTGAAGCTCTGCGTTGTACAAGGCTGCCTTCAAAGAGAGACTACCACAGTAAGGAGGAGAATAGAAGGTCTAGAAATGCTGCAGCAGTTAAGACCACATTGCTTCTCTTTCAGAGGTCTTAAAATTAAGTCTCAGAATTCAAAACGGCCTATAACTCCACATTCAAAGGAATCTAGTATCTCTGGTTTCCTTGGGCTCCTGGACATGGTGACACAGAGACACACAAACACAGACAGACACACACACACACATGCACACACACTTAGAAAACAAACCTTTAAAAAGAAGTAGAATAAAGGACACAAAGAGCAATCTGCTGTATGCAGACAGCAAAACAAATTAAGACCAATAAATAAAATAGCTAGATACTCTGTAAAAGAAGGTAATTAATATACATCATAGAAATAAAGGAAGAGAAGGTAAAAGGTGTGTGGGGATGGGGAAGCTACCAAAAGACTAGTTTCCAAGATGGTTTGCTTTTACTTTTCTTCCTTCCTTCCTTCCTTCCTTCCTTCCTTCCTTCCTTCCTTCCTCTTCTTCTTCTTCTTCTTCTTCTTCTTCTTATTATTATTATTATTATTATTATTATTATTATTATTATTATTAATCACTCTTGGTTAATGAGAGGGCCATTGCAATATTCTCCACTTTACAAACTGAGAGAGTATGAATCGTAGATGACTCAGAAGCTGGACAAATTAGTTTCCTATTATTGAGATAATTAGGTAAGAAGAAAAATAGGGCTTAGAAGAGAATCTAAAGTTCATTTAAGGCCATGAGATTGAAAACTGCTTATGTAACCAAAGTGGTCAATTGTAATTGGATATTTAATTCTAAATGTAAGGGTAGTGTTTGGGGTGAAGACATGGATTGTGGAATATTTGACTCATAGACCAGATTGTACAAAAGTGTACTTGTCTACCACAATGAAGACCCCCCAGCAACTGACAGAGTCCTGTAATATTATCACAGGAAGATAGGGAGAACCTTTAAAGTAGAATAGCAAAGAGGCCCCATAGAGGGTGTAAGCCACCTAAATACTGTATTCCAGAAGCAAAAACAGCAATTTATAAAGAGAATCAACTGTGTCAAATATTGTTTATCAGTCACATGAGATGAGAGTGACAGAGGACCAGTCACTATATTGATAAAAAGTGGAAATCGTTACTAACTAGCACAAGAGACACTTCAGAGGACTTGTTGAGATGTCATTCTGACCGAGCCAGATTTCAAAGAGAAAGGAACCTAGAGGTAGCAAAGGAAAGCTCTTGATGAATTTCCCAGTAAAAGAAAGAGAAGTACACTGGCAATTTGAATAAGAAGTAAAGTCAAGATAATATTCTCCTTAAGCAGAGAAATGATAGCCTGTTTCTATACTCCGAAGCAGTATAAAGGAGATGTCGTAATGACAGGAGGAGAAGGCTACAGACATGTGCTTGAGTAGGTGAGAGTGGCTGGGGACATTGCAAGGGCACAAACGGAGGGTGAAGCCCATCCTGTATAGTGATCTGCAGAAGATGAGGACTGTGGAGGACAATGCTATGAATAGTACAGGGGCACAGCTGTGGAGGAGCAGCTATGCACACTCACCTCCCAGTGCTTTTCAAGCCAAAGAAAAATTAGGTCATCAGAGGAGAAGAAAGATGAAGCAGGAATTCAAACTTTGTGGAGAGAAAGAAAATGTGATAGTAATTGAACACATGGGAAGGGGAAATCCCATGGTATGGTACAGAAAGCTAATGTTTTAACTTCAAGTTCATGGTTATTAAGTACAAGTGTCAGCAGTAAGCAGAGTGGTAAGGAATAATTCTGCTCATAATATAACATTTTTAAAAAATATGATAAAGTATCCACTCTATAGTGGACTTTCAGTCAAGAGTCTAAGAGCTATTGCTGGGCAACCATATCCAGCACATTACCGTCAATGTTTACCACCATACATTCTGTTCTCCATCCCTTTCCCCAAGTGCTGCCCAACCTCACATGTATCATGTAATAATCTCATGAGCCTGATATCACACCATCATTACCTTTATTTTGTACGTAAAAGAAGGAGAGAGAGACTGAGTAGCTTGCTGCTGTAAAAGGTCAAGTCTGAGAACTGAATGGATACAGGATATATTGAGAGTTTATGGTCCTACTTAATGTGGCACACTGTTAGGTTTAGGTCAATAAAGATGAACCACACGTTACAGGGAGACTGAGACTACCTACTCATAGCTAAATAAAACCATATATCACATGGATTGAGCATGGTTTTGTGTGATAAGGTTAAATACAACAACAGTGAATTTGGGATCCTTATGAGTGTTACATAGCCTAGAGGAAATTAAACCTGTGAGATTTTAAGTGATTGGATATAATTCTTAAAAGAGGAATTTTGCTGTTATGTTTTATGAATACATAGGTCTTCAAATGTGGATTCTGGATAACTTCCCCTTGAAAATTATTGGAGATAGATGCTCAGAAAATAAAGCAGCATTTGCTTTATTTCCTAAGCGTTAAACATTTTAAAGGGCAAATAATATTCTTTCATAGCCTCTTAAATGAAAATTTTCTACAGAGGAGTCAGCATACCTCCTAGTTGTGTCCCATAAAGATCACTTTTTGGAAAATAATAAACTTTTTTTTTTTTTAAGTTTGTCCCATTGTATAGTGGACAACACTGAGACAGAAACACCATGGCTTCCTTTGGTGACTTCCTAATGCTTCTACTCTATTTGTCCCTTCTCTGTATGCCTTGCATAGGAAAAGCTCTGTGGAGCAGCTCTTTGTCTCTACAGCTCTGTCTAATTAAGGTGTTTACCTACAGAAATGCCCCATCACCCACAAGCTTGCTATTAAATCTCTGACGCTAAAACCGGGATAGCCGGGATGAAAACTCAGAAGGAGCACAGTGATGCATTTCAACTTAACCCCAGAAAGAAAAGATTTCTGGGAGACGTCTGAGTCAGGAGCAGGAAGCTGAGAGCTGACATCTCCAAATGCAAGAGCAAAACCAAGAGTAAGCAGCAAATGCACTAAATATATAAACATAAACAACTAAAGCCCACCTCCCCAAAGTGCCACAACCCCCTCAAATAGTAGCACCAACTGGGGACAAAGGGTTCAAATATCTGAGCCTTAAGGAGGCAACTATTCAAGTGATTTTTATAAAGATGCATGCGAAAGTCTCCTAAGAGAGGCACAGACAGTAGGTTGCAGGAGAACAGTAAAGCAATGAAGTAATAAAGGCCTTAGCATTGAGGCATTTTCTGAATGAAACTGAAAAATGATGGCTATGATTGACCAGTAGAAATGAGGAGGGGGGATTGTTCTTATTTCACAGGATAAGCAAGTGCTTATTAATAAACTTTAGTATAAGTAGAAAAATAATAAAAACAAAGCTGAAATTCTGATTTGAGCTCATGAAAGCCAGACCAGTAGGTTTTAGTCTTTAAATGATTGGCTGCTCTTCTGGGGGTGAGCTATTGCACCTTACGATAAAAGAAGAAACATGATTGGAGGATCCCTGGGGAAGCTAAGGAGCAAATTAGATCAGAAAGAAGTGGAGACAGACAATGCAGTGGGAGGCTGTATTGGTCCCTGGGAAGACTGAGGTTCTGAGTGTGACTGGTGACAACAAGAATGGGATGAAGCAAAAAGTAAACAGGGCAGAGATTGTGGAATTTGCCTGTATATGGGAAAATAGCCATGGCTTCAAAGTTAATAGACAATTTTCAGTTGGGTGAAAGGTCACATGGCCCTTGTTGATAGCCTTAGGAGGAAACTATAGCAAAACTTATGCTTAGAATATTCAACAGTTGCTTGAGTCTGTAAATAGGCAAGATAGTAAAGTTGTGAGCTGATGTGGGAGCCCCCCCTCCCCCCGTGTACTGTGATTACCATTAATGAATAAAGAAACTGCCTTAATCTGCTGATAGGGCAGAACTTAAGTAGGTGGGGAAAACTTGACTGAATGCTGGGAGAAAGAAGGCAGAGTCAGGGAGCTGCCATGGAGCCGCCAGGGTCAGACAGTCAGTCTTTGCCAGTAAGTCACTGCCATGTGGCAATATACATATGACTAGAAATGGGTTAAATTAATATAAATGTTAGCCAATAAGAAGCTAAGCTAATGGGCTAAGCAGTGTTTTAATTAATACAATTTTTTGTGTGATTATTTTGGTTCTGGGTGGCCGGGACAAACAAATGGTTTCTTGCAACAGTGAGCTGGTATGTATGTATTCAAATGTCATTAGGAAACTTCATTTTAATTTTTAACACAGATGTGGATAATGAAGAGTTAAAAATGACACATGGATCACCTCAGTAGTTTATAGGCTCTGTTCATCACACCTTCTCACATTTTCTACTGCTATACTAGAATATTATAAGCTGAGTAATTTATACAAACAGAATTTATTTAATTCAATGAGTATGGTCCCAGCCTATGACGAGGGCCTTCTTACTTCATATCATAGTGAAAGTGAAAGTGAGCCCAGGACAGAGGTCAGATAGGTCAACTGTATACTCATAATAAATCTGCTCCTTTAATAATAAACAGCTTTAGTCCTTCAGGAAACCCCCCTATGACATCATACCACTTAACAGCCTCTGCTTTTAATATTGTTTCATATAAAAATAAATTTCTAAGGCATGACTGTGGGACGTTAGGTCCAGATCAGCACCTCATCAGAGCTATCCAAGTAGCAGACACTTGGAAACAAATCTCAAGGATTCTAATTGGATATGTCCTGGCTAGGTGTCAGGAATCAGTGATATTCTGGCCTATACCATATCGCTATGAACTAAGTGGTCTGAAAGAAACAACTCCAGATCAATCCCTGATGCATTCATAAGCAATTGATTGGAAGATGAAGAGTGGGGTATGTCTTTAAGTGTTCTCTTGCTCTGGCTTCTTCCTGTCAACCATTTCCTCTGCTTCCTGCCTGCTGATACATGAGGTACTCAGAGCTGCCTCACTCTCCCTATAAGGACTGATTCCTCTGAAATCATGAGCCCAAGCAAATGAATCCTTTTATTTAAATTGTTCCTAGATAGTTTGGTCAGTGTGACATGAACAGTACTAAGACAAGGAAGATGGCAAGAGCCCCTGAAGCAGTAGTCATGGGTAGGACACTAGAATGTATTTACATTTTTGCAATCAGGCAGTATTAGCTTATTCTAAATGGTTAAAAAGCAAAAAAAAAAAAAAAAGCATTTTATTTTTTCAAACTACGGATTATTCAATTGTACATTCTTCTAGTCATTACTGTGTTCATCTCTCTATCTGCCTCTGCCTCTGTGGAAATGGATTGGGAATGTGTTTTTATCTTAGTTGGCCAACTATGTAGATGTTAACTTAATATTTTTCTTCAGATTCTGTTTTTCAAAATAATTTTATAACAGTATTAACAACATTTTATGAGAATATAGCAACATGCTCATTTTCTTCTCCCGATTATGAAAGGGCGATTTAAGTGATAAGTATTATATGATAACTAATATTTGATATCTATTTCGCCCACCCCCCATTAAACCAACAGCAAAGGCTTCTGGTAGCACAAACTGCCATCATGTCACTCCAGTTGATTTACCACCTTTCTCTGCCTCCAGTGGGAGGCCAGATATTGCATACCGTTCCTCGTGAAAGTAAACAGTTACATAGTGGAGTTTACAATGAAAGTTATAACTTTACCTAAATTGCTGCTGCTGTAATAAGAATGCTTCTCCATGTCTCCATGACATGCTTCTTTCTGAGAATGTGTTAGATTATTGCACGTTCCTGGGCTTTTAATAATAAAGTTTTTATTTAAATCAAAAAAAAAAACTTAATTTAAATCTGCCCTTTTGGTTGCATAAGTCTTACTAAAACCCACAAGAAGAAGAGAATTCTGAATCTCCAAGTTCCAGTTGGAGAAGGGGAAGGTAAGTTCTTTTCATTTATTTTCCCCAAGTGCGTTTCCACCTGCCTCTTGCCTTGTTCATCTGAGCCAGTGCAGATCATTACCGCCTCATACTCTGTGAATACCTCCTGGTCAGCGCATGCTCTAGACCTTGCAGACTCTCTGTGCATTTGACCTTTCTACAGGCATGCTTATAAACCTTTCCATTATGTCCACGTCGGGCTAGCTGATGACTCCCTGCAGAGCATGTACCTTGCTGAAAACTGCCTGCAAGGCCATCTGGCTGAATGATAATGTTACATACCTTGGCTAGCTCTAAGTAGCACACCGCACAGAAAGAGACTGAGTGCAAACATGGTCCAAGGCAAGACAAAACACCAAAAGCTTGCATGTTTGGCTCATTATTCCTCACACCATCAGCTCTGTAACTGATCAAAGTACCTCAAACTCCTTTTGCTACTTGTCTATACTGTGGCAACCCTAAATGTTTACCTGTCTTAGCCACTTCTATCTATCATACCAAAACACCAGAGTTTAAGGCACAGAGCTTTTTATTGCCACAATTCTAGGGGCGGGTGTCCCAAACCATAGATTGTGTGCTTACGTTCTGGTGGGACCCCTTTCTCTTATGAACATTGTGAAAGGCTCTATTTTCATAGATTTTTAAAATTTATTTTTATTTATTAATTAATTTTTCACAACCTGATCATAGTTTCCCATCCTCCCTCTTTTTCTCCTAGTCCCTCCCCAACCTCTACCCCACCCCAATCTACTTTTCCTCTCTCTTCAGAAGAGGGCAGCCCTCCTATGTATATTGGATAGCCTTGGTATATCAAATTGCAGTGAGATTAGGCACCTCTTCTCCTATTGAGGCTGATCTGTTTTGATTTAATTTATTACCTTCCTATGTATTTCCCCCACATCAACCAGCAAAGCAGTTTTAAAATGTATTTCTGATAATGTCTTTCTCAGTGAAGTTATAAAGCCAAGCATGGCCCAACAGACCTTCTCCAACCTGGCTCCTGACCAAAATCTAGTTGTTTCTTCTGCTACAATCTTGACACAATTCAGTCTCTGCAACTCAGATGTTTGGTATTTGTTTGTGTGGTACCTACCCGGAGAGCTACAACCTCTTCTCCTAAACTTTCAGCACCCACCCTCAATCACATACTCTTTTGTCAATTATTTTTAAATCTTTATTTCAGGTCTTAGCATACAATATATGCCATTGTTTTTGTTATTGTTACTTTTGTTTTTTTCAAGACAGGGTCTCTCTGTGTAGCCCTGGCTGTCCTAAAACACACTTCCTTGACCTCAGAGATCCGCCTGCCTCTGCCTCCCGAATGCTGGGATAAAAAGGCGTGTGCCACCACCGCCTAGCACACGTCATTGTTTCATCTTGTTCATTTTCTGCATCTGCCTCATGCGCGGCACTAAAATTTCCTCCCTCCCCTATTCTTCCCCTCCTTCTTCTTCTTCCTCTTCCTCACCTTCCTCTTATACTCCTTCCTGCCATCCACCTCCCCCATTGCGTGCTTCTTTGGTAGCACCTGGACTAGTTCCTGACATATAAGAAATGTTCTCTAAGACCATCTGTTGAATTGATGACCTTTTTATTGAACAAAGTTTTATGATCTAGATGCTAGTAGCTTAGGTTTATGGAGAGTATTTATACAGCATATATATATATATATATATATATATATATATATATATATATATACTTTTATAGCACTTTTGTAGGAGGTGGCTTTATAATAAAAAAGTCGTGTCTGTAGCAGAGTAGGAGAGGAAGACAAGGCTAAACATTTTCTTTATTATCTATCCTTGCCACATCGCCTAAATCTGCTGCTCAAAATTCTTACTTAGATGATGCTGCACTTTTTGAAGTTTTGATTACTATTATAATTAAATGATATTTCTGTGTGTTTCTTGACTCTTGTTTTTATAATGGATAGAATTAGCATGGCGTACAGACCAGGTTATTTACCCTTCCTTCAAGTATCTATGGGTAAAGTAGATAGGATATTTCAACCAGGGAAGTAAAAGGACAAGAGGTTACTTTTGACATTCTTGTTGATTCCTCTTCTAGATTCATCCAGAAAACAGGAAATAAATAGCTAAGAGAAGCTTTATCAAGGGTATACTTCTCAGAAAGTGTTAGATCCCTGTCTTTTGAGAGAATCCTCCTATTTCTTGCCTTCATGTCTTTCCCAAAAAGACATTCTGTATTCCCATGGGAAAGGTTCTGTTGGGAACTCATGTGGAGGTAACCTTGCAAATTACTTCCCTAACCTTGGGAAGCCATTTCATAGGGGCTGAGAAGAACATGGATAATTGAAAGAGGTTTCACACACATTGCTACAAACTCTTAAAGCATACACCATTTAAATATATAGTTAAAAAAGCCCTCTTCTGGCATCTGTGGGCAACCATATACACACATATGTGTGAGAGGTATGGGAGTACCATGCAATACCACCATAAATAAATAGTAAAAAAAAAACTAAAAATAGTATAAAAATTGTCTTTATCTATCTATAAATATTGTGAACTACAATAATGATCAACCAACAAGACATGGCCAGTCTCGGGGAAAACCAACAGCTGTCTGATTGGATTTAAGGACCACTCATTAGGAGGGAGCTCATGCCTGGTCCCATAAAACTCATCAAGAGCCATGGCTGGAAAGGACATAGACTTTAGAGAAGAGGTCACTACTACCATTTTGCTAAATTAATATAATATCTAACTGACTTCTAAATATTTATTCCCATATCCAGAGTTAATTGTAACTTTCACACCTCATTGAAGTTTTTTTCCTTTTTCTCCCCCTTCTCCTTCTTTTCTTCTTTTGCTGAAGATTGAGAATAATACGAAGAACTACAACTAGTCCAAGCGCAGAGAATCAGTGGCTGTGGAGAGTTCAGCCCTCCCTGAGACATCTATAATGGGGCTTCTACACATCCAAGGCTCAGGTTATATCTTGGAGGAGTGATTGAAATATAAGAAAAAGAGGACTATGGAATTCCTCCCACCTATTTTGTTCAAGACAAGACAGAGACTATGCACCTGTGAATTCTTAACGTTATAGCTGCTTTCACAAGACCTGGAAAGACCACGACAGTGGACATGCTGGCATGGACTGAGAAAGGCTTATAAGGTCCTGATGGACATTCTCCAGACACTCGTGGCTACTGCGGGAGGGAAAGTCTGTTTTCATCAGAGAGGAGTTCCTGATAGGTCATGCAATTCTAAGTGGTCATCTCTAATCCCATGTACCTATGGGTAACACTAATTGGATGTGTATACATACATACACATATACAAACATATGTGTGCATACATATACACATATGTTTATATATATATTTAATAAAAAGATATGTATTTGAGAGAAAGATACTGCTGGGGTGGCACAAGAATTAATGGGGTGAGGCAGGGGGTTTGAAACAATACAGTGCACTTACATGTAAAATCCCCAAAAAAGTTTTTGAACAGAAACATTTTACAAATACAGGGGGAAAAAATCCAATCAAAAATCCAAGCAGACTGTAATGTGCATGAAAACAGTTTGGAGGATGTTCTGTGGTTCTTGAGGTGGGGGAGGAATCTTTTTTATTATTATCCAGCTTTTGATCTAATATCATGGTGTTTTTCTTTTACTACACTGAAGGCCAGATGGTAGAAGCTTAGGAGGAAGAAAGTAGTTGTGATGAGCTCGCAGTCTTTTGATTGCCAGCTTCCTTGCGTAGTTGCCGACTCAACTTCTTGCCTTTTTCCATCTCCTGCAGCACGCCTGCTCTGGTGAGTAGGAGGGGTAGCTTCAGGGTAGGAGGGGTAGCTTCAGGGGACTGAGCTCTTCAGATCTCTTGAGTGGAAATTCCCCCAGTCCAGGACTGGCTCCAAACCCAACTATTCTGGGCTGTTCTGGGCCACCTTAAAATCTAAGACAGGAGCACAGTGATAGGGACTGCAATTTCCCAGGAGACTCTCCACATACTCACTGGGCATCTTTAGCTAGCAAAATTATGCTTTGCTTTCCTCCGTTTCCTTGAGTTTTAAATATTGAAACAGATTTTGCTTAGGATAATGGAAAGCAGACTTGGGAAACACGGCTTGTTCTAAAATTCCAGATCTGATCTAGCTTTTGGTGCAGGACTGACAGTAGGAATATAATGAAACAGGCAAGTGGGATTATGCCAAATTCTGTGGTGTCTCTAAACACATTTCTTTTAAAGCCATTTTCTTAGATACACTGCTTGCCTTTTATGAGCTGCTGCCAGAGGCTCCCTCCAGTGAAATATTTGCCGATTGCTTATCCTATGGCTCTATTTGGACTTTCTGAGAATATGAAAAATGTTCCACGAATATCTATCACGTAGTCATCTTGTTATTCCAACCACGTATTAGAAGAAAATGAGCAAGAAACATTAGCATATAACCAGATTTCTGTTCGGAGCAAGGGGTCTGCTTAACCAAAGAAGCAGCCAGGTTCAGTGCAAAGACCACAGTGGATCACAGATACTGCAAACAGCTGATGAACAATTATCAAATTCATTTTATAGATGAGGACACTGAGTCACAATGAGTTAGTAACTATTCTACAATGCCATGGCCATCAAGAGTTAGAGAGGGATTTGAAGCCAGGCCACCTCTGTTACAACTAACATCATTGCCACTGTTCCAGGTCATTGTGAATACCTGATCACATGATCAAAATTTGTCACCCAGAAACAAGCACAAAATGCTATAATTTCCTTCTTCCAAATGATTCCTTCGATTTCTTACTTTGTAAGCATGAGAACAAGCTCACTGGTTGAGCTGAATATTTTCTCATTCATGAGATAAATAAATTTGCTACAACAACAAGGCCTGCAACTGCATTTAATCACTGAGCAAGCACACTGAAGTATGGTTGAAGTGTGGCCTGCCATTAAGAGGCAGTGTGAGGCTGAGAGGTGGTATGAACACCGGAGGTTTCAAAGAAAGAGAAATGGGATTGATAATGTCTTAAAGTGACTGTCACTGCACATTTATGTCTCTTGTGAGTAGAGCCATCTTCATAACTTGCAATCGGTATTGTCACTTCCATGCTGTATGTTTATCAGTGGGTGCCTCTCAAGTTGTTCATTGTCAAGTTGTTCAGCTATTATATATAATATATTTATTATATATTATATATATGGATATACATTCAGATATGTGTATAGTATGCTTGTATATACATCTTTTTTCAGCTCATCAAACCTAACCGAGGAAGCAATTAGATTTTTTTTATTTATTAGGAAACATCAGTTGCCTGATGTTTCACTAGAATTAACAGAGGTAATTTGTATTCTGTCAGCAACTTGATATCTTAAGCACTGTAAATCCTCAGTATTTGAGGGAGATATACTATTACTATTATAACTATTACTTTTAGTATTATTATTAATTACTATTATTATTTACAATGCCCTAGCTGAAACAAAGGGTCTTCCACATGCCGCATGAGTGCTCTATCACTGAATTGTACCCCTAGGATCAGAAAAACTAGTAGGAATAATTTAAAAAAAATAACAAACAAGATAGTAAGAATGTTATTTTTTAGGCTGCCTACCAGATACCTGTAAATGGAGATTGCTCGTTCATTTCCTGGCCTCCCAGACTCGAATAATCACACAGAAACTATGTTAATTGCAACATTGTTTGGGCAATAGCTTAGGCATACTCCTAGATAGCTCTTACATCTTAAATTTACCCATTTCTATTAATCTATGTATCACCATGAGATTGTGGTTTCCTAGGTTCTGGGTGTTTTTCTCCTTTGGCAGCTAAATGGCATCTCTCTGACTCTGCCTTCTTTCTCCCTGCATTCAGTTTAGTTTTCCTGTTTAGCTCTATTCTGCCCTGCCACAGGCCAAAGCAGCTTTTTTATTAACCAATGGTAATAAAACATATTCACAGCATACAGAGGGGAATTCTACATAATATCCTCCTTTCTATTTAAATAAAAATAAAGTTTTAACTTTAATATAGTAAAATTACATATAACAAAACAGGTATTGATCAAGAATTACAGTTACAATATTTCTTTTTTAGGTCTAAAGCTTTATATCTAATTTATCTTTTGTCACAACTAAGGAAAACTATAACTATCTGTTTTCAATACCATCAAAGACCTCAGACGGATATAATATTACCTAAACAGGAAGTATATTGTAAGCAACTTCCAAAACGCTAGAATTGACAGAGACATCTCATTGCCTGGACAGTCACCCAAAGTTCTTCTGTAACACTGGGGCATCCATCTACAGCCTACAGGCCTATAATAGCTGGCAGACTTTTCAGTGAAGCATGAAGATCTGTTTTGCCTTGTACTGGCAACGTTTGTCAGTTGCTTTCTTCTTTTTCATGAATAATATCTTGTAGTTTATTCTGTAAAGCAGGAACCTTGAAGGACCATCATATCCTTTGGAAAGTTTAGCAGTCACCTTTCTGTGTGTCCTGCATGTCCACTTCATACAGTATACCATCAAGCCGTCCAGAAAAGAGTAGTTTCTTTCCCAAATAGCCAGCCTTGTAACATTGAAGATCAAATTCATAACAAGTTTTTTGATGCCCATCAACCTCTCTGAAGTAATTGGTGCTGCCAGATGCAGACATGTTTCACTGTTGAGAAAAGACTAACTTCTTTAAACCTTTTGAATACTATGTTTTAGGTCTTTGAAGTGCTGAAGATTATCTATCTAACTGAAATATATTTATCTCTGTAAATCTAGAAAAACTAACTAACATAATTAAAAGTTTGATTGTTATAGATGATTATCTATTAATGTGCAATTTTAATTATATGTTACATTCTTAAATGAGCGGCACAAACACAATACCTCAAACAGGAGCATAAGTACACATACACAGTGTAACAAAATTGACTTTAAATTTGTATCAATAGACCAAAATCCATACCAATGCAAAGTATTCACCTCTATATCATATTCCCATTATTTATTTTAAGAAATTGACCCCTTTTAAATGAAAGCAAACATTTATAAACCATCATTTTCAGTATTTGGACATAGTTTTCTCCAAACTGCTTCCTGTTATTTGTTGGGCAAAGTATTTTTAGGGTTCATGGAGACCTCTTGGGGGGTCTTGTTCCATCAAAATGCATTAGCCTGGAAGGAATCCACAGATTCTCATTTTCTGTGGAAACAAAAGCAGAGCATCTTTTCTAAAGCAACATATCCTTAGATGATATTTTGAAGTCAAAATGCCTTTAAAATATATAGGTTGGTTTATCTTAGCAGTCAGTAAATATAAATATCTCATTGCAGCTCACTCATTCACAGTAAAAAAATTCAAAGAAAATACATAATATACACAATCCAGACTCTGTGTGTTTTCTATCTTTACATGGATTAATTTTAACTCTTTCTTTTTAATATTTATTTTATTATCCTTACTCCTTTAATCTATGACTGTCTGTATTTTTTATTACTTTTACTGTCTCTTTAAAGATTTTGTTTTATTTTTAAAAATTATTTCTTTCTATAACTGCCTATACCCATTTTCTTTTTTTTCTTTCTTAATCCTACATACATTTTTTAACACTCTGTGACTCTTTCAGAGGTCTATTTTTGTATGAATTTGTCTTTATTGTGTAATTGTAATAATTTTCTGACCAGGATTGCCCCTTCCCCCCCCCCACTTTTTTTTAATGCTAAGCAGGCATGGCTACAACTAACTTCACAACCCTACCTGTTGGTTCCACCCCATCCCACATAGCAGAGGTATGTTTACAGCCTCTGAGAGCCATGATCACTGACTGAGTTCCAGGGATGCAGCGGGTCTATGTCGCCTTCAAACAACTTGCAGGACTCTGTTCACAAAGCCTGAGTGCTTTGTATCAGGATCTCCCAAAAGAACCAGAGTCATTTTTGCTGCCAGTATGAACCAGGAAGCTGTTACTTAGAGGAGTCAAGCAGATTTTGCTAACACTGAGTCAAGAAGACTTCTCTTAAAGGAGTTGGACCTCTACTTGCTGCCAGCAAACAGAGGCTATCTAAAAATATACAGCTACCAAGAAACTGTGCCAAGCTTGGTTTTTTTGTGGGTCATGAAGCCCTCTTTCTTTTTAAAGATTTTTTTTAGGTCTTATATGGACTGACCCATGCATGACAGTGGGCACCATTTGTAAGCAGAGACTGCTCCTTCATTTTCCAGCCATGGAGACACAAATAATCACATAGAAACTATATTAGCTAGAACACTGTTTGACCAATAGCTTAGGTGTATTGCTAACAAGCTCTTATATCTTCAATTAACTCATTTCTGTTCATCTGTATCACCATGTGGTTGTGGTTCACTGCTAAGTTTCTGGGTGTCTTTCTTCTTCAGCCCTATGTTGGGCACCATTATGTAAATGGTGATTGCACTTTAGTTTCCCTGCTGCCAGACCTAAATAACCACACAGAAACTATATTAATTGTGTCATTGTTTGGCATATTAGCTCAGGCTTCTTATTAACTACCTCTTATATCTTAAATTAACTGATTTCTATTAACCTATGTATTACCACGAGGTTGTGGTCTACTGGTAAGTTTCCAGTGTCTTTCTCCTTTGACAGCTACATGGCATCTCTCTGACTCTGCCTTCTTTTTGAATTCAGTTTAGTTTTTTTTGCCTAGCTCTATTCTGTCCTGCCATAGGCTAAAGCACCTCCTTTATTAAGCAATGGTAATAAAACATATTCACAGCATTCAGAGGGGAATACCATATCAGATACTAACTCTGTGGTTTGTCACACTTTATCTAAATCTATGCAGCCATCACAACAGACACAAGATGATCAGTTGGCTGAAGTCAGGAAGTAAGAAAAATGAGTTTTACTACACTGGATATGGTATAAACAAGACTGTAGTTCTTGTCTCCGTGGCTTCAATTACACTCAAGTAACAGAAATTTCCTGGAGGATCACTTGATGAGATACTAGCTTAGGAAAACCAGCTAACTTTTTTATTCTTTTATAATACTTAATGTTGTCATTTTCTAGTATTCTTGAATTCTCTCTTCTTTTTAATCACTACTGTTATCAATTCCTACCTCCCAGCTAAATTCTGTAATAGCAATCCAATTTTAGCATCTTAGTGTTTCTACATACTAATAGCAGTATATTGTTGTTAGAAATGCAGGCTCTTGTCCTCATCCAGAAACCTTGAAGGAAACTTGCATTTTCCAAAGATATGTAAATTTCTATGGTTGTTGTTTGCTATACTTGACTGTCCTTCTGTCTTGGAAAACTGACATGTAGGGTCAACCCTCCAGTAATACCTGTTTTCTGTGGCTTGGTTGTAGTTTGTCCCCCGAGGACAGGTGTGCTAGAAATTGATTATTCTGATGGTGGGAGCTTTAAAAAGTGAGCCATAATGAGAAGTATCTGTACTATGGGGATTCTGTACCAGAAGAGATTACCATTGTTCTATTATGCACTACTATTGTTCTATTATGTACTACTCTTTTAAGACTAGATTTTTACGATGTAAAACCTTCCCACATGGACTCATTCTGTTTTACTCATGCCCAAGGCTAGTCTTATTTCTTTATTGTTTTGATACAGCTAGGGGAATCTTCAGGACTTATAAATTTTGGACTTTTCAGTCATGAGAATAGGAACAAAACAAGTCTCACTTCTTTATAAGGTACTCAGTTTCCAATATTTTGCTACATTATCAGAAAACAATCTAAGTCTTTGCTGTTCTGGGTTTCAGCTTGTCCTTGCAGAGGGGCAGGCTTCTCTTTATTAGACGTACTTCACAGATGCCTTTGTCATGTTGCTCTGTTAAAGCTATGGCTGCTACTCTCTCAGCCACCTAATGAACTTTATGCCTTAAAAGCTCGAAAATAACCTAGTTTGAAAAGAATTCTAATACAGTATTTCATCTGGTATATGGTGCCTTACTGCAAGTGAATGTTCATTTGATATTAGGCACTAATGAGTATTCCATGCAAACTTTGGATCACAAATAAAATGTCATATCACTGAGGAAAGACCAGGTAGGCCTGAAGTACAAAACCATAGATACTTTCATTATTACGAGTTGGAATGAGTCACGGGATTTTTCCATTTCTTGCCATCTAGTATTTTGTATTTGAAAACCAGTCACTCTATAACTGTGTTAATCAATATTATCTAAAGTCTGGGCCTTTGGTGGTACTGAACATATGAAAATAAATACATATTGAATTTTTAACTTTCTCAAATCTATACCAAGGTTTGATCTGAATCTGCCCTATGTGAAATATTTGACCTGAGTCTGCCCCATGTAAGGGTCAGAAAGCCAGAAGACAGACTCTGAAAACAATCCTAGGCTCTCAAAACATAGTTAAAAAGCAAGATACAAAAGAGCCAGAAAGCTTCAAAGAAAACTAGGCTTTATCATTTCAAGTAACTTAATACCCTGAGTTGCTCAACTTATTTCACCACTTGCTTGCTTGTGAATTATAGTAATAAAGTCATACTGACGTTTGGGAAACAGAAGAGTTGAAACATCAAGAAATCTCATACTTTTGATTGTCTTTGTTTTACCATTTCACAATTTTCCTTTAAGAAAATCAAAGAGCACTTGAATACATGCAAGTATAGGAAGTATTAGCACACACAATTCACCATCGTTTATTTAAAGTCAGTTTTAAGCTCTCAGTAAATTTCATAGTCTCTTACCTATACAACACAAAATCTCAAGTTTTACTCTTGATGGGAGAATTTCAAATCATGTGGGTTCTTCATATTTCTCTATCAACTGAGAAATTCTATGATCTGAAATCAAGTTTTAGATGGTGTAATTATTTGCCATGTTAGGAAAAGTAACAGAACATTCACTTAATTGTGGCATAAATGGCGTATAATTTATTCCACATGGAAAAATATCTACAGGCATTTAATTGGTTTGCATAGTTATTAAAATCAGAAGTTCAAAATGAGAGGTCACTCAGCATTTAAGATCCCTGGCTACTCTTCAAGAGGACCAGGATTCATTTCCCAGCACCCACATGAAGAGTCACAACCATCTGTACTCTGGTACCAGGAGATCTCATATGCTTTTCTGTCCTTCTTTGGATCCATATTGTATACAGACATGTATTCAGGTGAACTACCCCAAAATAAAAAATTTAAAGTTTTTAAAAATCTTAAATTCAAGGTTTTAATTGGGCTACTCTGGTGGCATAGGCTTACAATCTCAGTTATTAGGGATGCTGAAGCAGAGGGCCAAAAAGGCAAGACCAGACTTTGAAACTTGGTTAGAGAACCTATTTTTAAAAAATAAATTAAGAAAGGGAGTGGCGATATAGCTCAATGGAAGACCATTTGTCTAGCACAAAAAGCCTCATATTTTCTTAAGTGCTGCAAGACAAAACCCTAAAACGAATTTTATTTATTTTCCTAGCTTTATTAAACTTTTAAATTTATGGTAATTCAAAAGGTTCAAGACCTTTGTTCTCCTAGACAACATAAAATGACACTTGTATAGGAGTGAGGAAAACATAAGTAGAAATCCTGTCCATTAGACTACTGACCAGAAGACCCTGTATTTATGCTGAAACTGATCACTAGCAAGAAGGGAGGTGTCTTAGTTGCTTTTCAATTGTATAAGCAAATGCTAACCAAGGCAACTTATAGATGAAAGAATCTATTGTGTGAGTGGGGAGTATGTAACAGTTTCAGAGCATGAGTCTATCACCACCATGACAAGGGGCGTGGTGGCAGGCAGGCATGGTACTGGAGTAGTAGCTAAGAGCGTACATCTTGATCCACAAGCAGAAAGCAAACAGAGCTAACTGGTAAGGTAGTCTTGAAACCTCAAAGCTTGCCCCAGTGACACATCTCCTACATCAAGGTCACACCTAATTTTTTTAACTGATTACACCAACTGGGGACCAAGTAGTCAAACCCATGATGTAGTTGGGGGGTAGTTCTAATTCAACCCAGCATAGAAGGGATTCACATCACAGCATACGCTGAAAAAAAAAAAAAAAAAAAAAAAAAAAAAACCTTGCCTGGGAAGGAGGTGCTTGGAACACTTGATTCCCTAGTAGCAGGAAAATCATGCCTGCCAGGGACACTATTAGGAACAAAGTAACTTGATGTCTAAGTGTAAAAAAGAATACTTACATGACAAATCTCATAATATACATTACTGAAAGAAAATCTGTGTGAATAAGCTGAAGGGCACATGGATAAAATTTCCTCTAAAACATACAACATTAGACTGTGAGGGGTGGTGTCCTTGGGAAAACATGTCCCAAGTTTTACCAAACCTAAACTTTGGGGAAGAAAATACAGTTCCAGAGTGTTGACAACCAATCACATAGTGAAAAATCACAGGCAGAATACAATTTGAGTGTGGTTTGTTGAAAGTTTGGAAAGACTGTGGTATGGCCTCTTAGGAGTCAGCACCTCTGGCCACCTACAGGTTGAGTGTACTCTGACTACAGTCTAAGACCAGAACCAGAAAGAGCAGGGGGTGGAAAGGGAGGGAGTGGGCTTAAGTTGTTCCCCTCCTTAATCCTGGCAGTCATCTACAGATAGAATGTTGTTCTTCCAAAATACAATAAGTATTGCACCACATGCTAAGGTTCCAACAATGCTTATTACATGTTAGAAGAACAGAAGTTCTGAGAATCCTTGACTCTGAGCAGCCTACATCTCACAGAGGAGAGAAGGCAGGTGTAGGTGATAGTTAATTGCTGTCATGAAGCATCTCTGGTGTTAGTGCAAGTAGAGAAGGCACGCCTGCATGTGCCTGCCTGCACTTGAACTTCCCTCTTCCTATGCATTTCTTAAAGGTACAATGAAAACAGGTGAGAGAAACTAAGCATAGATTTTTCAAGGTATCCCTTTTAGTTTTTGAGTCTACATATCTGGGAAAGGAGGTATAATCTGCAGCTTTCTAAATCATTTGTCCTTGAATATCATAATTTGTTAAAGTCCAAGAATTGTCTCCTCTCATCTCTTCTTCCCTCCTCTCCTCTCTTCTCCCTCCTTTCCCCCCTCCCCTCCCCTCCCCCTTACCATCCTCTCCTCTCCTCTCCTCTCCTCTCCTCTCCTCTCCTCTCCTCTCCTCTCCTCTCCTCTCCTCTCCTCTCCTCTCCTCTCCTCCTCTTTCTCTTCTTTCTTTATAAATCTATCCTTCTTTTGAAATCTCTCTCTAAATTTCTCTTCTTCTTTCTTCCTGTCAATAAGAAGTTTGTTGGACCAAATGCCAGGATCTCTAAGACCAAAGTACGTAAGGCCCAGTGCTATGAATTCTTGAAACCCAAATGGCCTTTGTGTTTGGCAACCCTGAACCAAACTCAAACAGGCTGTGGCTGGTGCAACTGCTTGCCTCTTATCTAGGTTATGGCCATTCATCAAAAACTGTTGCCAGAGGGTATTTGGATTATACATGTCCCCAATTACATCTTCTTTGAGTGTTCATATGATGCAATGGTCCAAAGGCTAGTGATCCAAAATGCTAGTTCAATCCTGAGCCATCAATCAGAACTGTTTGGAAATTGGAAAACTGGTCTTTCCCTGCTTGTAAATGCTGTCCCTAATGCCCCCAAACAACTCTTAAAAGTTTTCTTTGGGATTTAACTAAGATTCCTGGGGATTTAAGGTACCGGCTGCCAGATTGTTAAAATGCATTCATGTTTACAGTGATTATGATTACAGGATCTAATAATAAATACTTACATATGCTGGAACACAGCCCAAACCCTACTGTTTCACAAGAAAGTCTCAGTGTAAAGCTACAGTTCTCCAGAAAGCTGCAAGCAGGAAAATCTGAGAAAAGTCTAGGCCCAGAGAAGGCTACTATGTTTCAGCACGCTAATCAGATTCTCCCCGGACCCTCAATACTTTGGAATATAAGAGAAGAAAAGCATCCACTTTAATTGTATCTTTTCATTACTATCAATTTAGATAGGCAGAGTGTATAAAAGTACATGTTTTAGATTGCATCAAACACCCTACACGTCAGAGAGATGATTGCAGCCAGAAGTGACTCATCAGCACTACTGCCTAGGACCCGATTCGCTCCAATGTGCCACTGTGGTCTTAAAGACTAAATTGCAGCCAATCACATCGTACTTCCATGTATCCAAGGATGGTGAACTCAAAGGCTCAAAACTTCTTTTTGGCTAATGAGGTTCAGGTCAAGGTCTGATTCATTGTGGGCCAGATATCTCTTCTGAGCTGCCAGGCCACATCCCGGGATAGGCTCAAAGTCCCAAGAAGTCACATTCTCCCTACTACACAGAACGCAGTTCTAGGAATATTTGCTGGATATAACTATTATGGGAAGCATGAGCTCCATGCCACATTCAATTTCTTCTCTGGACCTTCCAATCTAGTGGTCCTCTATCTGTGCACACACAGAGGCTACTGATTGATTGCTCTGTTTCTGACAGAACACACACACACACATAGACACACACAACCATCAAAATAAAAACCAGCTAAAAACATATTTTCACACGTTTTGATGACATACTTAATACTCAGGCACTAGCCATTGTACTACTTTCTCTTCCCGGGTAAGGAAAAGGTTTTCATTGTAAAATGTCTCCTGTAAAGGTTTAAGAAGATTGAGAATTATTTAACAGTAGCAAAACAGTTCAGAGACAACTGAGGCTAAAACCCAAATGTCCTTTTTTAAAAAAAGGGAACTTAAAAAAAAAAAAAAAAAAAAACGTAAAAATGTACACCCGAGAAACTGATGAACTTTGGGAGTTCTCCAAATCTCAGGAGTATTGAGTGTCTCTTTTATAGGCAAAAGGTCCAATCTGTACTCCATACCTAATACGGAGGACTGCAGAAGGCAAATGTTTACAAACTGTGCTGGATTGTTTAATCCAAAACCTTTTCCTCCTGCCTCGGGATTGTATGTCTACACAAAGTTCAAAAGGCTTTTAAAGATAAGGTGGGCCAGCAAGCACCCAAGAGCCAATGGGAAAGCTGTTTGCTTGTCAACCTGATATGGGCTGATTTTACTGATAGCCAATCCACAGTCTGAAAAGTGATGAAAGAAATTCTAGCAGGGTAAAGTGTCGGAGCAATCCCTGAAAAAGACCACTGGCAGAAGCCAGAGGGAAGAACACAAGAACAAAACCAGCACTGTAATGCTCCTTAGACCAGCGAGTGGCTGCGCGCTAAGTTCGGAGCTGCAGAATTCCAATAGGATCATCTGAACACAGGGGTGAAGTCTCTCACCTTCCTGGTTTTCTTTGCAGTGTGATGATGAACAGTCTCCTAAGTCAACTCTGATTTGCACAGCTGATTCCTGGCTATCAGCTAGGATTTCTTCATACTGCCTTCAAACCCAGTTTGTTTTCTAAGGAGATAACATACTTTACAGTTTTTGAATTTTTTATATCCTTATTATGGTGTAGTTACTCTGTAGCCAATTATTCTTATTTTTTAAAAGGACATGTTTGGGATGAGGTAGCTCAGTGGAAAAGGACTTTCCTAGCTCATTCCTCAGCATCCATCAACAGCCAGTAGTTAGCTCTCTGGTGAGGATCAAGGCTCCGCGAACCCCCTCCACCATCCATGAATGACTGACAATAGGCCGAGTCTTGAGCAGGCCCAGTACAGGTGACTGAAGCTGGTGTAAAGTCATGATAGGGACTTCCCAGCACAGCATTCCCAGGTGTTACAGCCCTCCCATGTCCTTGGCCACATGTTCCCAGAGTAATAATACAGAAGCCCCATTTAGGACTGGCCACATAGAAGTCACTTATACTCAGCCCTTGGAGCAGCCATGAGTGTTTGTGGACAGTCAGTGGAAAAAGAAGCTTGCCCAGCCAAGGCTAAGAGCAGCACTTGCCTGCACACACCTGTAGTAGCTCTCTGAGCCTTAAGGCATCTCTTATGTCATTACAGTGCTTCAGCAACTACACAGCTCAGTTGAGATCACATTATCTTAACAGTGAGAGATGTGAGCTCAGGGCCCTTAGTCTCCAAAGCATTTGTCTTTCAAGTGTGAATACAGCTTTCTCTAAGCCCAGTGAAAGTTAGGTTCTGTGGAAGTCCCATCAACAGAGGGCGTAGGAAATGACCTCATGTTTCAGAGTGACAGAAATAACTTCCTTTTATAATTATTCAAGCTGCTTTCTGACAAAAGGAAGCAGATTATATGAGAATTCATCTGTATTATTTCTTGTTGTAGAGACTAAAATATTTTTATTAAAAATATAAAGTCCAAGAGAAAAGGAAATCCAAGTGAGATAAAACAAAGTCCAAAAACCTAATGATGAGTAGATAAATAAAAGTGTTCTACAGCAAAGGGACTTCACATACACACTTGAGAAATTTATCCATCCATTAAGAGTTCATATTTAAACATTCATTTTTTTCTTATTGTTGAAATAAAGTATATACCTGTATTTATAACACTCTAGAGTCTGAGATAGGAGATGCATGATTTCAAGCTAAGACTGGACTACACAGTAGACTTAGCCTCAAAGGAAAAGAAAATCTTGTATGCAGGTCATTGGAAATAAGATTTTTTTGAGGGGGGAGTGAACCAAGAGACTGGTTGTACTAACTTTCTCCTTAATCCTGCACAACTCCATCTAGTACTCAACTCGGAATCATATATATATATATATATATATATATATATATATATATATATATATATATATATATATATATCCTAGTAACCAAGGATTGGCATTTTAAGTTCTAGCTTGGGTATTCTGTGCTGGGAGTCAAGGAATACTGCATTTACCACTCACCATGACTCCACACCTTTACAAGAAGTAGGGCAGATAGATCTACACGTGGTTCACTACGTCCATCATCTCTAGCCATTCGAATCCAATGGAAACACTCAGAAGAGTGAGCAAATATCTATTGAGGGGTCTAGCATTCATCTTCATCAACACTGGTCTGGCTTCACTGATGGTCTTAGCAGAGACTTCCAGAATATGTAGCTTTTCCTGTTTGCTGAAAAAGCCACAGAAACCTGCCAGGGAATGCTCAAACACTTAGCTACACTGTGACCTGAAAACTGTGTAGGTGTTTCCATCTTTGCTGGCAAATCTCAAGTCAAGAACAGGACAGCTCCTGTTCACAATGGCTATTCAATTGTTTGTGACAGTAACATTGTATTGAATGGGTTTGGTGAAGAGTTCTTTCTTTCCTTCTGCCCATTTCAAGGATAGGTTATTAAGAAGGCAATTCTAAGCAGCTATGCCCATGTAAGGAAACCGTGGAGGGCCATCCGAATTCTGAACACAAATGCGATACCCTTCCAGTAAAGCCAGACCTTTGAGTTTCTGTGTACACCTCTGTGCGCCTTTCACGGCTGCGTGTGTGCTTGAGAGCACGATCTGGAAACTGGATCTATCTGCACATGTCGAGCAGAGGATTAGAGAGAATAAAGGTGTACTGGGATTTAAGCAACATGGCATGGACATAACATCCGTTTATGACTTTGGGGACAGAAAACAATAGACAGAATTCTCAGTGCAGGGCTGAGGTTTCCACTGCAGGATTCCCAAGGCCGTTAATGAAAATCGTGTGACTGAATCTTGTCACATCTGCTGAGAACTCTGCCTGAAGTGCCCTCATTATGCAAACTTTGGGAGCTTACAATCCCTGTGTTGAATTAGCATGCTCTTTTCTGGGTGCCAGTCCTTGCCTTGTTCTTTCAATCCATCTGTTGGAGCATGCGCCTTTGCTTTTATTTTTGCTTTATTTCCCTCAGGTTATTTCTGAGCCATAACTGGGAAGGGCAAGGAGCAAAAGAAAAAGAAAAACAAAGAACTAATGATGCTCATCAAATTTATCAGGTCCACGGTCACTGGGAGTCCACTTGAATTGGGTTTTTACCGTGTGATACAATTACGTTGCTCTCATTCCCACTGCCTGAACTAGATTCTTCATGAGGACATAATGGCTCTCAGAGTCCATCATGAGGAGGACTTGAGGAACACTCAGGGTGTGGCTCTCTGCAGCATTAGCACTGTCCACTTATGAGCCTGTATGCACAGCTTGGGGTCAAAAGCCCCAAACTGCCCTAGGAGGCAGAGCGTGGTGCTTATAGAAGAGTTTCTCTTGATACCGTGCACTTTGAAAACAAAGAGCACTATTTAGCTTTCTCCTCTTCCCTTGAAGTCTGTATCTCTCATCACTCTGATGCTTCAAGTTGCACTTCTCACGTGGGCACACCCCGGCAAACCACAAAGGAGCAGGCTCCAGAGAATTCAATCCTATCACTGATGCTAGGACCTGGCTCAGAAACAAGGAGAAAATTCCCTCTCAGGGCCTGAAATGCTTTTCTTTTTCCTGGTAAGCTCACCTCAGCATCAGAAGTTATAGCCAAGGTTTTTCTTTGCTTCCTTTGGTTTCTCAGCACATGTGAAGGCACCAGGCAGACAACTCATTGTTCTAATGCAAAACTGGACTGAGATACAGACCGTGCTTTTTCTTTTGCTTAAAACCTATTATTCTAGATATTTTCTCATGACATTTGATTAAGAAATCAAAACATCCACTTGTTCCTTTTTCTCTTTACCAATTTCACAAACTCATGATCTATCTCACAAACCCGAGAGGAACAACACACACGAAAGAGGCAGGATTCTGAAAAGAAGTAAACGAGGGACCGAAATAAAAAAGAAAAGCTTTTAGAGTACCCAAGGGATTAAATAACACTTATGAGTTGTCTAGTGAATTGAGTCCCCTGAGGAAAGTGTCAGGTTCTGGAGACTTTTCTCCAGTTTTCTAGGGAGAAGTTTTCTGAACTCCCAACTGCTAGTTTGGAGCATTAAAAAGAATAAATCATGTTGATCTGTAGTGCTCTGCGGATCATTGCCCTTGTGTGTTCAAGGCCCTGGGTTCTACTTACAACACTGAAAAACAAATGAATAATGTCAGGGCCCAGTAGATGTTTCATTTCGTGTCTGCTTGTCAAGCCAGCATCATGACCTGAACTTGATCCCTGGAATATATTGGAGAAGGAGAAAACTACCTTCAACATGCTGTCCTCTGGCCTCTGCGTGCATGCTATGGCACGTAGGTGACTACACAAACACACACATACACACACACACGTGCACACACACGAGAGAGAGAGAGAGAATAAATGAAAAGAAATTAAATACTTAAAGCAATACAATGATACTCAGCATTTCTGAATAGTATTCCTAACTGAACATTTAGTAGAAATGGTTTTATTTTTAAAAAGCTTGAGGGATATTTAAAAATATACTTTCTTAATTCCTACTCTAATTCAGGTGAGAAAATCAAATGAAGAAAGTGGGTTCTTACCTGTAATTGGAGAATATTTTGGTTTTCTTATTTTTCAACTTCATTTCAACACAGAATTTAGATTTCTTGCCAGTGGAAGACAGGTGCTGTGATGGGGATTATGGGAATAATGGGAGAAGGCTGTACCTGGGGGGTGGAGGAGGAAAGGCAATGGTGGGTGAGAGCAAAGGAGTGATAGATAACAATAAGGACATTGGAAAATCCCATACAAGAACACACTATTTTTACAAGCTTACCTAAAATACTTGTTGGTCAGACAAATACAAGACTCTCCCAAAACAATCTGGGCTATTATCATTGCCTATGGTTGCCTTCTAGAACATGAAGGCAAGACCGCATTGTTGAAGATACCATACACTTTGGACACAGTACTTAGAGTAACCAAACTGGAACCTACCTGGGAGCATACCTAAGGACTGACTCTTATAGTACTAGAAGGTGCTGTGCTAGCTGCCAAGGTAGAGGAGCAATTGGTAGTCCTACCTAGCTGTACATCCCACGAACTGCAACAATGGCTAGGCCAGAAAGATACTCACAGTCGTTCAGTACTGCCATTTTTATCTTGGAGGTCACCAACAGCCATCTAATTGGACTAAAGGCCTGCTCAGCAAGAGGAAAGGCATGCTTGATACTGTCAACCTAGCCAACTCTTTGTGGCTGGAGAGGTCCTAGACCTGAGTGAACCTACTACTGTCTGCGCTAAACCAATACAATCTCTAATATATTCTAAATACTTATTCTTATACCCATAGGTGATCAGCTCTTGGCCTTCATCAAAGAAGCTTTTCGTTGTTGTTGTTTTGTAATAGATGGAGACTATTACAAAGATCCACAAAACGTCAAATTGCAAAGAATGAGAGACAATGGGGTGTTCAAGCCCAGCAGAAACACCTGCAACGTAAGCCCTAAGCCTAAGACACTGGGAAAATCACAGCAAAGGGGGCAGAAAGAGTATAGGAGCTGGAGAAGCAGAACTCCTGCTGCCACTTAGTGGCTTCTAGATGTGCTAAGAAAGCTGCACCAATGCGGTTTCAGCAATATTGTTGAGTAAATTATATAATGACACCAAGCGACATGCCAACATGGACAGAGGAATTCCACATGGTTCCACCCCTAGATAAAGAGCTGCAGGTGACCATTTGTTCCCGAGAGAGGGAACATCAGTTTCATCCAGAGATGGATAACTGAATAACAGGTTGTCCAGTTCTGGTGGTTAGCCTGGACACATGCACATACCGGCAATTCTAAATGGACTTGGACTCAGGCAATTATATGTACATGCATGCACACACACAGAATATGCATATATACACACATATACATATATTGTGTGTCTGTATCTGTTTGTCTCTGTGTGTACATATTACAGTACTAACTAAAGAAGAAAAAAGGGGCAAGAAAAGAGTTGGATGGAGAGAGGAAAAGGCAGCAATGATGTAGACTGTTCACCTATGAAATTTTAACAAAAACCCTAAAGAAAATACAGGGTTGGAATATGCTATTCAATGGGAGGGTCTTTCTGACAAACAACTGTTTCTCAGCTAGTCAGTCATCAATCTCACCCTTCATGTTAATTCTATAGTCACTTTTCTACAGCAAAGTCTTACGATGTTCTTATGAATGATTATGTTTCCTGGTCTCGTCTTTAAGGAAGTCTTTTTAATAACAGATGCCAGTGCCTGTGTCTGAACCCCTCTCTGCCTAAGACCCTGTCTGGACCATCTTCTTTGGTGCTATAAGTTCCTCTTCTGTTTGGAGATTATTTATGTTTCATCTGTGTTTCTGTCTGTTCTCTTCTCTCTCACAAGCATGTTCTTCCTCATGCACTTTTAGGAAGATCTGTCTCGCCTCACTAACCACAGACCTAATTTTCTCATGAACTTCATCTGAGTCTCCAGGCACAGAGAGCCTTTCTGTTCTCTATGTTTTAGAAAAACTCTGTTTTTTGGTAAGAACTGTCACAATTTTCATTTGTTTCCTAATTTTCCCCTTTGAAATATAATTTATTCAGTATTAGGGACCTTGGCTTCATCGGATGCCTCTGGATTATCATGCACTCAGTGCTTAGCCAATCTGTTGAAATGATAAATGAATGAAAAGACAGCAATAGTTTTCAGGATAAAATAACCCTTCATCATGTCTTTAATTCTGTAATGTGCTTTGAAACGCTCCTCTAAGTCAGGGTTTGTAAGGACCTTTGATACACACATTGCAGCACGTTTTACATTTGTCTAGTCGATATCGGCCTCCTGCTGAGTGGAAGTTAAGGAGAACAACTTTTATTTACTTGAGGTTGATTCCATTGATTCCCAAACCCAGAAACTGTCAGGTTATATTCTTGTTTTGGAATGGACTTGGATACAGGTGTAGGAAGAAAACTTTGTTTTTCTTTTTCTACAGCTGGATTGTGGAACAACCTGATTGCATGCTGCATGGTGTCCCATTTCTGCACCGACAGGCAACATGCTTAGCATGCACCTGTAGCAATGACTTTCAGAGATTATTTTTAATTAAATTGTACTAAGGTGATTTATTTTAAAGTAAAGTTTCTTAGTAGGCCTTCATCTGAATTTTGACTTCTAAGACGTTGATATGTTCAGTGTTGAACCCAAGCAGAAGTCATGATAAAGTGTGAGCTTGTCGGTCAGTGACTCCTAAAGTCACACAATCAGTTGCGGAGTTCTTTTGTTTTCCCTTCAGGAAACTGATGAGAACAACTTGAAGCATGTGGAAACATTTCTACCCTGTGAGTTATTGGGACTAAGGAAAGGGGAACATGTACTCTCTAAATTCTGCCGAATGAAGATGGCGTTTAGAACACTATTACTATGTTTCAGTGCATCCTGGTGTGCTGGAAGAGCCCTGCAGATGTTAAAGAAAATCCTCCATAGCTGCAAATAGAAGGCTGGAAAATGCAAGCAGCCTGTCCTGCAGTCATTGTTCCAGATAAAAAGGAACGCCTTCCACCACTGGAGCTTCTGTACTGTCAGCTGTATGGCGAAGCTTGCTCAATTGTCCGCAAGCGCTACATGTTGCAAGCAGCTGTCAGCCAGGGGGAAAAAAGACCGCAACAGGCACATTTGTAGACAAGATGACACCTGAAGAGGACTACAGAACACAAACAACTTCACGCAATGCCACTGTTTTCTTGGACTTGTCTTTGTCAAGCTGGCAGGGAGGCTTGCAACACTGAGCCAAGGGAGCAGCGGCCCCCTTGGAGAGTTTGGAGTGGGCCTCTGAGCATTTGAACATGAATGGGTGGTGATGTGGGTAAAAAGGAAGAATGAAGACAACACCACTGTAAATGCCAGATTTATGGTTAAGCAGACAATAACACAGAGGAACAGAATTACACAATTTTGTAAGAATGGATCTTTAACTAATTTTGTAATAGAAGAGCACAATAGGGCAAGGAAAATCCATTACAGGGTATATCAGTCCACCAAAAGATGGAGAGCTGAAAAAAATGTGTTTGTTCACTGATGATCAAACAGAATTAAAGTCACATGTCACACTGCAGTGGACAGGACGTGCACCATGGTGTGACAAAAAAAATGAAGAATCATCTTCAGTATATTAAAGGGGGTTGTTTCACAAAAGACCTATAGAAAAGAAAAATAAAAATTAAATAGAATCTACTATTGTCTGAATAGCAGTCGTCTTGCAGAAAGAAGAACATAATTCAAGGTAAACGCTAATAAAGCCATGTCTATCTTCTGAACACCACAGAACTCCCTGTATGAGACATTCTTTATTAATTGTCTCAGTAAATGAACAGATCATTTCATCTGGGTCTGGTTGTCAGAAACTCAAAGGGTACTTTTGTTCCTGAGTGGCAAAGAAACTAAAAAGAAAGATTGTATTAAGTTGTAAGTTCTCACGTGCGGGTAAACAAATAGCAGACTGTGAAGGATCTCTCTCTCTCTCTCTCTCTCTCTCTCTCTCTCTCTCTCTCTCATCTGTCTATCTATCTATCTATCTATCTATCTATCTATCTATCTATCTATCTATCTATCTAACTATGTATCTATCTATGTATCTATGTATCTATCTATGTATCTATCTATGTATCTATGTATCTATCTATCTATCTATCTATCTATCTATCTATCTATCTATCATCTGTCATCAATTTACCTACTTATCCTGAATGTCTTATATTTGTTTTGAATGAAGATTATTTGCTAACTTTGCAAATCTGTGTAAACTTCTATTTCAATTCCTTGAATTAGGGGTCATGAACCTGGAAATTCCTGGCCCAGATCCTGACCATCAGGATCAGAGAGCCTCTACAGAAAGGCCATGGATAGAGGTAGAGACCCTGGGAATCATATGAAGGAAAACTGGGGTCTGGATTTCTCAGGTGAGTCCAGCTGATTCCATCTGAGATAGTTTGAATGTAAATGGCCCCCATAATTTCACAGGGAGTGGCACTGTTAGGAGGTGTGGCTTTGTTGGAGTAGGTAAGGCCTTGTTGGAGGAAGTGTGTCACTGTGGGGGCAGGCTTTGAGGTTTCATGTGCACAGGATACTACCCAGTGTCTCAGTCAACTTCCTGTTACCTGCAAGACATAGCACTCTCAGATAGAGCACCTTGTTTGCCTGCACACCACCATGCTCCTATCATGAAGATAATGGACTGAACCTCTGAAACAGTAATCCACCATCCCAATCAAATGTTTTCCTTTATAAGAGTTGCCATGGTCATGATGCATCTTCACAGCAAAAGAGGCCCTAAATAAGATACCATCCAACTTGGGCCTGCTAAGGAGCTATTCAAATGTACAAATTTGTTTTGGAGTCTTCATTCTGACCTTCATCTATTGCAACTACATGAGAGATCTCACGGGGACTCTTACCTAGTGATACCACACTTAAACCCACAGAGTCCTCAGAATCAATTAAACGCATAGTTTATAAAAACTCTAAGCTCAAGGGGGATTTGATACAGGGAAGGATCACGGGATCATGGATGGAAAATGAGCAAGGCAGCAGGTAGAAAACAACGGAGGGTAGTGGTGGTGTAGGTAGCTAGAGCTATAGATGAAGCAATGGAGATGGAGCCACATGACCAGATTCTACAAGTTTTGAAGAAGAACATTGTACAGAATTTATGTGGGCTAGTCAAGGCTAGGATGAGTGGAGTGTACTCTTGATATTGGGGTAAGTTCCTAATCACTACATGGGAAGCATTGAAGTGTTGGGTTGCTTCCACATAAAAGAGCTGGGCAGGAAAGTAGAGCCTCTTATGTTGTAATAAACAGCAACAAAAAGATGAGATACTCTAGCAGAAAGAGGTGGCCAGTCCCACAGAAATTCTGAAGCAAGAGGTCTGGCTCCAAGCTTCGGGAAGGTGTTAGTGGTTTCGCATGCAGGTTTGGATAGCTCCAAGCTGGTGACCCAACCTGAACCCCATTTCACATCCTCAACATCCCATCTCTGTAGTCAAACAAGCAGCCCCTGTTTGCTTTCCCAGAAGTCTAATCCCTTTAAGCTGGGTGGGCAGCCTCTATTTCTCAAATCCCCCAACACCTATAAGAGCATTTATACAAAGCCAAGGTTAAATCAGCTCTTCTCTGATGCAGATCGTAACTTCCTGCCCTGAAAGCTTTGCAGAGCCAGCATGATGCTTCCCTTCCCAAATCCAGGGGTGGTTCAGAGATAAAAGACAGTATTCCTATGTGTGAAAAGCTGCCTTGCTAACTGCCCCATTTCCACAGGAAGCAATGTATTATTTCTCCATCTGGCATATGTTAAATAGTTGTGAAAATACAGGAAGCTCCTGTGAATTTTAAAACAAATCTTGACAGTCTTTGCACTATTTTGGACTATTTTGATTTGTATTGTGACATTTAAATTGTGATTAAACAAAATAACATAATATAAAATAATTTTTTAAAAGTAAAATTCGGTCAGTCAGTGTGAAGCTTTCCTCACCCCTGTGCAAAACTAAGGACATGTTTGTAAACAAAGAATGTGAGAAAACAAAGCTGAAGAGTTTGCTTTTTGAAATTCAGAGAGTTGAAACTGGTTCCATCATTTTAAGTTGTTTTATAAACATTTTCAAAGCATTTGCTAAAATGGTTTATTT
This sequence comes from Chionomys nivalis, assembly GCF_950005125.1. Taxonomy (NCBI): domain Eukaryota; kingdom Metazoa; phylum Chordata; class Mammalia; order Rodentia; family Cricetidae; genus Chionomys; species Chionomys nivalis. The sequence goes on from NC_080098.1 coordinate 37,283,860, forward strand.
CTTTATATTGCGGAATCATAGTGTCTAACACCATGAAACTTAGCATGATCCCTAGGCCAACTTCTTTGCTACATAGGTGAAGAAACATATGGCCACAGACTTTGTGATTTTTCCAAAAATCACAGAGAAAACTAGACATAGAGTGCATGCAACAATCAAAATCTCACAATCCTTAGCTCAGTTTTCTCCTAATATAAATATCTATATCAAAAGCTGAAAAAACACACCCACCAAGGAGATGAGATAATGTAGTATGGAGGGGTGTCAAGAAGTTGTGAAAGGCCAGGCAGTGGTGGCACATGCCTTTAATCCCAGCACTTGGGAGTCAGAGGCAGGCAGACCTTTGAGGGTTCAAGTCCAGCCTGGTCTCCAGAACTAGTTTTAGGATAGGCTCCAAACTACACAGAGGAACCCTGTCTCGAAAAACAAACAACAGACCAACAAACAAAACAACAACAGCATCAAAGAAGTTGTGAAAGGAGAAAAGAAGAAAATGGCAACCAATTGTTGGCTCTTGTGTCTTCCTTGTTGTGGTGAGACCCGAATGGTGGAGAATAGAAAAGAGTTGACACAACTCATACTGAAAGTGATCCACTGAGTATAACTTTCTGTTACTAGGAAGAGGCCATGTTGATTTAATTAATCCTAAACCTAACCCTGACTCCTTTCCTCCAATTAGAGCTATGTGGCCTCAACTACCAGATCTTCAATCTTCTTATCTATTAAATAGAAAAATAAGCAAATCATATAACTCACTGGGCTCTTGTAATGATAAAGACTAGATGTTGAAAGCTAAGAGCACACCTGGCCCATAGAAAACCACATATGTATCTGATCAATAAATCTTCACATAAGTTAAGATTCACAATACAATGTTCATCTTCTCAGAGTGTCCCAGTCACCTTAGGACTACTCAGAGGGTGGGTCCTGTCCTATCAGCACCACTTTTCCTGACCAGCTCCACTCTACTAGCTCTAATATTGCTGAAAATATTGCTCAGAGGAAGAGTCTGTGTGGTCAGCAGCATAGCTTTTTTCAGACTCAAGAATTCCATGGACCCAATGTAGACATTTTTTTATTATACATACACATATCACCCTAAAAGAATAACAGTCTCACTCATGAACTCAGTCAATCACTCAATGCAGACTAAATAGTTTCTAGTGCCAAACACTATGCTGTTTTATTAGCTTACATTTGTCATGGAAATGAGTAGGTTCTCACAGCAGAACTCGGAGCCAGAGTCAGAAATATTTCAAGACCAAGAATGTCAAATCTGGTTAAGAGTGAGTGGTGCCAAGTTAAGGAAGAATGAAAACAAACAAAAACCAGCAAACAGAAAACAGAGCTGGTGGCTAGTTGAAGCATTTCCCAGCTAGCAGAGAAAGGGAAAGAAATGCAAAATACTTATAAATCTGAAAGCATGATTAATGTGTAAGAAGAAGTATGATCAATGTGTAAGAACTAGAAGAATGAAAATAGGGAGCTAGTTAAAGATCTTAAGTCCTAGACTCCATTCCGGTTAAGCTAGTTAAACCTGGAAGAATGGCTTAAGCCTGAGGCCAGTCTGCAATACTGATCTACATGTTGCTTTTATAGGAAAGCCTCATGTATTCCTCCCTAAAATGGCTTTGAGAGGTCACAGGACAAACAGACTTCTCTTGATCTCCCTGGCTAGAAAGACAGCTTGGCAGGAGTGTCTCAGAGGGAGATTCAGAAACCTGTAGTTGCCAAAGCCTTTCCAAAGTAAGAACAGGAGAGTTGGTGATGAGAGAGAGCACTTTTGTATGAGTGATAGAACGCATGTTGACAGGTAAGGATGGCCCTTAGCTCACAGTTGTGGTGTTTATAGCAAAACAAAACGGCACTGTGCCCTTCCTCAAAGAAGGAACGGATGCAGACCATCAGGAGAATGCCAGATGTCTCAAAGTGGAAAGGAATAGCAGTGTGCCCCCACCGAGAAGGCCCTCTGCCAAGTGGCTCACAAAGGAAGCGGGGTACCAAGGGTAGAAGGAGTTGACTGGACGAGTCTTCAGGTTATTAGAGGTTTGGGGATTTCACAGAACCCCTGGGAGCCTCAGCTTCAGTCCCTCCTAGAAAAGGAAGAGTGGAACAAACCAGTTTCTATGGACATATTAATGTGTGTGAGGAATTTCCAAGGTCTCACCCCTAGACAAAAATTGCTGGGAGAAAAAGAATTAGACTCTCCCAGGGATGAGCCCTCTTATTCATTGTGCAACATAGACTGGGCACCCTTGAAGCCATATACACACAAACAACAAAAAAGGACTCAGCAGGCTATAGATACGTATTTGCATATACACACATACATATGTGCATATATGTTTATATGTGTGTACTAATAATAATCAAAGAAAAAGAGGCTATCAGCTTGAGGTAGGGGTCAATTTGAGGTAGGAGGCTCAAGGGAGAGATGCTGAGAGGGTCTGGAGAGGGGGAGGGGATACAGAAGGCAATACAATTCTATTTCAATTAAAAAACATATTAAAGGGGTCAGTGCCTGAATCTTCCCCTGCTAGTGGATACAGGGAGAGAAGATGAGGACTCTCTGTTGGAGAAAGCGGAAGTGCTTAAGCAAGAGTGTCACCTTTACACCCAAACCTAGAAAAGATAGTAGGATGTCTTTAGTCCACCAGGGCCTGTTAGAATGTCACACAATGAGCAGCATGGGGTTAATTTGAAAATAGACAGAACTGGGGAAAATATTTGAAAGGAACTGAATGATTTTTTGGAAATATAGAGTGTATATTTTAATTGTTAGTATTTATGCTGAAATTGCACAATAAAAGTTTTACTTTTTTTCTTTTTTTAATTGTTTTTTATTGAGCTATATATTTTTCTCCACTCCCCTCCTACCCTTTCCCATGGTCCCCATGCTCCCAATTTACTCAGGAGATCGTGTCTTTTTTACTTCCCATGTACATTAGATCCATGTATGTCTCTCTTAGGGTCCTCCTTGTTGTCTAGGTTCTTTGGAATTGTGAATTATAGGCTGCTTTTTTTCTTTATGTCTTAAAGCCACTTATAAGTGAGTACATATGATATTTGTTTTTCTGGCTAGGTTACCTCACTCAATATGATGTTTCCTAGATCCACCCATTTGCCTGCAAATTTCAAGATGTCATTATTATTTGTTGTGTAGTACTCCTTTGTGTAAATGTACCTCATTTTCCTTATCCATTCTTCAGTTGAAGAGCATTTAGGTTGTTTCCAGGTTCTGTCTATGGCAAACAATGCTGCTATGAACAAATTTAGCACATGTCCTTCCTGCACGACTGAACATCCTTTGGGTGTATACCCAAAAGTAATATTGTTGCGTCTTAAGGTAGGTTGTTTCCTAATTTTCTGAGAAATCGCCATACTGAAATTCACTAGCAATGGAGGAGTGTTCCCTTTACCCCACATCCTCTCCAGCCTAAGTTGTCATCAGTGTTTTTGATCTTTGCCATTTTCACAGGTGCAAGATGAAATCTCAGAGTTATTTTGAACTATATGATTTTTAAACTGCATTTTCCCATAGCTGTGGCTCAAGCAGCCTGAGAAATTATACGGTCACTAAGTGTGCAAAAGGTAACTATGGGGGACCCTGTGTGGACATGAAGCTCCCAAAGAGTAGCTGTGAGTAAGCCTCTGGGTGTCTCAGCATGCACTCTGTAGTTTCAACATGACATGGATAAATATAAGCAAGCATGAAATCAGACCCTTAAACCATGAAATCTGTGGACTGATGACTTCCATAGGGTCTTCTATTAGACAGGAACTTCAGGATGTAGCCTCAAGGTTCTTGTTCTTACCCCTGGAAAGAACCAGATAATTGGCCAGATTTTTTTTTTTTTCAGTGAGGGACAACTGGTTCCTATTTAACTCAAGATTTGAAATGGCTTCTGCCAGTTGACTGGAAATTGGCTCTCCTTTCTTCATGGATGATGCTCAGTCTTTTGGTCTCCATGCCTTCTGCAAGCCTTCAGGAAGGACGGTTTGCTGCGTTTGTACTCAGTGCCATATTGACTGCCACATACATCCAAAGAGGACTCTATGATAACTGCTGCCATTGTCTGACAGATCCCCAGGAATCATACTTTAAGGCACATGTCACCCTCAATTAATGTAAGAAGGAAAAGCATTATTAATGAAAAGGAAATGATTCCCCAGAAACTCAGTCTTTCCACTCCACATTTCTACATGCTAAAAGGAAAAAAAAAGATGTAGGAAGGAAGAACAAAAACAGAGATGCCCACAAAATGGCAAAATTTAATTTCTAAATAGTTCCCAAAGAGTTCACTATAGAAGCTTATCTCGTGCAGAAAAGTTAAATCCTCCAATTCTCTTTATGGAGCAGATATAACCCTCAAGATCTGGGCAGATGTTAGCAGCTATGATTTTATGAACTGTCATTTTCATGATTACTTTGGGGCTATATCATGTAGAAGACAGAAAGAAAAACAATATTTGAACCTCCACCTTTTTCTGCTTTCTATTTTGGAGGGCAAATGAACCCAATCAAAGCCATAAGATAAATAAGAGGAAGCTCACTAAAGCCTCTCCATCCTTAAACTAGGACACCATCATTATTTAAATGCCAGATGCTACCAGTAACAGCTTCTGCACCGTCCATCCCTGCTTACTAGTCTTTCCAACAAATATGATAGTCATACTTCGCAAGGATTAGAATGTGGTTGATAGACATAAACATGAATAAACAAGAAAGTTAGCAGATTGGCATATTTGAAAATATATAAAATAAGTGCATCAGGCCATTCCATCCTAAATACCTGAAAAGAGTCACACATTTAGAGTTTTAAGGATGAAAATGCATTTTATGCTGGTTCAGCTTGTGGTTATGTGGAAATTTCACAGTAATTTAGAAAGTGTTCTAAGGGTTGTCCAGTATAATGGGAGTTATTTGTTCAGATGAGAGAGAAAATGCCTTGTTCTAAGGGGTGCCTCAAAAGTAGGTAGAACTAAAAAATAAAAGATCTAGGAGCCCCCAAAGACATGTTTCAGGGTGAGCATTTTCTGTAGGCCTGGATATAGGTGCACTAAAAGTCAAACTCACAATTTCAAGTTGTGTCTTTCAAGGACCCTTAATGTCCTTAATGAAAGGACCTCTCTCTCTAATTTTCTTCTCTGCCCTATCCTTCACCCATCTCCCCACTCAAACCTCCTTCCCCATTATTTTCCTTTTCTCTTTATATCACTCTTATACATTCACATAGACACATGCATCGGTATACGAACTTAATTTGTGTTACCATTACAAAGGGAACAAGGCTCTTCCCTGAAACTATAGGTTGTCAAATATAAAACTAAAGGCCACATGTAGCACACCTCCCCATGCGTGTTTCGTCAGGCATGTCCCCAAGACCTCTTAAAACATTACAGGCTATTGCTGTAGCTCTTGGTTGTCTACCAAAACTTCATGTTAAAATCCTGTTGCAGAAGACATTATATACTTCGGTTACAGGACATGGAGAGGCAAAGTCTTCCTGACAACTTTCCTGATAGCTATGCTATTTAGGCCACTTGGGGGAAAAGTCATTAGCAGCCATGCTTAAGTATGAACCCTGGAAGCTACAATAAACTTTGAGGTGGCAAGATACATCCATAGGTGACATAAAGGCATGATTGGATTTAATGTCTACTGAATAAAAGGAAATGCATACCAAGAATCTATAGTTGGGAAGGTAATGGGCCCCATCACTATTATTATAAAATAATTATTATACATAATTACTTTGCTAAAAGCATATAGTATTGAACTGCCCTCTGCATTCACATAACCATGTTAAGAAATATTGAAGCTCTCAAACTTCAGAGAAATTTCTTTGTTCAGTAGTTAACATAGTGGTTGACATAGATACTAACAACTCATCAAAGTAGAGAGAATACATATCTGCGGAGCAATAAGCGAAGCATCTATATTACACTCCTTCCTTGCAAGGTTCAGAGCAGTAGCAGAAGAGGAAGCAGAAAGATTGTAAAGGTCAATAGTTGGGAGGACTGGGCAGAAATAGTGTTTTTTGGAAATGACAGTGTGCTCAGGAACTCATAGCAACTGTGATTGCCTACATAAGACCCACACAACATCAGGACAATAAACATTCTTTTTTTTTTTTTTTTTTTTTTTGGTTTTTCGAGACAGGGTTTCTCTGTGGTTTTGGAGCCTGTCCTGGAACTAGCTTTTGTAGACCAGGCTGGCCTCGAACTCACAGAGATCCGCCTGCTTCTGCCTCCCGAGTGCTGGGATTAAAGGCGTGCGCCACCACCGCCCGGCTAATAAACATTCTTATAAGGAACTGGAAGGTGTTCATAAGCCCTATCTCTAGCTGAGAATTTAGTGACAGTTGATGGCTACAATTTCATAAAAGGAAGATTGACTTTGTCCTATGAATATATGGGCATCACAAAATAGATTAGGCAGACAAAAAAAAAAGAAAGAAAGAAAGAGGCCATGAAGTTGGGAGGCAGTGAGGATGGAAAGTGAATCTGGAAGGAGTTGGAGGGGGAAAAGAGTAATGAATATGACAAAAATTTTATGCGTATATGAAATTCTAAAATAACCAATAAAATATATTTTTAAAAATTCATGTTGATGTACAAGATTTAAATATGATTGTAAAAATAATATAATAGGTAAAATCTATGGAAGCGGTGTACAAAACTGGTACAGATAAAAGACTGAGTGGGATGCAGAGCATCTCTTTTGGGACAGTTGGAAAAGTCAGCCTTGTAGAATCACAAGCTTCAGAGCTCTTGATTTTCTTCACTACTGTCTTTGTACCTTCTGTAGAGGAGCTTCTCTCAGTACACAAGAAAGTGATGCTACACAGATTAAAAAGTGTGAGGAATCTAGATACATAGTCTTGAATACAAATATGAGCTATCCCATGATGCAGGGCAGAATATAGTTACAAAGTCAGTGTCTGTTTTGACAGTTATGTAAAGCTTAATCATGCTAAACATTTTGCTCCATTATCACAAAGGTTTGCACAAACACTGTGACATAAGGCCTTGTACTTATGTGGAGATACAGATTAAAGCATCTTCACGAGGTCAACTAGAAGATAAGTAGCAAGGCTAAAACATTTATCAGTTCTTTGTGATAATATGTTTCAATAAATTTTCTTGTAGTTGCTTGAAAAGTACAGTCCTTTGTTCTTGTTTCTAATCATTCTACACTACACACCACAACTTCTTTCTTAATTGTATCTGACTATAACTTAGTATCCACTAATCTAACATTCCTGTTCCCCATCACCCCGACTCTTTCCAATGCCTCACACTGCTATATTCTCAAATTTTATGAAAGCTACTTTTTACAATTCCAAACATTAATAATACCAAGTAACATTTAATTATTTTTCCTGGTTAATTTTATTTAACATAGAAATCTCCTGTTCTCTAATTTTCTTGCAAATAACAGTCTTGCTGTGGTAGGTTCACTAGATTTTACTGGTGACGTTGTGCGTGTTTTTACCTTGTCTACCGATCTTTTCCTCTAATTGATATAGTTGGGGCTTTCTGTGACTTTGGTGATTAATCTTTCAGGTGCCAGTGGATCCAAGGCTCTGAGCTTGGATTGCTCCTCATGATGCACTCAGTGCCATGGTCCCAGTTACTCCGTTGGTCACTTTGTGGTCCTGGAGGTCTCTCAGCACTCCCATGATTTCCTCTGCCTCCGTAAAGATTTTTGTCTCCTCTGGCCTAGGTTGCCAGCTCAGGCCAGTTTCTGTAAATGTCCCTGGTCTAGATATGCTCCTGTGGAGGACCCTGATTTGGGTTTGCTACCACAAAGGTCTCTGGCTCTGATCTACTTCCTCAGAGGTCCCAGACTCATGCCTGGACCTGCAGAGGTCCTGGCTCAGGTCTACTCTCTTGAAGGTCCCAGACTCACAACGGTACCTGTAGACTCTCTGATTCCTGCCTACACCCTCATAGGTCTCAGACTCATGCCTGGACCCACAGAGCTCTCTGGATCTATCCGACTCCCTCAGCAGTTGCTCTCCTGTACCTTCTCCTGTGGAGTTTGCTGTCTCAAGTCTGCTTCAGCCTATCTCGCTGGCTCAGTCCTGTTCCTGTGAAGTTTGCCATCCTAGGCCTGCTCTGACCCAGGTGGCTGGCTCAGTCCTGCCTCTGCAAATGTTCCTGGTCTGGATCTGCTCCTGTTCCAGCAGAGCTCACTGTCTCAGGACCACTCCAGCCTAGGACACCAGCTCAGACCCTATCCTGTGGAGCTTGCTGCCTCAGGCCTGCTCTGGCCTATGTCACTGGCCCAGTCCTGTTTCCTCAAATGTCGCTGGTCTGGATCTGTTCCTGCTCTCATGGAGTTCACCTTCCTAGGCCCACTCCAGCCCAGATTTCTGGCTCAATCCTGCTCTTGTGGAGTTCGCTGCCTGAGGCCCACCCTGGCCCAGGTCGCTGGTTCAGTCCTGCTCCTCTTTGTCCATTCTTGAGTTGATAAACAGCAGAGTGTATTTATTTCTTTGCAATTGCAAATGCTGCTGCCATAAACATGGGGTACAGATGTCTCTCTGATGTACTGACTTCATTTCCTTTGTGCATAAACATAGGAGTCGGATCGTTGTGTTGTATGGCAACTCTATTTTCAGTTACTGAGCAACATCCAGGCTGTTTTCATAGTAGATAAATTAATTTACACAATTTCTAACACTATACAAGGAATCCCATTTTTCTTTGCCAACATTTTGATAATAGATACTTTACTAGGGTAAGGCAATGTCTAATTACAGTTTTGCCTTGTGTTTCGCTATGAATTAATAATTTTGAGTTTATATATATATGTATATATATATAGAGAGAGAGAGCTTTAGGATAGAAAACCAATATATAAAAATATAAATGCTGTATGACAACAGAAAGTTACATTAAGTAGAAATCAAGATAGTTACTTAATCTAGAGCAGTTAAAAAGCAGCATAATACATTGGACAAACAAGAGGAGACAGATCTCTACCATAAAGCATTAAGTGCTCATGAAAGAAATGAAACACACAAAAAGAAAAGCTGTCCCACGTCTATGGATAAGAAAAATCAATATCACTTATTGGTCCTTCACAAACACAGATTCAGTGCAATCCCTATAAAATATGTACTGTAATAGTTAATGTGTTTTGATATACCAAATTGATGTATGTATTTCGCCATACCCTGTAAAGATCATCTACTGCTTTCTTTCTTCCATTTCTTTCTCTTTCTTTCTTCCTTTCTTTCTTTCTTTCTTTTCTTTTCTTTTTCTTTTTTGGTTTTTTGAGACAGGGTTTCTTTGTAACTGTGGAGCTTGTCCTGGAACTAGTTGTTGTAGACCAGGCTACCCTTGAACTCACAGAGATTTGCCTGCCTGCTCCTCCCAAGTGCTGGGATTAAAGGTGTGTGCCACCACTGCCCAGCTCCTTTTCTAAACTGCTTTTTTAAACAGGTGAAGGACAATATAATATAATAACAATGGCACAGTTCTCTAGATTGTTTCATTATTAGGTCAGGGAAATCAATTGTGTTGATTGTAAAGTCATACTTCTGGATTTAAGTATTAGGAAGTTTAGTTCTAAAGTTGAGCTAGGAAAATAATCACTGACATGAACTCAGTGAATTGAAGAGAGGGAAGGGGTTCATGACCATGACAGGAATCCCACAGAGGCAGTTGACCTGAGCTAGTGGGAACTTGAGGACTCTGGACCCACAGAGCTCTCTACAAGTGGGTGACAGTTGTGTTGCTTGATCTCTTGTGGAGTCCCTAGCAGTGGGACCAAGACCTATCCCTGACACAAGAGCTGGCTCTTTGGAACCTATTCCCTATGGTGGGATGCCTTGTCTAACCTTGATACAAGGGGGAGAAGCTTGTTACTGCCACGACTTAATATGCATTGTTTTGCTGACTTCTATCAGAGGTCTTATCCTTTCTGAATGGAGATGGAGGAGTGGATGGGGGGTAGAAGGGAGGTAGGAAGTGGGAATTGGAGAATAGGAAACTGATTAGTATGTAAAAACAAAAATAAAAAACAATTTGCTACAAAAAAAGAATTTTTCTGCATGTTATGTTAATCAACCCTGAGTGGGAAACAAGTTTATATCTTATTACTGAAATAGTTGTTAAATTAAAAGCTCAAATAATTACCATCCCTCTGAGTGTTGAGGAGACATATTGTCAGATGAAGAAACTTTGCAGAATAAAAGGCGGGCTTATTCTAGATAAACGTTAAGAGATTGTGGTTATGGAAAGTATGAGAGAACTGGAAATAGCACTTGTAGAGAATATGAGAAATGATGTAGAAAATGAGTTCTTGCTCTGTTAAGTAAATGGATGGAAATGATTGGCAGGGTCGGTGAAGTGATAACTAAGCCTATGTTCATTTTTCTCTTAAGACAATGCTAAAAATTTTTCAGTTGCTTTTTATGCCTCTGATTGTATAATTAATAAATTGCATTCATAGAAGTGGTATCAGTTTCTTGATTACGCATATAGTATTTGTAAAAAAGAGATATTGTAAATTTGGTTAGAGAATAAAAATTGGTTAAAGAATAGTATTTTGAAATCAGCATAAAATATCAAGTGCAGAGACTCAGAAAACAAAAAACTAAAATACTATATTAAAAAAATCTTGATAAATTATAGGGAACTGCAAAATTAATGTGAAAGTTAAGGTGTCATATAATATCTGCTTAGATCACAAAAGGAATGACTCTGGTATCTCAGAATTTTTGTTACTAGAACAGTTATCTGAAAAAAATCAACTTATAAGTAGAAAAGTTTTTTGGGGGCTCACAGGTTTGGAGGTTCTAATTCAACATTGGGCCCATTGCTTTGGGCTTCATTGAGGTACAGATTACAGCAAGAATTTATGGTAGAGAAGAAAAAAAAAACATAAAATAAATTCACGTCATAGCCAGGAAGCAAAGAAGAGAAGATGTGACCAGAGGGTCACAAGTCCCTTTTTAAAGACCTCCCTGTAGGTTTCAGATGCAAAGGGAACCGGACCTTTAATACAGTGATGTGTAGGCATTTATGATGAAAACTGCAGTACTCCCCAAAAGCTTTGATATGTGGAAGGTTATTTTGTTCGGTGGCAATTTTCCAATCTTAAATGTATCACTTTGAATTATAAATTCTTCTTCTCTGTTTAAATACTTCCAATTTTGATAAGCCTGTTTATTTCATAGAATAGCTCATTGTTATGATTTCGTAGTTCCCTAAAAGATTTTATTATGCTTTCTAACACTGCTTACAATGAACAAACAGATATTAAACATAATATTTTTGATTGTCTAAGTCAGCTTGGCTTCTTCCCTAATTTTCATGTCTACACTCTACATCCCGTAACATAAGAGCAGAATGCTGGATACCTTTCACTTCAGGATTCAAAGATTTCTCGCCTCGTCTTCCATTAGGATTTCCCTGTTACCTAATCTTTCAGGAAGTTTTCTTTATCAATTAACCAATGACTCACAAACCTATTATACTAATGTGAATGAATAATGGAACTGCATCAATTCTTAAAGAAGCCTTTGCATTTTACCATAATTTCCATGCAATAATAGAATGCTCAAATCCCTCTTGCCCTTAAATCACACCTGATGCCTATTATAAAAGCAAGAGTACCATCATTTTATCAGCTCCACTTCAAAATCGACAATGCAGTTGACCCCATTCTGGTCCATTATGTACACCTTGTGGTTAGCATGATATCTGCAAACCAGAGCAGCCTGACCATCTCAGGACAGAGCCCCTGTCTCCTGCATCCTGTGGGAGGTTTTTCTATGTCGATTCTGTAAGGACATTTTTTTCCTTTTTGCTGAAAAATGATTATTTAATTACTGAAAGATACATGACTACTATATAGATGAGCAAACCATGACCGTGGTGGAACTGTGAACCCTGTGGATAAAGCATAATCAATAATTAGAGGGCATTGCCTTGAACACAGATTGCTGTGCTAGAAAGCAATTGCTGAAAGGACAGATGACTACAAACTTACCCCCTCCACCCCTCCAGGCTGAAGAACAGTCCTTGCTAGTTTACGAGCTATGGTAGCAAAGCAACCTCTGATTGGACAAACTCCCACGTTTGTTCTGTGGACCTGGGAAAGAACATTGTGAGCAGCCTGCCTCCCTGACTCTCCAGTGGAAGGGAGAGAAGTCTGTTTTAAAAATGATTTCTGTTCTCACACAAATGTAGTTTCTGGCAGTCAGAGACTAAGGATGTTTGTTTCAAACCTCTGTGCCATTCCTCTAACTAGGCCCTGGATCACACAGGAGGTTGATGGGACTTGCTTTAAACTCCATCGTTTTCTCCTCTTAGATAACACTTACTAACCAGCCCTGTTGACCCATGACTCTTGTGACTTTTCCATCTTTTTTATTGCCTTGATTCATCCCAATGCAAAAGCTCTTTTTGAGATAAGGCCTGAAAGCCATTTACCAAACCAGTGTCAAAGGATAAAATTACAACTAGGCCAGGACATAAGTATTCACTTCCTATGGAAATGGATGTGGTACAATTAGATGAGACCACAGAAGTTTAACTGCTGTGGGTGTTGTTGCATTAGTGAATGAAACAGATTCTGATTTGGAGACTGACGAACTCACGTTCAAAAATGATATTTGGTATCACAATTATCAGTCACAGGATTTAACTATACAAAATTTTTATATGGTATAAAATCAGAAGCGTGATGGTAGAAGGGAAGTGTATGGATCTTTGTTCTGAACTCAGATCCATGGAGGTATCCTGTAAGAGGATTTTGATGAGTGGGTCTATCGATGATTAGGGCAATTTCTAGTATCAGGATGGTGTCTGACTTACTATAAGCACTTAGCAATGATCTGATCAAGAGAGGGTAATGGGAAATGGAGTGTACGATGAAAGTACATTATATAAATAAAGATGACACAATGAAACTCATTATTCTGTATAATTAGTGTATATCTATAGAAAAGGGAACAATAAGCATGTGTTCAGCATGTGATATAGATATCTCAGGAGAAACTGGTATCTCTACTTGACCTAATAAGGCAGTGGAGTCTGACTTGGGGCTTCCACAGTTGTCAATCATAAGGATTTTCCCAGACAAGCAATAAATATACATGTTCCAGAGCTCCAACAGATACAGCCCATCAAAGTCTCCAGGGAAGGATCTGGGAACAAGAGTGGTTAATGCCTAAATATATCTCACAGAAAAGAGTCTACTCCATAGTTAATATAATCATAATTGACAGCTTACAGATTAATTAACTGACCCATCTCTTTATTATGTAAAGTGTCCTTTTGTTTCTTTATTAAATACAATTACAGAGCTCTTATGTGTGCTGCTATCTGTGTGATAATCAGTTACAAATAGGAAAGGCAAGGCCTGCCTTCGGGAGCTTGCAGTTTGGTGAAAGTGGCACAGGAAATGAGAAGGAGTGTGGTATGTTGCAGTGACTGGGAAGGCCACCCATGATGAGGTTGCAGAAAGGGCTGGAAGCTCTCTCTGCGTGGGTAACCAGGGAACGCCCAAGTGAGGAGGAAGAAGAATTAGAGCTTTTTCAAAAGAGATGTTGCTAGGTGGGAAGAAGATGCTCCAGGATAATTATTCACGAGGAGGCCTGGCCTGGCAGCTCTGAGCACTGATGCCATCCTAACCCTGAACGTTCATGTAAGAGAGAGTAAGGGGACAGACAGAAAACCGAAGGCCTATTGATCAGGAAATGTGGATTTTATTTTACAGGCAATAGAGAAGACTGCATTTTGTCTGACAGGCAATTAGCAAAGTCATGATCCATTTGTTTTGGGAGAAGACAACACTAGTGACAGGGAAAAGAGTGCACATGATAATAGTTGAGCAAGCAGAATAATAAGAACTATGTGATGGAAGAGCAGCTGCAGAGGAACCCTGCAGGGTCGAACCCTTCATCATTTTCCAGCTTTGGAATGATTTTTCCTACCTGATATGTTGAAACGAATTCCAATGACACAAAGCTCTTGTTAGCAGTGTATTTTGAAACATGTTCTTTCTTAGCTTCTCAGTAAGAGAAATTAGGTAAAAATAAAAACCACATTAAACAAATAAGGCAAGTTCCATTTCAGATCAATCAGTGGATCAAGACTTAACACACACACATACACACACACACAAACACACATAACCACAATCACACACCAAACCACATACTTTGAGATTTGTCTTTCAAATGATATCGTTTCCCTTTTCCTCCCCCTTTTCTAAATACTTCCATATATTTTCCTTGCTCTCTTTCAAATTCATGGAGTTTTTTTCATAAATTGTTCTTATACACACATGAACATACACACATTCTTAAATACACAAATAACACATTCTAGTCAGTCTGTAGAATGTTATATATACGTGTGTTGTGTACTTTCAGGGCTGACCATTTGATATTGAATAGCTAATTGATGTGCTCTTAATTTGTAACTACATTATAATTATGCAGTTAATTATGTGTCTTTATATCCGCAGATAAGTGTAGCCCTCACCCTCCATAAAGGAAACTTGTCTTAGCAGTAGAGATCATTACAGAAAACTACCATAATCAAGATGCAGAGTTGTGGAGTCTCGTCCTGATGGATGCCTCTATAATATAACTTCTGCATCTAAAACTCAGAAATGATTTCATGAGAGGAAACCAAAAGGTTGAAGAGCCAGAGGATTGGATATTTGCTGAGATCATGTCTCCTAATGACATCAGATGATGTACCCATAAAACCCCGCTCACATGACTACCTAAACAGGAGCAGAGCAATGGAAACAACAAAACAAGTGCTAAAGTAGACAGGGGAAACCATGAGGCCTCAACCCTCCAGATTACCATAGGTAACTAAGTAATGCAGAGAGCAGAAAATCTGTGTTTTTAAATGCATATAAACTATAGCTCAACAAAGGAAAAGGCAATGCAAAAGTGTAAAAGAGATGCTTTCCAATTTCCAGTTGCTTTAACTGTGACTTTGCCCTGCCCCCATTTCGGTAACATGATGTGTTAAGTGAGGATTTCCTTGGCCACCGTTGTGAAATTCAATCTACTTTCATAAAAAGCGGTAACAAGAGTTTAAACGAGTGTGGACACGATGGACACTATGTTCTTACGTTCCTTTCTTGATGAAGAGCAGACTCCATGTCATAATGTATATGCACCTTTTTCTTTCATCATAAAAAATGACACTGATAACAACCCGAGTTTATAAGTCATCTTGGAGTAATGCTTCATAGTCACGCTGTCTTGCGTGTGCACCCCCGACCCTGTTCTTAGAGAGAGATAAACAGAATCAGGGTGATGGCTCCAGCAGGCAAAGTTTCATATACACACATAAAAGTTATAATAAGAGGTACAAAGCCAGAAAAACGCCTAAAGATTTCACTTTTTTATCTCACAAGGAAAAGCACCTTTGAAAAAAATAATGGTAGTTTTTAAAAAGAGTCTTAAAACTTCTGTCACAAACCAAATACTTTATTGTATTGCTCTTCAACGTCAGAATGCTCTTGGTCTTTAAGCTGAGGTGTGTGCTTATCTGAACAGAAAGGGCTGCATGACTGTGTTGCCTATATGGGTATCATGTCTACTCCCAGCTTGAGTATCTGTACATGCTATGAATTTTATTTAGCATCTCCTCAGATCAGTGGACATTACATAAGGAGCAACATCCTACCTGGGTGTGTAACAGTAGCTCCCTGTTTCCAAACACGGACCCCTCAGTGCTTCTGAGATGGCAATTCAGAAAGCTCAGAGTTGACACTTGACCTTCACTTACTGTGGTGAATGGCAGCAAGTGCTCCATTACCTGGTCCCCTGACACTCTTGTCTCTCACACGCAATCAGCTCCAGTCCTGATACGTGAGTTGTTGGAGAAATGGAAGGGCCACTGTCTGTTCAGACCATATCCTCTAGACTAAATATACCAGAAGATGGGGAATCCAGCAACCCTGTAAGCCCACTGTGACCTGCTCAGAGCCTCTGCTCTTCTAGTGACCTTAGACGATAATGATGCTCAGTGCCCTTCAAATTCCAGGGGCGCCTGCTTCTGATGAAGGACAATCGTACAGGCATAGCCATGGTATTACAAAGTCATAGACCTAACAGAGTCCTCACTGATAGCGTTGTGCAGCCTAATTTTATCTAAAGAGTTGAAAGGCCAGTAGAATCCAGGAAGAAAACTACCAACTCTATTTGCAAAGAAATGACACATCAGCAAGTCTACAAATGCACACTCACACCTATCACTTTCTCTAAAGCATGTACTTTTAAACTCAAGCACACAGCAACTTAGATTACCTAAAATTCATTCACCTGCTATAAAGTTCCAGTAATGTTTATTGATTGTAGCCATGTTGGGAAGAATGTCATTTTCTTTTCCACTGATGGTGAGAATGCAATTTGGGACACTCTATTTAGATAGCAGTGTGACAGTGCTTTACCAGCTCTCACACGTGCCAACATTTTGATTGAAAAATTACCCTTTCAGAACACTTCCCTGTGGGGCTCTTCAACATGTGCTCCCAAATTTGAGTTTGTCTTTTGCTACTTTGTATGGAGTGCCCAAATATTAGCTTGATTTTCATTCTGAAATGAAGTATGACATGTTATTTAACACTTTGCACTAGCTCCTGACAAAAAGTTGCTAAGGTATTCTAACAAGTTAAAAAATAGCTCTCAAAATGCATTTATATAATAGGATTCTATTATATAACAGACAAACTTGATGTGTTTATGAAATCTCTCTCTCTCTCTTTCTCTCTTACACACACACACACACACACACACATACTAACAGTATGTGCTCAATTCTGAGAAGGTACCTACAGTTGGTGGAGTAGGATTAGGAAATTTATTTTAAAAATATACCCAGTATGAACTGTATTGAATTGTATTATTTGGATTTTATGATCAATTCAAATTCAAATTCATGAAACAATCTCACTGAAAACCTAGAGGCATCCTTCCCTAGTTTGTGTAGTGTTGGGGGATGGTGGCTGACCGTGTTGCCACCAGAGAGCAGGGGTTTGGATGTGCTCTGTGAGTGCCACACACTATAAATGCATTTCCTTACATTGTTTATTTTCCCTCTTGTGCTTTTTTGGCATTTGTAAATACACTGCAAATGTTTTGAGGATGGGAAACGTTCTCTTTGATCCTCAAAGTACTGAGAACCAGGGACGATTTCCAAGTGGAGTCCACATTAGAGATGGATCTTGAAAAATGAGAGTTTGTTAGCTGAAAAGAAATGTTCATGCCAGGCCCAGGGTCTGGAAAGTGTAGTAACAAGCCATTTTAGGAAGCCACAGTGAGGCCAAGAGGGTAAGGATGGAAGGCAGTCATAGCACCGAGACCGGAGCCAGAAGGGGCTGCACCTCTGCCAAAGCCCTCATCGTTGGCTCCTATGACAGTCTCTGCTGGAAAGCAGCGTCTTCTTATACACTGAGGATATGGAAGTGCATGTGAGTAGAGTCGAGAGTGGAAATTTAGTTAGGGAAAATGAGAACTTTCCAGTGATTCCAACCTTAAAGATGCTTATCTGTCGTGGAGGGAGAGTCCACAGCCCTGCGTAGCTCAGGAGACACCTGAGAGCGGCTGGTCTTTGCGTCAATCTCCTAGTCAGTTCCCTCACCCCTAAATTTTCTATTTCCTGGCCCTAGGCAGAGACCGCAGAAGTAAACTGGCATTAGAGATTCCGAGACACCCATAACATTCCCCCTGTGCTCGTAGATGTGATTGTAAGTCCTTTCCTGGGAGTGGGAGCCTTATAATGTGTGTGGCTCCCATAACTGGTGCGCAATGACTTTTTATGCTGTGAAGCTGTTGTCTTACTCAAAATGATTTTGGCACAGCTTTTTGTTGATTTCAACTTTCCTTCCCACCCATTATTATCAAGTTTGCCTTCTGCCCTTTGTCCTCAGCGGGGGGGTGAGGGGTTTGGGGGAGCGTTCTTCTCTATGCCTTAGGTAAGCTGAATTGCTAATATAGCATCATCCCAACACAAAGCCTGGGAACTCCTGCATGCTGCACATATGTGTACCATCCTAATTTCTACAGAACCTTATCATTAGTACCTCTGCGAGTGTGCAGTAACTTACTTTCAAGAAGAGAGGAGTCACACAAGAGGAAAGGGGAGAAGGGGAGAGGAGGGGAGAGAAAAAAGGAAAAGGAGAAAAGAAAATCCCCTTCGTTCAGCATTTTCTTTCATTTCATTGGTATAAATCCAAGGCCAAATTTAAGCCTACCTGTGAGTGTGGAGGTACAAAAAAGCAAACATCAGCCTCAAGTCTGTTTTAAACTCTGCTCTCTACCCAACAAACTGCCACTCACTCCAACCTTACCCAGCTATTTACTTCTCAGACTTTCACTGAGTACTTATTGTGGGCTAACAATGTACTGGAAATTCAGAATACAACGGGCTTTACAGGTAAAGATCTCGCTCTCTATGTAATTGAGTGCAGGGAGACAAATAGTGAAAAGAGGAAATAAATATTGTGCATGTTATTTGGTGATTAAAAAAGGGGTGGAAAGTTGGGGAAGAGAAAGGGCGAAGCTTCCTCTTCTCAGGGAGTGAGATGAGGCCAAAAGATGAGCCTGAGATTAATTTAAAAGGTGAGCAGAAGCCCCGCACAGGACCTTTCTAGGCCAGGGAGACAGAATGTGCAAAGGGCCTGCGGACACGGAGGAACCGGTCGGAGGAGCCGGACGGAGGAGCCGAACCGAGGAGCCGGACGGAGGCCAGCACACTGAAGGAAAGTGATCCCAAGCCTTGTCATTTGGAAGGGCAATGCATTTCCTCCACAGATTTGTTCTTTGTTTCCGTTTGCCTTTCCAACAACACCAAAAAATGTTTCTACATGAAAGAACAGTTAACATTATTGCTTTTCATTTTCCTTAGAGAGGAAATGAAGTCTATAGAGATTAAATCAAAGGCTTAATTACAGATCCAAGATTATGATTGGTCTCAGTTTTATATACACTGTAACAAAACCCAGTGCCAGGCAAGTTCCTGCCTGGCCACGAACTGGGTCCGATAACCACATGTTGGCTGCTTCGTGTTTTTGTTAAACATCTGCAGTTCTACATAACAGAAAATGTCCCCCTGCATCCATCAATAGTCTGCTTTCAGATTTTTTTGATGTGGTTTCTGTTAAACAACCATTTCTTCTGTAGTGAAATTATGATATCATTTGTTTATTTTTTAATGCATCCAACAAATAGACCATAAATTATGTTCCAAAAATTGCTCAGGGAACTAAGAATGTAACAGTGGGTAAAAATGCATTTATGTGCTACCCCGTGAGTCCTGAAGGTTGGCAGGAGCAGTATTCGGACTACTACATATCAGAACAGAGTACATTGTGCATGTGAAATTAATGTGTACTAAACAAGAGATGGTTTTTTTTTCTTCAAATTCCCAAAATTTAATAGAAGTAAGGCAACACAAATAACAGCGGTAAGTGCCAATGGTACAAAGAAACAAAGAGAAACTCCTAAGTTGGTTTTAAGTGTCAAACTAAGTTTGAGAAAAAAATCAAACATAGTGCACCAAGGTGGGAGGCAGAGCAGCCCGTGCTCCAGCTGGACCCAGTTTGTTGTTTAGCTCCAGGAAGCATTGCTGAGAAGGAAGCCCAGGATCAGCGTTCACCAGGTTGAGAGTTACCACCTGAGTCAGAATTTGAATCAGATTAAAACCAGGGCCTTCTTTTCAAGGGAAGAGGGAGTGGCTGCAGACTGTTTTTTCCACCCAGCCCCTCCCCCAGGGGAGAAGGTGTCTGATGAACACACCTAGATTCCTGAGACTGAAGAGAAGTGGGCAGCCTAGGTAGCAGGTCCCACTGCAGTAACCAGGTGTAATAACTTTTCCTTCTAGGATGGGTGAGTACTTTAAAATCACTTCCTAGGGTTGTTCTTTGAAACATAATTGCAGTGGGGAGCAATGGGTTTCTTGGAATGAATGAAAAGAGTGTAGGGAAAGAACTGTGGGACCCACCGTTCAGTGGTCACACCCTGTATTTGCACTGCTTGTCAGAGTCAAGTCATTTGTTCTTGCAGGTCAGGATATGTATCTCACCAGGACAGCTGTGCCATCATTTTGCTTAAGGAGCAAGACTTTGGTGCTAGAGACTGGGAAAGCAACAGAAGGGCAGAAAAGTGCACAATCCAGTAGGCACCAATGGCCAGGAGTTCTCTAATAAATGCTCTCTGGTGGCCAAACTAGAGAGCTTAGGAGAAAGCAACCATATAGATGAAGAGTGAGGAGAGGGACAGAGTAGAAAATTGCATGGACCCCAAAACACCTGTCATTGCAGCAAGGCGAGGAGCTGGATGAAGGTGTCCTGGGACTTGGAGATTTGTTTGAAAGCGCATGCACCAGGCTGCATTCTCATTACATAGAGGATGCGATGCGGTGGGACAGCTGGTGCTGAGATGTTTGTGGAAAATGTCTCCTGCTGACTGGTGGAACTGCTTTGGACGTTTGTGGAACCTGTAAGAGCATGAGGTTCTCTGCAGGTAATGAGCTGCTGGGGTGTTTCCGAGGATTGGTAGCCCAAATCCGTGTCCCATCTATTCTCTACTTCCTGGGTGTGGATACAATGTGACCAGCTACTTTCTGTTTCTGTGGTTGGGCCTTCCCCTCATGCTCTTTCCACTGTTCCTTTTATTTTGTATCTTCTCTACCTTAATAGATGTATCTTTTACCCCATTCAGTTGCTTCTTATTGCTTATTTGATCAGAACAATAAAAAAAAGAAAGAAAGAAAAGAAACTGAAGCAGTAGTGGAAAACCAGGTTAGAAAGTAACAAACCCATTAAGTATACATCTTAAACTTCCCATGTCTAAGGAGAGTTATGAGAAGCTAATATTGGAGTTGATTAAATCGAAACATTTTCCTGAAGAGAAAAGAAAATACAAAAATTAAGGAAGAAAGGAAGACAAAGAGGAAATAAGGGGTTGAAGAAATGGGGAGGGAGCAGAGAATGAAAAAGGAGGGATGGAGGAAGAGAGAACGGGAGGAGAAGAAAGAAAGGAGGAGAGACAGGCAGATAGCCACAGACATTGGGATTGAGAGAGACTCCAGGTATCCAATGTGGACTGCCACAATCAGGAGTGTGGACTATGCAAAGTCTTCCTTGCCAAGAAGCCAACGCTGCTGAAATGACAGAGTACATAAACCACAGCCCAGTCAACAGCAGTGTGGGACACAGCCTGGCCACACACACACAGAAAGCAGGCTTTCTGGACAATGTTATAGGAAGTAGAGAATTGGTAATTCTCAGAAAATAGAGACAGAAGTGAGGAGAGTGCTGGGAATTGGAGAAAAGACATTTCAAATCATTTCAGCTTGTCTGAACCAGATGGAAGAGGCGTTCTTCTCTAACACAGCAACGTAAGGCAAAGCACATGCCTGTACCACAGCAAACATTTTTGTAGGGAATCAACCGGGGCGCATGTCCTGGGACGCAGTGTTAGTGTAACCTGTGATCTATCAACTTGTAGCGCTCATCATCACCTGGCCTCCTCAGGAGTGGGCCAGTTGACTGGCAATTTCTCCATGGGAGTGGCCTTGTTCTGGGGTTGGGGATAAGTGCTGGGGTCCAGGGTATGGAGCTTCAAGTTCTAAAATTCCAAGTTTGAAGATTTGGTGATCCAGTTTGAAATCTGCTAGTTTATAAATTTGGACAATCCTCACATTAGATTTTCCAAGGCCACAGACTAGAAAGTGAAGTATTTTCCCTAGCTCTGCAGCATGAACTTTGCCCAAGATCTGTGGGGAGATACCCCAGGTCCAGGCTGAAGGAGAGATATTTTCACCCAGGTGCTAGTAGACTTGGTGAGAATGGAGTGAAAGCCATGTTGCTGTTAGCAGATTGCAGCTTTTCAGGCTCCAGCTGCTGGTACCATGGATGCATTTTCATCTGAAGAGTTTGGGGAAAACAGGCAGAGGGAGCATGAGCGTGCCCGGAGGCCTGGTAGAAACCCTCAGACTTTCTCAGCGAATATATGCAAGATGTTCCCAAGACCTGGGAGGCTTTCAGTGGTAAGGCAGAAGAAACAATGTCATGGAGAGATGAGAGGTTCCCAAGATGAACAGTAATAATGGTGGGGTCATGACTTTTTGCAAATTTGTTGTGGATAATGAAATAACTATAAACTGCAGAGGCCTAAAGAAACCTGGACCACATATGTATAGTGTGATAGAGCGAGAAAGTATGGTTAGTGAGAAAAAATATAATAACATAGCTTCATGAATCACTATGAGCCAGATCTAATTCCCAAAGAGTGAGGATGGATGGTCTTTTCTGAAACAGCTATTTATCCATTTTAAGAATGTGGTCATGCATGTAATATACACATATATACATATAGATGACGCTTGTATCTATGTAAAATTGAGCACATTCCCATGCTTACCTAGCCAGGTATGGAGGTCAGGGACAACCTGGAGTATTGATCCTTCCATTCCCCCTCATTTGTTGCAAACTCTCCTTGTTTGCCATTGCACTGTGTACACCAAGCTAGCCAGTCTGTGCATTTCCAGGGATTCCTTATTCACTTCCCATCCTGCAAAGGCAATGGAATTACAAACATGAGCGACTTTGCCTGTTTTACATGCATTCTGGGAATTAGAACTCAGGTTCTTACACTTATGTGGCAAGCTTTTTACCCTCTGAGCAATCTCCCCAGCCCTATTCTCCTTTTAACTAAATCACAAAGAGATCTGCAGACCAGTTTGAGGTCACACAAGCCTGTGATTATGGAAGGGTCATGTTGCATAGAGAAAATGAATCCAGGGTCAGACTCAACGAGAACGAATCCTGGATTCACTAACTGAATAGGTGGTAGTGTTGGTAATAGCACCAATCTGGAGCAGGGCCCAATGCATTTTAAATGATAAGTAAATGTTGTCTATTGACAGACTTGCCAGTCATACATCACTTGACATATGTCACTGAAAACCTCTCTAGGAGAATGCGGGACTACAACCCAATCTGACATACAAAGTGGAGTTCATACCTTTCTGTTAATGCCCTCACCTTGTGGACCAGTCTCTGGCCCAGGTTTTCTTCCAGCATAGGGTTTTCAGCAGGGCTAACTGTTTTATAAACATGCTGTATCTTCTTGCCTTCTCATCTGGGAACTTCCTGCATACACAGTCTCAGCTGATTCAAGGTTAAATAGTTTGGGAGGGTACACCAAGTCTAGTGGCAGGAAGTTTGGTAGCTAGCTATTATACTTTTTATGGCAACTTTCTGATCACATGACCTTCTAGCCTCCCTCTTTTTCCTCACAGGACTGCTTGTAACAGCAGTGTGTAGTGTATTCCCACAATTTCCACTCTATGAGAAGGGTCCTCTGGAGCTATCCCTCACTGAACTCTTGAACAGTCTTCCCGGGATGTAGTCAGTGCCCCAGTACTTCCTAACATTTGCTACTTACTCTACATAAAGATAAAGATGCTGCTTTTTGGCACTCTGAGTTATCTGTAGGAATGGAATCTTCAGTTCTTTAGCATTTGACACAACACCATATGCCTTTTCCAGAATTTCCTAGCATTCAACTGCTGTTCAATTGCTCTCTTTCCCACAAGCTAAGTGTTAAGCTTGAAATTATAGATTTGGTAATAATTCTGTTTCTTCTGTCTTTTACAGAAACAGAACCATTTTATAACAATTTTCATGTTCTTATGGGCACCTGAGATGAAAAGGTTATTTTTATTTTCCACATCGAGTGGACACTAGCAGAATCCAGCAGCTGGCTCCTTGAATTTTATCCTCCCTCCCAAACAAACGAAAACATTGCAGATGCTCATTGAAACTTCACATAACTTATTTGAATATTTAATTGTAATAAAATATGTATTATCTTATAGTTTTAGTTACCTTTATAAAATACTTTGCTTTAATATGTAAAATATTTTGGACATGTACTTCAATTTACCTTTCATGTTTTATATTTTGGAGATCTTTTAAAGTGATACAGTATCTACAAATGGTCAACGCTGAAACATATATTTAAATTCACTTGATATTTTTATTTTGTTCTTGTACAACCTTGGAATGCCAGGATTCTTCCTGGAGTTCTAATAATGCTGCTAATAAGAACCATCCCTTTAGTGGCCCACATGTTATACAAACTTGTAAGAGTTTATAGTCCAAAGCCAATTCCTTCCATGACTTTACTAATATTCCAAATTTATTTTATTCAAAAAAGGATTTAATTGATTATTATCAACCAATCTGAATTCTGAGCATGTTCCTAAGAGGTGCTATGAAGTAGTGAAGTTTAATCTTCACTGACGTTATCATTAAGGAATTAGAGCAGTTACACATTGTGGTTAGGTTTCTGAATTCTTTTCTTGTCCATTCTTGATGAATGGCCTGATCAAATAACTGGAAATTTACAAAAAAATGGATACATTTTGTGTAATTGAATAAATATAATGGACAACAGAAAACTTCTTCCCATTGATCCAGGGAATCAACTTGGAAAACAATCTCTATACCTGAATGACTATGGAGTGAGATGAACTGTTTGCTGCTGACCCTCTACCAATGCGTTAATGCCCGAACCCTTGAAGGTGTGATGGCAAGCTTGTTTGTAAAGGAATCCTTATGAATGTAATTATAATAAAACATTAAGATAAGGCCATGCAGGATTGTGGCAGGTATTAGATCTATTAGTGTCCTCGAGAGACAATGAGAGAATAGACAGAGATAGAGAAAAGAAGGTGGCTATATGTCAAGACAGCAGAGACTAAAGTGAAATAGTTTCAGAATAAGCAAGACTGAAGAAAGCAAAGGCAGCAAAGAAAGGGTAGGTAAGTCTTGGGATATCAAAGTGACGGAGAGTGGTGGGAGTGGATGAGAAAGGCAAAGGAAGGCCAGGAAGAGCAAAGGTCGCTGAGGTTGCTGAGGATGGCTATCGCTCGAGAAGCCACTCAGGTGCCAGCATTAGCATGGCATTGGGGGTCCTGTTCTGCAACCTGATTTTAGACCTCTTACCTCCACAAATTCAAATATTAATTCATGCTCAAATTAATCAGTTGGATACTATCTAGGGAAATCTCACAGCACTTTTTTTAACCCCCCCCCCTTTTTTATTTTTTTGTGGATGAGGGAGATGGCCATTGTCTGAAGTACTTGCTTCACAAGTGCAAGAATTCAAGTTTGGCTCCAGAGAATCCATGTAAAAGTTGGCTATCTCATCATGTGCTTGCAACCCTAGAACTGGGATTCAGAGAAGCAGATCTCAGAGACTTGCTGACAGTCACTCTGACTAACCCAGCAATCTTCAGGCTCAACAAGAGACTGTCTCAAAAAAAAAAACAAATAATAAGGTGAAGTGCTAGAGGAAGAAATCCCAATGATACAGGAATAGATGGGTTGACATATACAGAGCATCCTGCCTGTTTCAGGGCTCTCTGTTGGGCAGAAAACTCAAAACAGTCATTTACCAGTTGTCAAAGCAGCAGCAAGAGCTACAAAAGGAACACTCCTCCCATGCTCTCCCAAACACTCCTTCCAAGCTATGGTTTTTTGACATCCAGAGCCGTGAATAAGATGCAGTCTAAAACAGAAGATGGAGATGGATGCCTGCAAAAATTACCATAAGAACCAGAAACAGCTGGCTTGATGGTGCTTCCCTGACTGGTCCTCTGCTTCACCTTATTTGCATATCAACAGGCAGTCAACCAGGGCCCAGATAGTTTGTCAATAAGTTGGGGAATGCTTCAGGCTTCAACACATCATTTCCACAAAACTCTGTGGAGGATGGAGGCTTCTGCAGCAAGATGCCCAGAGTTGAAACTCTCTACACCTGAGGTTACTGAAGAACAGGGAGTTCTTTAGATCCAGCTTCTAGGCCTTAGTTCCCAGACTCGTGCCTGCCTGAGCCTCCAGAAGTCTAAACCTTAGAGACCTGCAAACTTTCTCTTAAGAGACTGTTTTTGCCTGGCGTGCTGAAGCACTCTGGGATCATAGGGTTGAAATACCTGTAACCACACCCTGTGGCCTGCTTAGGATGTGTAGCCCAAGGATTATCCGCCTCTCTCTGTTGGCATTTTGTTGACACCAAGGTTTTCAATTCTTACTTTCCTATTGAAATGATATTCCCATGTGACAAATATTATCTTTGCTTTCTTGATGTCTTCTCTCCACTCTATTTTTGAAAGAAGGGTGGACAAAAACCAAATTGGAGATAGCAATTTCTACCCACCAACTTCTTCAAAGATATCAGCCTCCATACATGATAGTGTTGGCAAGTGTACTTACACGTACCTATGCACACCCATGCACCAATGTAAATAATGTACACTTATTTGCCTCATTATTATTCATTTTAATTTAGATTTAATAATCATTTATGCGTATATATGTATATATGATTTTATATATATACTTACAATCATACACCATATTTTACAAAGCTTACAAATTTCCTATTTTAAAATTTTATTGTTAACAGTCAATGTTCTTCAAACTTCACTCATGAAAAGACTCTTTGAGTACCTTGTTTGTACTTAAATTAGTAGTGTTACATAGTTAGTATTTAAATTACTGTCATAAATAAAGTATATGAGTTTAAAGAAGAAAAGTCACATTGGAAAAAGGATTTAGTAATAAGTCACAGCCAGTCTGTCTATAATTGATATGCTCTTTGTGACAGAATAGCTTTCTATGATTTAAAGTTGCTGTTACCTCTTGGAGTGATTTATTAATAGGACAGTTATTGTTGAGGCCAGAACATACCACGAGGGGAATCCTCTTAGACTCCAAGGTAACTTTTAGATTAGATCACCTAGAATCTGTTACAGGCTCTTATTGTTGCAGTTCCTACAACCCATTACAGCTTGTTCAGCTTTGTATTGGTTCAGATATAACTGAATTTTTAATGTTCTTGCTTTTTATGCTATAGCCCATAAATCAAAACTCTAGAAAGAAAGGGAATTCAAAGCTGCTTCTCTTCATACGCCCAAAGAAAAGGCATGTTGAGTCTGGGATCCTTGCTCACCACCTCAGATCAATTATCCTCAACCACAAGCATGATACTAGTTGGGACTTGATAGAGAAATTACTTCTACTTTAACCAGAGGAGAAACAAAATAAATAGAAATATCATGTGTTTCTGTTCTGTTGTTCTAGATAACAAGTGTTTTTGATAGCTTGTAAAGATGTGCAGACATAAAACTTATGGCTCCCTTTGATAGCTCACAATGGTTATTTTTTATAGTATGTAATTCTTTTTAAATTAATTTAACCTGCTATTTTCCTTGTCCACTAGGATTTTAATGTTCCACATTATTTTTATTTAACTTTATTTCATATATAAAATCTAAAATTAAATTTATCTAAAACATTTTTCTTTTACAATAGTGTTAGATTTTCTTCTGTATTTGTTAAACCACTGGATATCATAAATATGTATTTTATTTTTTATCCCAAATTCTTAGAACATGAGTCTTCTTGTACAGTGTCTTTTAATATTCCTCATGGCAGACTATTTCTTTATCTGGTTTATAGTTTCTCAGTGAATTAACCTCCTGTGTGCATTGAAGTGGTATATATGCAGTGGCGTTATAGAAAAGTTTTGTGATTTCTATATGAAGGGTTTTCAAAAGTAGCTTATAGGATATGTTTAGATATCAGTTACTTTTACCTTTTGATTGAAAAATTTGACTTCACATTTGTACTGGTTTCAGAGACTGCAATAACAAATCACTACAGAGCAATTTGAAAGAGGAGGGTATTTATTAAGTAATCACATTGGTGACGTGTATATTCTGAAAGAAACTGAAATTTCTTCTTCTTCTTCTTCTTCTTCTTCTTCTTCTTCTTCTTCTTCTTCTTCCTCTTCCTCTTCCTCTTCCTCTTCCTCTTCCTCTTCCTCTTCCTCCTCCTCCTCCTTCTTTCTTCTTTCTTGTTTTTTGAGACAAGATTTCTATCTGCAACAGCCATAGATGTTCTGGAAATAGCTCTGTAGACTCACAGAGATCCTCCTGCCACTGCCTCCTGAGTGATGGGATTAAAAGCGTGTGACAACACCACCCGGCTAATATTAATTTCTTACACTTCAAGCTAAAGTATATTCCAGGCAGATTAAAGGTTTAATATAATAACAAAATAGCTAAGAAGAACATATAATTTAACATGCAGTTATTTGTTTTGGCCATTAACAAAATTATTTCAAGTCAAGTCCTTGAGAAGAGTAGGGGCTACAAAGATGAAAGACATTGGAATCAGGGAGAGCATCAATTGTAATAAAGGAATTTAACAAAGGATAGAATATTTGTATGTCATATTTGGTATTAATTTGTCTCTGAAGTTAGAGTTGTGGTGATTTACAAAATTATTTATCATACAAAACAGTAAAATAAGTCACTGAAAGACTATTATGACATTTAAAATGAAGTTTTAATAAAATGTTACAGTAAATTAGTGATGAGAATGTTAGTAATATCTAAAAGTATCGATATGGACATGTTTGCACAGGGCAATTGGAATGAATGGACATGATGATCCATGGAAATTCCATTGATTTTCCAATATCATCCTCAAACCTATAATTTTCTTATAGATAAGAAATGACTAGAACATATAAAAATCACGATTTTAATGATAATCACAATTATAATAACAACAAAGGTAACCAACTTACCAATTATTAAAGAGTCATAAAATTCTACATTCTACAAAGAGTAATCGAAGAGATGTGAAGCAAGACATGAACTTCTACATTTATTATAGACAGTACTTAGCACACAAAGATTTGAAAAACACTCATATTGTGGAGTCAAAAGTAAACTATTCGCTGGGCGGTGGTGGTGCACACCTTTAATCCCAGCACTCGGGAGGCAGAGGCAGGTAGATCTCTGGGAGTTCGAGGCCAGCCTGGTCTACAAGAGCTAGTTCAGGGACAGGCACCAAAAGCTACAGAGAAACCCTGTCTTGAAAAAAAAAAAAGTAAACTATTCTACTTATAGAAGAAATGGGTTAAACAGACAATTTACTGATAGAGATTTAGTTGAATAAACAGAGCTGGGCAAATTATGGGGCTCACATTCTGATTTATAATCTCCAACATCTTCAGACTTGCTGCCTGTGACAAACCCATGCAGCATACATTTCTTGAATGCCAATCACTGGACCAGACACTGGATAGTCTCAGAGTGTTTGGGGTACAGTTTAAAGGTAAGAGAACTATGAGACCTTTGAGAATATGGCTAAAGCTGGAAAGTACTTATAGATTGTAGGCACTTAAAAACAGCTAGATGAAAATGTCACTGGATGTCATTTATAGCTGTATCTGAGAAAGCATATGAGCTATAGGTGATTAAATATCTTCTGGACAATAGCTGCTGTGCAGGTGAACACTGCAGCAAAGCAAACTTTTATTAATTCTTCTGTTGCCAAGGTCCTTGGTGTGTATGTATGTGTGGGGATCTTCCCATGAAAATAGCCTTAGATTCATCTGACTGCTAGAGTTTGTCGTGTGCATATTTTGGAATACTCCACGAATTATTTAATGTTCCATGGATCTCTATACACTACTTTAAATATTTTGAATATTATAAACCATACTACACAGCTAATCAAAATATGCATTTCATTGGACAATTTCTGCTCAAATTATACATTTTTAATAATTTTATCCGTTCTTTGAAAATATTATATAGTATGTTTTGATATATTCACCCTCTTTCCCAAATACCTCCCAGACTTCCCCTACCCCAATTCATCAAATTCTGTGTTCTTTTTTTAATCTGTCAAGTCCAATTTCTGTTGCTCGTATACACTTGGATGTGGGACATTCCACTAGAGCTTGTTCAGCCAATCAGGGGTCACACCCATAAGGAAAATGAATTATCTCTCTCCCATCTATTACCAACTGTAAATCCTTACCTAGGGGTGGGACTTCATGCCCACGTCTGCAACTCTCTAGGTTTGGCTTTGCTTCAGGTCGAGCAGGTCTTGGGCATATTATCATAGCCACTGTGAGTTTATTTATACAACTGCCATGCAAAATTCACTGTTTGCTTGCAGACGCCAATCACCTCTGACTCTTATACTCTCTATTCCCTCCCTTCTTCAATGATCTCTGAGCCTTGGTAGGAGAGGGTTGTGGTATATATGTGTTTAGGCCTGAGCATTGCATAGTCTCTTATTCTCTACAACTGGACCAGTTGTAGTATCTGATAATCACGAATTACTATAAGAAAATAGATTCACTGTACAAGAGTAAGAAATATCTAAGTCATTAGGAGTCAGTCAAACACTGGCCATTTAGCCTAATAACAGTAGGCAGTTCTCCAATATGTGGCCTAGTCCCTGTCTAGCCACAGGTCCTTAGCCCAGAAAAATGGTGCCAGTTATGAGTGCCATCTTGTGGAGTGTGCATTAATTAAAAATAAAAAGAGGTTAGTTACTCCCTTGATGCTCTTTCTACTATTGTCTATGTGGGCACGGTTTGCCAGACCAGCCATTACTGTAACTCTCAGGGTTCACAGCTAATTCAAACTGATGATCCCTTATCCCCTCTAGTAGCACAGTCCTATATAGAACTATGAAAGCCAGCCAGTGGGGATAAAGCTTCTAGGTCAAAACTATCACTCAAGTTTGTGTCATTTTCAGCAATAGTGTCTTAGCATCAAATTCTGGAGGGCAACCAAGACCATTGGCAAAAACCTGGGATGTCCGGAGGTCTACAGGATCTCATTCGTCAACAACTTAAAAAGAAGTAACCCATTTCTGCCATGGGCTTTTTATTTGGTAGCCCATGGTGTCTTGTAGGGCCTTTGACATTCTGTTATTGGGTAACAAGGATCATGAAGCTCAAACTAGGATCAAACACTATGAATTTGATAGAGGAGAATGTAGAGGCTACACTTGAACTCACTGGTCCAGGAAAAGACTTTCTGAACAGGATCCCGGGATCACAAGCATAAGATCAACAGTTAATAAATGGACCCTCAAGAAACTGAAAAAACTTCTGTGCAGCAAAGGGCATCATCATTCCCTTGAGTAGGTGACCATCACTTGGATCAAAGTATGTATGTATTTTAGGAGTCTTCAGTATAGTAGATTTCCATGTGACACTTTGGAACAGTCTTTAGTGTTACTTATCCCTCTAAATATTCCCTCTTCTACTCTATCCCATTTCTTCCCTCAATTTAACCATTTCCATTCCTTTATTCCCCTTTAACTCTTATACCACTGCATTTTCTCACCCTTTGGTAGAAGCGGCCCCTCATGGCATTTTAAAAATGCACTAGCCTTGATGGGCTTTCCCAGTGGAGCACATATATCTAAAGACGCAAAGAGAACACCCACAGTGACAGAAAGCATGAACTACCTGTCTTCAGGGTCAAAATAATGATTTCCGTTCCCATCCATTAACCTGTGAATTTCATAATTCAGATTTTTTAATAGCTAAATAATAGTCCTTTGTGCAAATGCACCAGATTTTCATTATCCATTCATCATTTTATGGGGCATTAGAGTTGTTCCCATTTCCTGGCTATGGTAAATAGAGAAGGGATGAACATAGATGATCAGGTTATCTCTATAGTAAGATACAGAGTCCTTGGACATATGTTTAATAGTGGTAGAGCTGGATCATGTGGCAGGTCTATTTCTAGCTTTTTGAGGAATCTCCAGACTGATTTCCATAGTGGCTTCACTAGTTTGCACTCCCACCAGCAGTGAATAAGTGTATGTCTTTCCCCACATCCATGCCAGTATTTGTAGTCATTTGCTTTTTGGATCTTGGCCATTCTGAACGGGGTAAGATGAAATCTAAAAGTAGTTCTAATTTGCATTTCCCTGATGGTTAAGGATGCTGAACATTTTTAAAAATGTTTCTCAGCCATTTGTATTTCATCTTTTGAGAACTCCCTGTTTAGCTACATGCCCCATTTTTTAAATTTGATTGTTTGTTTTCTCAGCATTTAGATTTTTACTTTTGTATATACTGGATACTAATCCTTTGTTGAATTTATAGCCATAAAACTTTTTTCCCCATTCTTCACTGGAATGATGGTGTCTTTTGCTGTATGTAATCTCTTAGTTTCCTGAGGTTCTATTTATTAAATTTTGGTTCTTATGCCTGTGCAACTGGGGTCCTGTTCAGAAAGTTTTTTCCTAGACCAGTGAGTACAAGTGTAGTCTCTACTTTTCCTCTATCACATTCATGATGTTGGGTCTGATCTTGAGGTCATTGGTCCACTTAGCATTGACTTTTGTGCAGGGTGAGACCTGGGGATCGATCAGGTTTCCGTACACTGCATGATGTTATACAGTTTGATCATCATGATTTCTGGGAGATGCTGTCTTTTCTCCAGTATGCGGGTCAGTTTCTTTGTCAAAATGTAGGTGGCTGCTGAAGTGTCAGCTTATGTGTGGGTCCTCAATTCTAATCTGCTGATAAAGTTTTTGGTTTTTATGCTTTTATCTTGATGTTTTTATTACTATACCTGGATAATAAAATTTGAAATCTGGGATATTGATACCTCCAGCATTTTCCTATATCTTGTTTTAGTTTTTTAAAACTGTTCAGGATTGTTTTGGATAAATCAGATTTTATGTGTGTGTGTGTGTGTTTCCATACTGTAGTGGAATTTGAATGAAAATTATCCCCCATAATCTTGGGTATTTGAATACTTGATCACCAGTTGGTGGTGCTGTTTGAGCAAGAGTGGATGGTATAGACTTGCTGGAGGAAGTGTGTCCCTGGGGCTACAGCTTTGGGAGTAAATATCCTTACCTGCTTCTAGTTTGCTTTCTCTGCCTCTGACTCACTCATGCTTGAAGTTCAAAATGTGAGCCCTCTGCTTCCTGTGCCTGCTGCCATATGTGCCACTTGATGTCATGATTCCTTACCAAGGATAAGGACTCTTATCCTTCTGAAACCGTAAGTTCAAATAATCACTTTTCTCTACAGGTTACCTAAGTCATAGTGTTTTATCACAGCAGCAGAAGGGTAACTAATACAAAAATGAAAATTAAGTGGGTTTTTTCTCTTGTTTTTGGAGACAGGGTTTCTCTCCATAATAACCTTGGTTGTCTCAGAACTCAGTTTGTAGGCCAGGATAGCATTGAATGCACAGAGATCTGTCTGCCTCTGCTTCCCAAGTGCTGGGCTTAAAGGTATGTGCCTAGATTTTGTGCATGTGTGTGTGTGTGTCTGTCTGTCTGTGTGTGTGTCTGTATGTGTGTGTGTAGAATTACATAGAGTTTTTGATGAGGATTGCTTCAAATTTGTACATTACATTGGTGTGATGGCCATTTTCAAATATTAATCCTATGGGATCTATTAGTATGGGTAGAGTTTCCATCTTCTTTAGTTTCCTTTTTCAGTGTCTTAAAGTTTGCATTGCATAATTAGTTAGATTTGTTCTTTGAAGTTAGACTTATTCCAAGACACTTCTTAGGGTATTTTGAATGGTTTCGTTTTCCTGGGTTCCTTTTCAGTTTGTTCATCATTTATGTATAGGAAGGCTGCTAATTTTGGGGTATTAAGTTTGTATTTTGCTACTTTGCTAAATGTATTTACTAGCTGTGGAGGTTTCCTGGTGGAAATTGTAGGGTCTTCTTGGTACAGTATTGTATCATCTGCAAATAAGGATGCCTTAATTTCTTCCTTTTCCAACTCCTTCATTGTTTTATTTCTTTAGCTATGTCTTCAACTATGTCTTCAAGTACTATATTGAACAAGTTGAGAGTATTGACATACTTGTTTTGTTTCTTATTTTAGTGGAAATTCTTTCAGTTTTTCCTAAAGGTGATGTTGACTGTGTGCTTCCAGCATATTGACTTTATTATGTTGAGATATGTCCCCCGTGTTCTAATTTTCTCCAGGACTCTTATCATGAAGGTATTTAGTATTATGTCAAAGGTCCCTTCTAAATCTAATGAGGTAGTCATAGAGTTTCCACATTTGAGTATATTTATGTGATTAGTTATGTTTATTGATTTATGAGTTTTGCATAGTTCTTCCATATCTGTAATGAAGTCAGAGATGAATACTTGATCATGGGGAATAATCTCTTTGAAGTGTTTTGATTTCAGTGTCCAAGGATTGTATTGGAAATATTTTCACACATTTTCATTAGAGATATTGACTTATAATTTTCTTTTATGTTGGGTCTTTACTCTGGTTTTGGTATGAAGATTACATTAGCTTCAGAAAAATAATTTGAATTTTTTCATTTTCTGTTTTATAGAATAATTTGAGGAGTATTGGTGTTTATTCTTCATTTCAGGTCTTATAGAATTCTGTACTGAAATCATGTGATCCTGGGAACTTTTTATTTGGAAGACTTGTAATTACTGCTTCTGTCTCACTATATATATTATGTTAATTTAATCAATCAATTTTATCTTGATTTATTTTTAGTAGACCATTCTATATGTACAGTAGTTCATATATTTAATTTAGTTTCTTCAGTCTGGAAAAATATAGATTTTTAGATATAATCTTATGATTTTCTGACTTCTTTGGTATTTTTTGCAATTCCCTCTTTTGTTTCTGGTTTTCAAAAGTAAAGATCCTCTTACTCTCCTCTCTCTCTCTCTCTCTCTCTCGGTTAATTTGGATACAAGTTTATGAATCTTGTTAATCTTTTAAAAAATCAACTATAAATTTTATTATTTAAAATTTCTCCTTTAATTTCAGCTCTGACTTGAACTCTCTGTCTGTTTTGGGGTGTATTTTTTCCTCCCCTACCCCAAGGCTTTCAGGTATATCAAGTAGTTTTTCATATGGCAAGGTATTTGATCTCTCTCTCTCCTCTCTTCCTTTATGTAGGTACTTGGTGCTATAAATTTCCTCTTAGGATTACCTTTAGTGTGTCCTGAAGATTTTGATATGTTAAATTTTTGTCTTCTCTCAATTCTAGAATAATTTAAATTCTATTATTGATTCTCTCCCTGGCTCAGTCCAATCATCATTCAGTAGTTTGCTGCTTACTGTCCATGACTTTGTGTATTTTCTGTTGTTTCTATTGTTGTTGATTTTCAGCTTTATTCAAGTGTTCAGAACTTTGTTTCAGCTTTTCTATGTTTTTTGAGATTTACTTTGTGTCCTACCATGTGCTCAAATATGGAGAAAGTTCCATTTGATGCTGAAAAGAATGTGTATTCGTTAGTGTTTAAGACCTAACTTTTAGGTACTATGTTCTGCAGATTTCTATTGCTTCATGATGTCCTTTAACAACAGATTTTTCTCTGTTTAATTTTCTTTCCAGAAGGCCTGTATATTGGTGACACTTCCAAGTGGAGTATCGACATCTCTGAGTATCACCGCACTGGGGTCAATCTGAGGTTCTGGATATAGTAAGTTGTAACAATTATCTAAGACACATTAAATTTAATGTATTGCCCTGGAGAAGGAAAAATACGTAGCAGTCCTCTTCATGAATTCATGCTCGCTATACAGGTCTGAGAGAACTTGTGTTGCCCTGGAGATTACAGGGAACATGGAAATGGTAAATATCAGAGGGGCTAAATATGGAACATTCCATGCAATGCACAATAGGCAGCTGGGACACATTTTTGTACTCTAAAGCTTTTTGGTAAACACAAAACTGCAAGAAAATTTTGTTTTTAGATATCATGGTTTTAGATAATCTGAAAATTTAAAAGTATAAATATTGGAGGGAGAGAGAAAGTAAGATAGAGACAGACGCATACACATCAGAAAAAAAGGATGGAGGAGAGGGAGACAGAACTTTATACTAGTTGTCAACCATTTTGACAATGGTGCAGTCTATGACTTACGTCCAAAATCCTGTCTCTCAAAATTTACATGGTTCCTAGAATCTAACAGTACATGCTTATCCAAGCTGAAATTAATATAAACTGACCTCCTGTCATGTAGGTAGTTATAGCACATTCCTTTGGAACAAAGGAGGATTGCAATTGCTTGTGTTTTATCCAGCTATTATCAGTTAACTTTTGATGTTCCCAAGCTCCATGTTATCTGTGAAGTTTAAGACATAGCTGTGAGCAGAGGAATACTTCCTCAGTTCTCAAAGGGGTGTGGCTCTTTAGACACTGGACAGATACGATTAGCTATCTGATCTCCAATTTAATTTGGAAGTATTTGAAGGTGTGGACTTAGTTAATTAAGGACAGTCTGTAAAAACACACAGCAATTTGGAAATACTGAAGGATTAACTGAACCTTTAAGTTCTCCTCAATTCCTTAAAGCAATTTTCCCTTCCAGGTTTCTTCGTAGTACTTCCTAAGCGGGTTCTCCTTGCACCTACAGTTCCAAACTTTAAGGTACACAGGGTCTGTAGTAGGCTTTGAGACCTGCATAGACATTTTTTTTTTAATATAGAGATTACTGCCTGTGTGCTTAGGTGGAAGTTGTCCCTCAACCTTTGCTCTCTGAGGTGTGAAGGGATGATATTGCCCTTTCAGTACAGCAGACTCCTCT
Source organism: Chionomys nivalis (assembly GCF_950005125.1). Classification (NCBI taxonomy): domain Eukaryota; kingdom Metazoa; phylum Chordata; class Mammalia; order Rodentia; family Cricetidae; genus Chionomys; species Chionomys nivalis. The sequence continues at coordinate 37,320,303 of NC_080098.1, forward strand.
AGGCCACCAGACTTTAAAAGCACACCATGAGCCTCTGGTTTATTGCCTGGAGAAATGAACAATCCGCAGTGCTGTAAGTGTGCAGCCTCCTGCAAATGCTGTCCATACAAATGCACAACCTTAGGTGAAAAAAAAAAACACAAAAAGCTCACATAGAATAGAAATTGCATTTCTTTAACAATATGACTGTTGTTCTCAGTACCAGACACCAAGGTTGGTTTGATTTGGGTGATTTTGGTTTGATATTTGTTTGAATTACCACAGACTGGATATTTTAATTTTCTGTCTTCTACTAGGCCTTCCTCTGCTCTCGGCCTTTCTGGATATGGTTAAAACTTGATTGATTTATGATGCTCTTTAAAGTGCTTGTTTGTGTGGTTCTGTAGAGGTGTAGAGAGCTGTCCTCGTTTATTGCCATATTTCATTGGTTGTTCCCATGTTAATGTTTTTAGTACACTTTTTCAGAAGGCTGAAGGATGCTGTGGGGCTTTAGTGTTGTGGTCTGTTAATCCTCACCAGACTCTAACAGGATTCCTTTGTGTCTTTTCCTCCACTATTTTTTTTAAGTAACTTGACTTCTTTAACCCTTTAGGAGGCTGAGAACCCTTGGTCCCAAGCACCTCATTTGGAGGATGATTTAATGCGAGTGGAAGGTGGGGAGGTAAGTGTAAAACCACTGAATCATTATCACAAGAAATGCAGAATGATTGATATAAGCAGACATCTAAAATTTGTGTGTAATCACTGAGTTCATAAAATGTAGCTCTTTGTTTTATATTTGGTTGTCAATGAAAGAAAAAGCCACTTTCTTGAATGTATTTTTTTACATATTGATATATTTTTCCATTTTTAAAATTAGTTCTTCAAAAATTTTCGACTTGTGTTTTGATCATAGTCAACGCCCCCACATCTTCCCTATGACCACACCCTTTGCCTGTCCTAAGTTTGTGTCTTCTATGCATTACTGAGACTAATTTGTGGTTGCTGCTCATATGCTTTTGGATGTGTGACCTCCTATGAAGTATGGCTGACTTTTTAGGGGCCCAGCAGCTGTCAATTGTTAATATCTTCTCAACTAGGACTTTCTCATCTGAAGACTTTGTGGCAACTCCTCTCTCTATGTTTGGTCTGGTTTGCCTTTACAAAGTTCTTGTTCATGCTGTCACCAAGCACCGAGTCACCCTGTTAGGGCGGGAAAAAGCTGTTTTCTAGTTCATTTATTATACACTCTCTTCAGTGACCCATGAGCATTGGCAGGAAGGGTGTCATTTTTTATTTTCACTTATAGACGCATTTTTATCTTAATTTTCGTTAAGCAGCTGTTGTTAGTCAAATGCTCTTTTGGCTTTGACTGCTTTGGTGAAGTTATTTGCCTCCAATAAGTTTAAGTTATGTTGTGAGACAGATGAAATTAATTCACTCAGGACGTTTATAGGAAGGTCATTTTGTAACTCACTTATTTCTTCCATACAGTTCGGATTTACATGTAAAGAACTGAAAATGCATATCTAGTGTTATTCAAATATGAAGAATGTTCTCAGGTCCATTCAAAATTCATTGTGAAATGATGAAGAAAATTTGTTTGTATTGTTCTCATCAATGATAATAATAACCTATCAAACACACTACAGCATTTTTAGGCTCCAAAAAAATTGTATTAAGTTGTTATGTTGTTCATGGTAGCGGTGATGTTTCCTTTTTTGAACCATGGTCTTTCTATTTAGCAAACATTGGCCTTGAATTGGACCTTTTCCTGACTCTGCCAACACATTTGCCTTTTTTGTTTTAATTTTAAAGTTCAATATAGAAAATGGTACAAACAACAAGCACACACATGACTTTTAAAATCCTATTTTATGGACTCTCCTAACAGTAAGCATGCAAGAATTTTAAAATCATGATTTATGAATTCTTTACTTACCCTGATACATTGAGAGATGAAGAATTCCATATGACTTGGGATTCAAGCATGACTGTCACATACCACACTCTCACTTTTTCTTTACATTTGATACATGTTGGTGAACAAATGGGATGCAAATACTGACTGAACCAAGAATATACCTGGACAATGAAGTGCTTATACTTAATGCCATGAAGTGAAAGATATGTTAAAGCAGTTACCACAATTATCCTTTCGAGATATTGTGATATAATTTACATATGAAAACAGAGGAGTCGTTTTTAAGCCTATAAAGTCATCCTTAACAGTGGAATAATTATTTGGGTGTTTTTCCCTCCTGTTGGTTAAAGTCCACTCTAATGGTTTATTGGAACTCCAAGTGATTTTAATGGAGTTAAATTTTATTCTAAGAACTGCATTGCCAGAAATCATGTATCAGATTTATAAGAAATAGAGATTAAATAGAGCTGATACTTGGCCTTGTGTAACCTGAGAAGTACACAGACGTACACTGCAAAGGGCAAGAAGAGAAGACTCTCACCCTTCTCCCTTTTGTCCCTGGAGCTGGGCATATCCCATTTGTCTAATTGAGTAAATAGCACACGTAAGTGGGCCAAAGCTTGTTCTGGTATTTTAAATGCATTGTTACTGCTAAACAAGGAAAGGAGCTCAGTCACTAGGCTGAGAACATGGACACGGGATGCAAACAGCACAAGCTGGACTAGTTTGCTGTTGATTCTTCCCTGCTTCTCACTGACAAATGACCTGACTTTGGTGGGTCTTGATTTCATCCTGTGAAAGAGGTGGGTAATAATAATCATCCGTGCCTCGTCTTGAATGTGGGAATAGCCTCCAAGTGGTCCTGTGCTGAAGGTTTGGTCTAATATATCACTACTGGTAAATGACGCAATGGTTAATAGATAGAACCAGGAGGAAAGTTCTTAGGCCACTGGGGACATGCTCTCAAACTGGGAGGCTCCTGTCTCTTCTCTTGCTTGCTCTGCTTTCTGTGCATGGTGTGAACGTCTACTCCAATGTATGCTTTTGTCATTCTCTGCTGATATCTTAGAAATTCACAAAACTGTGGGTTACCCTGCCATGCCCTTCAAACCTCCAGATATAAGTTAAAGTGAACCATTTTATTTCCAAAGTCGTCTGTGAGGGCACTTTTGTTACAGTGTGAGAGAGCTGACAGTAACAGACTCTTTCTCAGGTTTCTTTGAAGATTAAATGAGATCAGCACAGTTTAAGCTGAGTTATTCAGAACTGATTTCTCTTAGAAAGTTCTAGCAATTTCCAAGTTCATGGTGGCAAGGAAAAGCAAGAGAAGAGAGATGAACTGATGGTAAGGCAAAGCAACAATGCAAATGGTCATTTGGGATAACATTGTTTTCCCTATGAATAACTGCTTTTATGAAGGAGAAGCAGAGGAATGCTTTTTTTAACCAGAGTTACTTAAATTAGAGAAAATAAATTTTAGGGTAAAAGAAATCATTAGAACCCTCAAATTGAAGTCTGCTGTAGAGATGAATGCTTACTTTTAAATTCCTACTTGTGACATTAATTCAGTGATAATACTATGACTATTGCAAAGTCTTAAGGCTTGTTTATATCCATAGTGAAAGAGTTGCTCACAAAAATAGACTATTAATCTAAGGTAATTGAGATAGAGATGACTATGTGATTAAGTCAAGAGAAGTAGTCATTTAAGGAAAGGGCTTTATATTTTCTTGGATCACAGGAAGATGGCAATGGCAAATGCTTAATCCTTAGCAGAAGTTATGAAAGATGAAATGTTATCATATACTATAGAGCTTTCGTTGATCTTACACAGTCAGAGGCAAACTCACTTATAAAACCATATGCTTGAATGTGGAGAGATTTTGCTTAGCTGTCAAGAGCACTGACTGCTCTTCCAGAGGACTCAGATTTGATTCCTAGCATTTACTTGGTAGTTCACAACTGTCTTTATCTCCAGTTTCAGGGCATCTGATGCCCTCTTCTGACCTCTGTGGGCACCAGTCACAGGCATGCACAAATGCACACACACACACACACACACAATGATGATAACCATAACAGCCAAAACAACAACAGAAAATAAAAATGTTTTAAAAAATATGCAATGTACGAGGTAAGAATTCATTGCTAAAATTTCTTTTGTTACTCAGTTTTATTTATTTATTTATTTTTGGTTTTTCGAGACAGGGTTTCTCTGTGGCTTTGGAGCCTGTCCTGGTTTTATTTTAACAATGAGAAAGTGCTGCAAGTATTTTAAAACATAAACCATTGTAGAAGTACATGAGAAGTGCTATAGAAAAAATTAAAATACATTTACTAAAGAATAAAATTATCCTTAATACTTTAATTTTTGCTTCGAAGTTATCACTTATTTGGACTCCGTATAATATGATAAATCTCTTGTGAAATTTGGTTTATACTTAATGGACTAAAGAGCAAAGCTCCCCGAATCCTTTCGCTTTCCCCTGGAGCCATATCATAAATGAATTTCACGTATTTCATTTTATGAAACACTTTACTTCATTGATTTATTTCCCCAGTTGGTTATGTGGAGTGAGTTCTCTATATTCTTCCACGTATTTCACAATTAGAAAAATATCTGTAGCAACTAACTTTGTAGTGATCCATCATTGTTCCCTTTCCATAGATTTCTGCGAACTAAATTGGCAAGTGAAAGAGTATCCAGATTTCCCTGACTTCTGCTATGTGGTGTTATATTTGTAAATGTTTGATTTATAAATAGTTCTCAACTCAGGCACTCATTTTCCCATTAGTACTTCCATTAATGTTTGGCTTACTTGCTTTGGTTGACTATCTGCGTGCAGGCTGTGAGCAGACCTGTGGATTAGCCTCTGGGTGCTCAGTGTGTAGACTTCCGAAGAGCTAAAGTTCTCACAATCAGATGTCCAACACTGCCAGGAGAAGATACATCAGAAAGCTTGCTCTGAAAGCCCCAGTTGTCATCAATGCACAAAATTGAATTCCATACAAAGTCAAATGTCGTAACAAATAACATTCTCCCCGTAATGAATCCTGCCAAAGCTTGCTTTTCATAACATGCGAGGAAGTAGTTTAGAAATCCCGACAGTGGCATGGCGCTGATCAGTCTCCTGCTAGCACTTCGTGTGCACAAGTTCAGTGATCTAGATGAACCAGTGGGGGTGAATTTGGAGCCACAGTCCAGTGTAATGCTGTAGGAAGAGTACTGTAAAGCCTGAGTAAGACGGAAGTACTCATGGGGGTAAGTAGGACAGCTGGCACCTCTTCAGGTGTGGTGAGTGCACAGCGTGGCACACAGGAGGAGGCGACTGTGAACAGAGGGGAAAGATTATCGCTTACTTTAACAGAAAGATTGCTCACAGAAAGGGTTTCTAATTTCATCAAATGTTATGACAATGGAAAGCCATCCTATGTGAGTACCTGGTATTTGAGATAGAACACAGGTTCACATATCCTAGTTTAGAAAAAAAATGGTGTGTGTGGGCTGAAGGTTTAAGGGAGCCATTCCTTGGGGTTAAAAAATCATCCGCTCCCAATGGAATTCAACTTTCTGTTTTGTTTCCCAAGTGAGGAGCAGAGCGGGAAGAAAGGCAAAGACGATCAGCTTTAAATGGCTGATGAAAAGGACTAGGAAAATGTTTTGAACATCAAAAAGCTCTTACAAAACTGACTATTAATGATTTAAGTGTAAATGAATAAAAAACACATGGATAACATTTTCCTTTAAAATACCCATGGGTTAAAAAATTAAAGGGAAAAGTAAATGACCAAGAATGCTTTCGATTCGGTACAGCAGCAATGGCAACAACAGAAGGAAAAAGTAGTCTGAGAAGTTTGGGACATCCCAATTTCACTTGGGGCTTTCTGTGCCCATATGAGGATGGGCGTTCCGATGACTGGATTCTCCTGTATCCAGTAACCCTGGTCACCTAACCACATCAAGGCATGACAATCTCTCCCTAAAATACACACATTAACATTAGACTTTTGGAGGACTTTTACTGACAACACCAGTTGCATTTGCAGATCCCCAAGCTATTTGAAAATTCAACACTCAACCGCAAGTTACCACTGGGGATGGAAGTAAATGCAAAGTTCTCTGTCCAGAAGAGGGATTGTGCTTAGAATATCTAATAAGCATGGACCATCCTCCATGTTCTTATTGTGAAATTACTTTCAACTCAGATGTAAAACAATGAGCCAGCATGAAGACACATAAACTTTCCACTGCCTACACCAGGCAAGCTTCTCTTAGTTTTATGCCATGCAAACAGCAACAATGTTGACTATGTCTTCTAAGTGTTGAGTAATTCATACATACGTTGTATTCCTTCAGAAAAATATTCTATCTCAACTGCATAAATCTGCAAAGAAAAACTGTGAGGAGTTTGCCACCATCACGTTTTCAACTGGCATATAAAGGACCAGAGCAACCGAAGCAAGCTGACATCTTCTTTAAGGTGTGAGAACACAGACTCCTTGATGGGATGGTGCTGTGTACCAGGGACAGCCTCGCTCTCAAACTTTTTCTCCCTAGGAGCATTGAATTTTACCCTTAGTTGAGTCTAAAAGCATTTACTTTTGTCCACACAAGGCAGTTTCTAGAAACACACGAAGTTGGAAAGTAGCCTATTGGCTTGTAGGTGAAGTGCTTCTGTGTTTAAGAGAACAACAGAACCAGTAAACCCAGTTTAGAAGAATTCAGCATGTGCCACAGACCTTAAACAATGGGAACATTCAAACAATCAGCACAACTTATACTAATTTAGAAAGCATCTTTGGTTCCCAACTCAGTTGGTTTAGCTTCAGCAGTGTCCATGGAACCCTGGGGCTGGAGCACATGCTGTGATTCTCAAGCACATCATAAATATTTGATGTGCTTTTTCCTTTCCACTCTCCTGCTCTGTGTGTCCCAGAGAATGTCATCACTGTGTCTCTTGAGTCTCATTTCCATTCCCCTTCAGTTTCCTGAGCTAGCACAGATGAAATTGTGACATCTGGGAATAGAATTTGTCCACCATGTTTGGTATCAGCCTGAAATTCTTTGCCCACCATTGGCTTTTCTTCACCCTCCCTCTTTCCGTCTATATTTCTGAAGCATGGTGACTCTGTTGGAGAAAATTACACAAGAGTAGACTGCTACTTTATATCCTTAATGGGCTTCATTGTCAGCCTTGGGATTTTGAGTGTGCTAGTCACATTGTGCTTGCTCCTAGGGACTCTGCCAACCTCCATTATTCCTGGGGCTCCTATTTGATCCCATATCCTCACCACGAGCACATGGTCTTGTATCCTGATTTCACACCAGTGGTGAGAAACACCTCCGTCACTGCTCTTCCTCACCAAATTAGAAATGATTTCCATTCTTACTTCTCTCATTCTTATGGTCAGGGTCCATCAGGGTACCCTGTCTTTTATCCAATGCCAGCATCTGTAGGCTCACTCTTGCTTCCATCCTTAAGATCACAATCAATCAAATATAATATTTAATATGTTATTTTAAACCATTATTTGTTTCTTACCTCCATTTCCTTATCCTAAATGAATGTTAGAATATTTTCATGCTTATGAAAACAAAAAGCACCAGGAAGCCTTCACAGATCTATCTCATCTACTGTGAGTCACCAGTCCAGTCAGGGTCTTTCTCTTCAGACTCCACTCCTTACACAAGTCACCCCTCAGTTGTCCCTCTGGTGACTGAGTCCGTTTTAGCCTCTAACTACATGGTGTCTTCAACTTGCCTTGATCTCCAATCCTCACAACTTTTTGCTATCTGACCAAACACTTTCTAGGATTCAGTGATACCATATCAATGCTTTTTTCTTGCTGGGCCTGGGGGTGACATTTGCTGCTCTAGAATATACTCGATGGCTGACTTTGACTGTCTTCCATAACTGTACCCTTTTTATGTTGTCCCATGGCTTTCTTACTGTGTCATCCAGATGCCTCTCTGCCATCTCCCCTAGGCCTCTTGGATTCAACTTTCTTTACTATACATTATTCATCTTTTCTGACCACTGTGACCTCGACCCTGACTCTCACATGCATGGCACTAACAAAATTTGTGTCTCTGCATGCTATTCTCTCATTTCCTGTTTGGTCCTTAAATGTCTTTCACCTTAGGATATAACATTTAAGTCACAGGCAAGCTTTCCTGATGTTCCAAGTTGCTAGTTGTGTGCTTCCTGAACCCAAGCTCTGTTTATACGCATCCCCCTCTGTCCTTTCCATACTGTTTACCTGGCAGCCTCCCCACTGTGTCCCTTTAGGACACATGATAAGTTCAGTGACTTTTCTGAGGATATAGCAATTTGTTTCTTTAATTAATAATGGCTTGTCTCATGTGACTTTTAAGACCTAAATGTAAAAAAGGAATAAATGGCTGGGAAATTGTCTTTTGATTGAATATTTGTGTAAACAAAACCAAAACCAGATGGACTTCAATATCTATTAGGTTTGCCTTCATTCCAAATGCAGATTGGAAATGTTAGGGAAAAAAGTATCTACATTGAACATATACATTCTGTCATCATTTACAGTGTATTAAGTATCTTAAGTACTCTAGAGGTGGTTTCAAATATATGGGGGGGAGCAGGTTCTTGGGTTATATGCAAATGCTACATCATTTCATAAAACAGGTTCAAGACACGATGAATATATTGAAAGTATGGAGTGTTATAGAAAGTTTCTCTAAGAAAGAAACATTTTGGAGAAGAAAGTGAAAAAAAGCTGAGGATATAGTTTCTCAGATTAGGCCTCTTTAAGGAGTTCAAAAGTTATTGTAAAAAAGCTTCACTTTAGGCAGATGAAGTTATTCCTATATGTGCATAAGTGATTGACTCTAGGACTATATATATATATATATATATATATATATATATATATTCCTTACATATTTTGTGAGGTAGTTTTTCAGTTTTATTGCTCCCTTTATCATAATGGTAAGCATCTATTCATCTGCTCTTGCCCTTTTTTCTTGGTATCTGTTACTATGCCTGGCACATAAAATATTATGAATACTTCCTAAATGATTGATAATGAATGAATGAAAAAAAGGCATATGAACTAATGGGATCTAAGATTATCCAGAGGCAAAATGAAACCTAGTGCGAAAAGGCTATAAAGTCACAAGACTTGGAAATTGACCTTACTGTAGGAAGGAGAAACAAAACACTTCCCCACAGATGTGCTCTGGGTTAGCAAAGAGCTTAAGTAGGCTTTATGGTGTTTACAAGAACAGAGTCAAAATGAATCCAATCTTTTTTTTTCCCAGTTCCAAACTTTCCCTTTCATATTTGGAAAAATGTGTGCACCGTGCATGTTTGCCCACAAATGATGTCTAAAGCAAGAAGAATCTAAAGCCTCCAACCAGAAGCAAGGGTATCTACGCAGCAGCAGCAGCAGGGAAATCAGCAGGATGGCTCACAAAGGAGCCGACTGGAGCTGGGCGCACAGTGCCACAGCATCCTGCCTCCGGCCCTGGCTCTCTTACTGACTCTCCCCCTGCATTTGCTGGAACACAGCAGCTGGCTATAGAGGGCCCTACAGTAGAAGACACAGACCCGAGTCACATTAGGAAGTGCGTCATTGCCAGACTCAAATGTATAGAGCCTAAGTTGTAGGAGAGGGTTGTTTAAAAATACGTTAATGTTGTAGCTACATCTGCATTTTAAGGAAGTTTACTCTTAATCTGGATCATAAAATGAAAATTTTCTGTAATTAACTATTAACAGATGAGTTAGGAAGCTATATCTAATCCTAGCTATAAGTGGCAGAAGTCTGAATTGCTCCATTTACCTTCATTCTTATTTCATGACAGATTCTAAAATAGAAAATTTAAACCTTGTTTTCACAATAAACTGATTAGAAGAACTAGAATCAGGGAGACTAACAGAGAAGTCACATGGGGAACAGAAGACATATTAATTAGACAAAAGTATGACTCTTACAAGATAATTATAACTCAGTCCTAAATTTGCTTTGGAACTTTCTAGAAGGCAAAGTAAAGCAGGATACATAACCACTTTCATAATTTATTCTGCATGTATACGAACAAATTGATGGTATTTATTGGGATCTAAATTTCCTCAGTATGCAATCATTTTTCCACAAACCTGAAGGTCCCATGTTCTCCATAGATAAGTCTATTAACTCAAGTCAGCTGATAAAAAGATCTTTTATGATAAGGAAGTGAAAATTTATGCTGAAAAGCATTCTCCTTTTTTCTTTAGAGAATAATCAACCTAAATTAAACTTTTAAATTTTCGGTTTAAGGCAGCCAGCATGTTTCAATAAAGTTGCCAAATATTCTTAACGGAAAGGAAGCATTGCGAGATATGACAAACAGGAAAGCTAAACAAAAGTCAACAGAGCCACAAATCAGACATTTATGGGAGGAAACGTTCCGGCTCCACAGCCAAGCCTGGAGCTGAAGCCTCCAAGACAGACCATGCGAACTTGAATGTGAACAGGGAAGCCTGCCGTGCAATCCTCCACACTGGCAGAACACGGGCCCGGGTACGCTAGCAACCATGGAGCACTGTAGCCTGTAGCATAAGGCCTTCAGAAAACGAGAGAACGCTAACTCCCTAGCTATGTTGTTACATGCTAATAAAATTTGGAGAAGATTAGACATGTTTTTGACACGACACTCAAATGGTGTCTTATTTTGTTCCACATTTGCTTTCTTGGAGTCAATATCATCAGCGTCAGTGAAACAAACAGCGGGGGATTCTTCTGAGACCTTCCTCGTGGAACACCTCTGCACGTTGGCATGTGGGTGGGCTTTGCATGACAAAATGCCCGAGGGAAACAACGGAAAAGGAGGCAGGATTTATTTTGCATCATGGTAGCAGAGGTTTTCATCTTTGCTTCTGGCTTGGGTGGCTTTGGACCATGTGGTGACAGAGCAACATAGTGAGAGCACATGGTGAGATGAAGATGCTCACTTCGTTGTTGCTGCAGCAAAGAAGAGGGAGGAAGGGGCCCAAACCTAATGCATTCTTCAAGGTGGTGCTCCCAATAACATACCTTCCTCTAAGATAACCGCCATCAGCTGAGGACCAAACTAGCAGCACATGAGATTTTGGTTGACATTTCTGACTAAACCCCAAGGAAGCAGGCCATGAACACGTGATAAAATCCAAATCTCCAGAGCAGTCGCTACCTAAAAGCCTTGGGGACCAAGCAAGAAACAGAAAGAAAGCATATCACTGCTGTTTCAGATTCTAGGCTCAGTGACAGAGAATATTTAAAGAAAAAAGAAATTTATACTTTCAAATGAAACGTCACAATCTTTGAATCTCAATTGCAAATTCAAACATATTAATCCTTCTTCAGGCCGGTGCCATTCCGTGAACTGAAAACTCTCCAATAAAATGCTGTTCTGAAGAAACTGAATTTTCCTAATAGAACTTTTAATGTTGTGGTCCCTGGTCGGCTAGCCACACACCAGAGCATACCCAACCCTCATACCACTGTTCAACAAAAATTGGATTCCATGGGAGGAGAAGTAAAAGGAAAAGAAGGGAGAGAGGAGAGAAGGCGGAGGGGATAAAAGCAAAGTTGGATGAGAAAGGGTGGGAAGGCTGAGAACATGACAAGAAAAGGCGTTTGGGAACTTGTGAATACATCTAAAATACACTGCATGAAATAGACAAAGAATTATTAAAAACAAAAATGGTGGTCAAGAAAAGAAAGTGGCATTGTATGGTAAGGATTTGGGGTTCTGATCTGATTAGGAACAAATACATGATCACTTTTCCAATAACACGTGACACCCTATGATAAAGATGTCACCAGGACTTACCTGAACTAGGATCAAGCATCTTCATGTGCAACTCAGCTAAGGTTAGGCTTTTGTCCCACTCACTCTTGATATGAGTATACATGGTCAGGACACCCTCAGCAGAGAAGAACTACCCTAAATTTTAGGCTGAAAAAAATAAGCCAACTTGAAAGAACCTAAGAAAATCTGAGGAGAGAAGAAAGGACTGTTGACAGGTCAGGCCTTGGTTTGCTAGAAGCACTAGGAGAACATTTGGATCTTGAGACAAAATCTGGGTATTTGAATACATTTCTTCTCCATTCTAGCACAGTCTATGAAGCTGCTTCTCAGGTGTAACTACTTAGTCTCTTGCAAGCTCACTGTCAATCTTGCTTTTGGTAATTGTAGTCCCTGGGTGTCAGCTTTAAATCAAGAAGGCCTGTCCTTTGCTGGGAGGACAGTCAGGTCACAGGAACCCCCCTGAGCAGCTCTGTCCCAAGCAGCTAACAGGAAGTTCTTGCTTCCCCTAGGCTCTCAGGATCTCAAAATTTCCCACAAATTTATCTGCCCAACAGCTCTAACCTAAAACAAAGGAACAAAGTGGATTCTGTGAACAGGACTACTAGATCTGTAGTAAAATAAACCAGCACAGTGGGTATCAAAACAGCATCTACTGATTGTTCGTAGTCATTGTAGCCGAAAATTTCATACAATCACCAAGACACGTTCGTTACCGAGGAATCTGTCCTAAAGTAAGAGAGGGTTGAAGGAAATCAGATAGTTTTGGATGCAAATTTTTTTGTGGTTTTAGAAAAGACAATCAACTCTATGATTTAGTTTCCTCATTATCACGATGGGGCTTATAATTCCAGAACTTCAAAAGCCATTTCATTCTAAAGGTTCAAATACTGTATTAGGGGAGTATATAGTGTAGCCCATAGTGCAAGGACTATATCTATCACTGTCATTGCTGCAGTCTTAGAGCACTAAAAGTCTCTGGCACTGGAGTAAGCAGCAATGTAAGTCGTCATATTGATTATAAAAACCCAAGGATCTCTTACATGTCCATGAGAATTTAAGAGAATAAGTGTACTAGAAGGATGAATAGACAATGTGGGTTTTTTTTTTTTTTTCTGATTTCTTAGGAGGCTGATAGAAAAATAGTATGTTCGATGTTTGCCAGGATACACTTAAAATGAATCAGTCTTTATTTTCATAGTTTAAAAAGACTGGGAGACAGAATAACAGAGTCTGTAAAGGATCCTTACTTGTCTGGAAAAGCATACAGTCATGTAAGCTTCCTCAAGACACATCATTTCCTCAGGAACGCATGCTTTCAGATGTCCTTTAGCATCCCATCTCTCAGTGGAATCCAGCTTGCCTCTCATGAGCAAAGACAAGCACACTGACCACACACACTGCATCTTACCCCTTAAACGCATACACACACTTTTGGTAAAAGGCAGGGCATGAATAGGAAAAAACAGACGCATTCCAAAAAGACATTAGCTAAACAAAAGTCAAGTCCACCAGGCAAAGTCATCAGGAAATTAGCTAACGTCGTTCCCCCATTCAACAAAGATAGCAGGCACTTGTCTCAATATCTCCTTTCATCCCTGAAAGCTTTAAAATTGATTCATGGTTTCATCACTACAACAAAGAAACATTGGATAGATTAAATCAAGTCTTTTTTTAATTTGGATATCAACAGCAAGAATCCCACCCAGGTCTTGCTAAAAACGACTTTGGCTGACGTTATGAAATGCTTCCTCAAGCTCTTCTTCAGCCAAATGAGAAGTCGTCTGGAAAGGATTCATCCTTTTAGTGTACACAGAAGATCTTCTTCTTGGATCTATAAACTAAGTCTTTAAATTCCACTGTAATTACTTCAAAGACATAAATAGAGCCGATACTATTTCTGGCATCCCAGCTGGCTCTTTAGACAAGGTACACAGCATTTTCAAATAAAGCTTCCATAAAGTGTGTAGGTATTCTAGCAACAGACAGATGCCTGGAAATTCTAAAACACAGTGTCTAAAAGAACGGCTTCCAAAAATGCTAGTGTATGAGATGGCCCCTTTCTCCATTTTCATCCTTGCAACAGCTGTTAGGATTTCTTTTCTTCCTAAGGACTGAAGTGGATTCTGATTTCAGCACCGCTGTGGCTTTCTTCGAAAGTTCTGTGTGCTGCTACAATTCTCTGAGATGCTCACACACAGAGTTATAGTAAGGGGAGGGATTCTGCCCCCAGGATCATGCTATAGTTATCAACCCCTGTTAGTCAAAGGCTTTGTTTCCAAAGCCATCTCAGTGCTAATGCTGATGAATACAAACACCGTGCACATTTTCAGAAACAAATCCTGCCTCCTTTATCTGGCACCCTTGTCCAATGGATTTAGACATTTGCTTCTTACAACTTCTCCTGTGTGCCATGTTTGGCGTTCTTTTAGCAACAGACTGATAAATTTTAAAGTCATCTCAAACATTTGATTTTCCTTTCTTCTCAGATCACGTTTGTCTGCCTTCAGAAATTTGTACTAAGATTACAGACATTTGGTTCAAAAATTTACAGAACTAATTTCTAAAAAGCATAGTTGTTTTAAATTCTTTTCTTTTTTCATATTTATTTACTTTATGTGTGGAGGTCAGACCTGCTGTAGTACACATATGGAGTTAGAGGACAGAGTCAATTCTTTTCATCTACTGTGTGGGTTCTACAATTTAAACTAGGGTCACCAGACATGGCAACAATCACTTTGTCTACAAAGCTGCCTTTCTGACATAATTTTTGTTAATAGTAAAAACTACCTGAATGTAAACTGAGACTGTATATTTGTTTCCTTGACACCCAGACCCAAATAATCACACAAAAATTTTATTAATTACAATACTGTTTGGCCAATGGCTCAGGCATATTCCTAGCTAGCTCTTACATCTTAAATTAATGCATTTCTATTGTTTTATATTTTACCATGATGTTCATGGTTTGTTACCTCACATCTTGCTTCTTGGGTGACTACATAGCCTCTGCCTGACTCTGCCTTCTTTATCCCTGCATTCGGTTTAGTTTTCCCACCTAGCTATATCCTGCCCTACTATATACCAAACCAGCTTCTTTTTTAACCAATGGTAATAAAACATACTCACAGCATACGAAGGGAAATTCCACAAAATGAAACCTAAGATAAGTAAAATATTGACGCTCTGGGGCGAGTGCCTAAGGTGTTCTCACAGTTTTCATACCTCATGTTCCACATTGTTTAATTCACATCCCTTGAGTGAGGATGGAGCCTACCTTTGTTGTTAATTAACAGATTGTAGCAAAGGAATGGTAGATCAAGCCCATCATTAGGTGTAGTTTCCGGTCTAATTCCATTTTCTGTTGCCTTAACAAAATCCACCAAACTGGGATAGTTTATAAGGAAAGATATGTATATCTTTCACAGTTTTGGTGGATAAAAGTCTAAGATCATGTAGTTCCATGTGTTTGGTCTCTGGCAAGGGTTCATTTGATATGTTATAATAAGGATGATGAGATCCTGGTATGACTGCAAGCAAAAGGACAAAATCAGAAAGCAAGACGTGAAGTTAAACTGATCTGATTTGCCCTTTAATCGCAAACCATTCTCATGGGAACTAACCCAGTCCTCAGTGCCAGCACCATTTCCTTTTAGGGTAGCGCCAGGTCTAATTGCTATTGGAGTTAAAAAGTATATCTAAACTATAGCAATATATACAATTTGTCTTATCACACAAGGAACCATCCCATGGATTTGGTAAAATAAGTGGTCATGATGAAGAAATTCAATTAGCAAGCCTTACTAGGTAGCTACAGAAAGTGGCTACAAGTGAGGGGGACCTACTTTAACCAACAACCCACAAAAACCTAAGGCACTCTCTCCTATAGCCACAAAGAAATAAATTCTACCAAACCCGAGTCAGTGTAGATGTGATAATTTCCAGGAAAGAAGAAAGCTTGGTTCGTATATTAGATACAACCCTGTGAGACTCTCCTTGGCTACAGACAAAGATAGATGTGAGTCGGTTATCAAAATGTGATCTATATAAACTGAAAAAAAAAGAGAAGGAAATGTTAAGTCCATACATGTGTGCATTTTGTTGAAAATTAACACAATATTGAGCTGGAGAATTTGATTACTTTTCAAGTAGATAAGCCTGCCAAATCTTTACTTCAAAGAAAAGTAGTTTTTAAACTCTGTTTTTATGTTATCTCTTTTGCCCTGAATCAAAGAAAATATTTGAGATCTAAGAATTGTCACCTAAACTCACTTTATCACATCATAAAAACCTGATAATTGACAATTAGTTTGGACATTATTTATCATCAAGTTTGTGTTCATATCTGTGAATATAACCTATGATCTATCCCAGTAAGGAAAGAGTTCAGTTCAAATATAGATCTCTCTATGTCAGAATTAGCATTATTTGATAAATAGATGAAAGCATTGGGAATCTAAGAACTTAGCAGACCCACTGGCTTCTTCTAACCCCAAAGCTAAGAATGTCATCATCATAGCATCTGAAGCCTATTGAATTGTTTCACCCATGTTGCTGTAACCATCTGTTTGACGTCCCAACCAATATATTTTTAACTTGCGTTGATTTATGACATTCTTTGTTCTACAAAACTATAAAACTTCATGAAACTACTTCCATGTTAGAACATGGGATTTTGGGTACTTTAAATTTGTGTTCCTCGACCATAATCATTCAAAATGGCTCTAGAATGACTAACTTATTCCCTTTAAATTTTCTTTATAAAATACTGCTGCAGAAAAAAAAAACTTTATAATAAAAACTCTTTGTGGTGAGAAGGACTTGGGACAATCTCTGCTAAGAAGGGTCAGGGGTGGGAATTTAATTTCTGGTTGAATCTTGCTCATGTTTAAGGACTCATAAGGTGTCATTTTCACTTCTCTGTCAGACACATTGGCCCTCTCTTTGGAGTTCACAGAACATGTTCACTATAAACATTTCACCCTGGTTATAGTTGCTAAACTAACTCTATCTCCAATCCACTATTTAGAAGCTGCAGCTTCTAAGTCAAATTTTGCCTATAACTGGTTTATGTAAATACATTTTTAAGGAGCACAGCCATGTCATTTTGCATGCACATCACCTATGGTGGTTTCTATACAGAACAGTACAGGACTGAGTTCATTCAGCAAAAATTGCATGATTCAAATGTCTAAGCTGACTCCTGTCCAGACTTCTGTGATTTGGATAAATACGTTCTGAACGTTTATG
This sequence comes from Chionomys nivalis, assembly GCF_950005125.1. NCBI lineage: Eukaryota > Metazoa > Chordata > Mammalia > Rodentia > Cricetidae > Chionomys > Chionomys nivalis. The sequence goes on from NC_080098.1 coordinate 37,337,261, forward strand.
TTTTCAAATAGAGTAGCAAGAAGCCTTTATGTCATTGAGATCAAGTATTTGAAAGAGACTGTGGGAACCCAGCCTTCTTCTTGTTCTGTCTTTTGTTCCCTTCCCATAGGGTAAACGGCTTTGCTTTGCTATGTTCTTCCACTGATCATAAGTCCAAAAGCAAATGACTAGATGACTATGGTCTGAAAACTCCAAAATTATGAGTTGAAACAAATCTTTCCTGTTTAAAAGTTGCTCATATCAGATACTTGTTATAGTTATGGAAATCTGAGAAACATAAACACATTAACAGAAAACAATTGTAGATCCTTTTACCAAGTCATGGATTTCATGAAAAGAAAGGTTTATCTATCTCTGTCATCCAAGAAGCTAGCACATAGATCAGGTGTTTGTGAATCCGAGAATTTTATTTTATAAAAAGATGTGCTAGCCTTCTGAAAGTCAAGATATCAGCATTAATTTCTAAGTAAGATTGCCCCCCCTCACACACACACCAGATGTCTGTAGGATTTTGTCAGGACAGTGACTGTACAAGGAAAACAGCGTCCGCTTGCTCTGTGTGACTCTGGAAGTGCAAATCAGAGTGAGCAGAGCTGGCTTCTAGACCGCATTCCGATCCTTCATCGCAAGGCTGTATTTAGAGCAAATTGTCATTTATTAAACAGTTTTCACGTTACTTAGCAAGCCCATGTGCCTTTCAGGGGACAGTTATTCTGTTTTCAGAGTCATGTAGAATCTATTTTCAAAAGACGGCTGATATATTGCTGTCTAAGAAGCCTTTTAATTTCCATTTGTAAACCTTTCTTGCATATTTTGTCAAAACCAGGAAGCCATACTTTCCGGTAGTAAACATATTCAAAATCAAGTTAGCCACTTAGTTCCCAATTCAAGACTATGTTTTACACATGAACAAAAAATCATGTTTTTAATCTTTATGAAATGCATCAGAATTCTTAAAGAAATGCCAAGTGTCTTAAAATTTTGTGGGAATTAAGGAATTTGAAGAACCTCTTCAAAGATTGATTCTTCTCCAAACCCTATGAATTCTTTTAACCTCTCTATGATTCACTTCTTCATTATTTCACTACCCTGAGATTAGTTGGTATGACTTTTCACTCATTTGTCCACCCACAGTCTCCCTAAAGTCCATATGGGATGTATACCATGATATTAATGACCAAGAACAAACGGAACAAGATGTTTGCTGTGAATACCAAATCTCAAAAGAGGCAAAGTCATAAAAATTGTTACAGCTTTCTCAATCACATAGACTTTTGTATCTTAGTATGCAATGTACACTGCTATGAAATATTACCTAAGAGCCCTGTAAGTAAATGCATCAAACCCACAGGAACCACTTCACAAGTAGAACACTATTTATAAAGCTTCATTATGATGCTTGGGGAATTCTTCCAGTTATATACTGAGTGTGCCCAATCAAAAAAGACCTCAATTTCTGACACAAGTGACTGAACAACAAATGCCACACTGAGATGCCTTTAATTCCAGCTCTTATAAGAAATAGGCAAGAGGTTCTCTGTGAGTATGAGGCCATCGTTGTCTACATAGAGAGTTTCAGGGTAGCCAAAGATACACAGAGAAACTCTGTCTCCAAAACAGTCAAAGAAACAAAGAAAAAAAGTTCAGGCAAACTTTATTTTTCAGCTCTTTTATTTTCAAGTAGACTTGTATTTTGTTATTTATACCATATCTTTTAAAAATGGAATATGTAGGTCTTATTAAAATCATCTAAATATATTTAAATGAGTTGTATTTTGCTCTATAGTTGTCCTGTACTCCAGTGAACAGCTGCCATTTAAAGATCAGAGCTATGTAAAAGGAAAGCTTTGAAGATGCTGTGTGAACTCAGAAAGAGGTGCCCAGAAGAGTCAGGGTGAATGTTGGCAATGGTAGCTACTGTGAGAGAATTTTTTTAAATATGGCATAATAAAAAATTTCCCCAGAATTCTAGAAAGGGTCAGACAGTGTGTTGCAGTGTTAGATTCCTTGCCCACAAGAACTTAGGGGCCATTGCATAAAGAAGGAAATGTAAGCTTTCAGGTGTGACAGAGGACCACACTATTGGAAAGGCCACAAACGACACTTTTGCTATGGAAAACTGCATCTATATGATGAAGCTAGTCCAACGACAGAACACGTATGCTGCAAGTGACAGGCAGAGATGGGTGTGTCTACTCAAGCTGTCATAACCAAATAGTCTTGGGACCTGAAAATGGGGCTAAAATGCTTGGCATGTTCCCTGCTTAACTGCATTCTTGCTTTGGTGCAGTATTTCCCTGCTATGCCTTAATTCTTTCTTTGTTTTCTATGTGCTATTGTATGTTGGCTGTAAGATATATGTAAAATCTGTTTGCGTGTTTGAAGTATGTAGGATATGTGTAAATTGTTTTGTTGTTGTTGTCTTTACAGATCTCACATATAGGAGTTTGTCTTGAGTCTGAGAAGAGATTTAGGACTTTTAAAAAATGTTGGAACTGTAAGATTATAGAAACTTTAGAAGTTGTACTAAATCCACATTGCTTTATGAGATGGCCATGAACTTATAAGGAAAAGGGCTGATGGTTATTGCTTGAAGGTGAAATGTCCCCTGCAGGCTTGTATTGTGTGTGCTTGTATGTGTCTACAGCTGGTGGTTGTTTTAGGGGATGCAATGGAACCTTGTGGATATGGATCCCTGATATCAGGCATAGTGTCCCAGGTCTTGTCCAAGCTCTCTACTTATTGATCAACTGAGATGTAACAGGTCACTTGACAAGCCCCTGCCATAACAGAATCAGATACCTGAGCCCTAGCGCCTTTATCCCTCTGAACCCAAAACCAAAATAAACCCTTCATTAAATTGTCTTTGTCTGCTATATGAATGAGAAAAGTAAGCAGTACAGTAATGAAAATCCAAATGGCTCTTCAAGAAGTGTTTGGGATTCTCTTTCTGACTTAAAATTTCCTAAATAGTCTATAAAGCAATTATCCAATGAAGAGCATTAGGAAATGGAAGCATGTTTGGAGAGTTTACAAGCAAGTAGTTGTTCCTGTTTTTCTTCTCATACACAATACAAATTCACATAATGTAAGTGTGACAGCCCTGAAAAGAAAGGTACCCTGGTAGCTGGGAGTCAAGGAATACCTGTAAACATTGGAGCTCTGAATAGAAAGATAATCTCATAGTTGGAGGTCAAGGAATGCCTACAGCTCTGAAGAGAAATGTGTCCTGGCAGTTGGGAGCCAAGTTCCGAAGGAACTACAGTTCAGAAGGGAAAAGTTCAGAAGGCAGAAATGTTACAGATCTGTTCAGGTGGGGGACAATTGCTCCAGAAAAGGTTTCCCTAATGCAAGTGTAACAACTCTGCTCCAGCAGGGGAGGGTTTCCCCAGCAAGGTTGTTCCAACTCTCTCTTTTGCTCCAGAGTGTTACAGCTTTTCTCAGCTCCCCCGGGAGTGTAACATTTCTGCTCCAGCAAGGGAAGTTTTCCCAGCCAAAGTGTTACAGCTCTGTTCTGCTCTGGCAAAAGTTGTTATAGCTCTGCTCCTATTCAGGAGTTTTGATGCAGAAATGCAGCAGTTCTGTTCCGCTCCAGGGTTAGTGCCATCACAGCCCTGCCCTGCTCCATAAAAGTTGTGACATCTCTGCTCCATTCAGGCAAAAGAAAATCATTAAAACAAATCTCACTCAGATTTATTGGAAGGGAGGAATCCAGAGTGGCTTCCCCCTCTAGTGTGGAAAAAGGGCAACCATAAACTTAAGAGTTACAGGCTTACATAGGGTTTCTTAGGGGCAGAGTTTTACAGGGTGGAGAATTTTCAGGTTGGGGATTGGTAGGATCTCAATTCAGTAGCTTGGGAAAAGCTCAGAGATTGGGTAGATTTTGTGCCCAAGGAGTGGTTATATTTTGTGCTCTGGGATTGGTTGATTTTTGGACTCTCGGGTTGATTGGATTTCAATTCTTGAGTTAGTTAGGAGCCCAGTGTGTTTCCATGGCTCTAGTCTCAAGGCCAGGATGTCCTTTCTTTGACCCCTTTTACCCTACATACAAGAAGATTAATGTAGGCATCTCTAGCCTACAGAAGTTCCAAAGTCAATGATGGCTTAAAATAAATTGGGTTATGTAAAAGGATACCTTTTGAAGTTTAAACAGCTATTACAGCACCTATCTATTCTCAAATATCACCTATGGATCTATGAGTAATAAATACTCACATATGTGTACCTATTTCCAGCAAAGTACCAAGATAATGAAATGCCTATATAAGATTTGCTGGCTTGCCTCTAAATGAAAATGTTTAATCCAAATCTGATTTTGTTCCCAATGATAGGAATTATCAAATAAATCTCAGACATTGTCTACATTCAGAGCCTTCTGATCATTTTTGTATAATGACTTAATCCATATATGTACCAAGACTCGGCTAGTGACCACATGTGGCCAAGAAAGTCACAGATATGTCACTCCTACTGAAGGGAAGTCAGGAACAGCATTAGGTGATCAGTTCTGAGATAGACATTGCAATCCAATCTCTCTCTCTCTCTCTCTCTCTCTCTCTCTCTCTCTCTCTCTCTCTCCTTTCTCTATCTCAATTAAGGAGTTCAACCATCAAGAAAGAATTCTTTCTTCCTGTGTTTCAGCCTTAGGACTGTGGGAAAGTAATTACTACCTCCTATGTGTATCTTCCTCTTCTTTCTCCCTGCACCATTAGTATGTGTCAGGGAGACGGGTACCAGAGACAAGGGCTCAAGCTGTTTTATGACAGAGAAATCAATTTACAGCATATGATGGTAGAAATGGACTCAAATCCTAGCTCTTTTAATTTTCAATTGCACAAAAGTTGCATTATATTACCTACCAGATAACTCTACCACAAAGAGTCTCTTAGTTTTCTAAATCCAAGTAGAACTACTTGACTACCAGTAAAGAACGCAGCGTACATGAAGCCCTTTGTAGATGCTATCCTTTTCAAGGTACTCAGAATACAGTGGCAGAAAGCAAGCCAGTGCAGTGAGGAAGGAAAGGATCTGCTGATAGCTGAGGAGTCAATGGCACCACTTAATATTACTGACCTCTAAGTATTGGGATCATGGGAATGACTCCAGCTATCATAATTATTGTGTCATCACTACCTTTTTTTATAAATCACATTATCAGACTGAGACCTTCCATCACTCAATAAAAGAAAGAAACAACAGTATCAAACCATGAAGAAATGGTCGTTGAGAACAATTACTGAAAACAGGAAGAGAAAAAACTGCCAGAACGCTCATGAATACCTCTCCCTTTGGCCACTGACTCTGATCCTTCTGCCTCTTGCAGAGAAACATGTACATAGAAAGAATTTAGACATCTGGAATTGTTTTAGTTATCACAAGTTTTAGTAACTTTTCAAAGAGAAACATAAAATCGACTGAAAAGTCAAACAAAGACAGTGGTTCACTCCAGGGTAACAGTCTTCCTTTTATGACCCTGCTCATCTCTCATTTGATGGGATTACTCAGGACATGTATTGCTATTTTGACTTTAAATTGCTCTAAAATATGTGATTACACAAACTCAATCCAGAGAAATGTCTCAAAAGAAGGAGGAGGCAGAGGAAGAGGAGGAGGAAAAAGAAGAGAAGGAGAAGGAGGAAAGAGAAACAGAAGAGAGAGAGAGAGAGAGAGAGAGAGAGAGAGAGAGAGAGAGAGAGAGAGAGAGAGAGGCAGGCGGGTAAGGATGACTATTTTATTGCATTCTTCCACTGTCCTTTTGTTCCTTGTATAAGTCATGAAAAGCCATCAATCAGTACTAGTACTATCATTTTGGGAAAACATTTCTTAAAATGATACTTGAAGTATCCAACAAGCCTTGGATAATCTGGCTGTCAGATGTTGCCTCAGTGATTGAGGATGTATAAAAACAAACTAAGTGCTTATGTCATTTCCCAGTCTAATTTTTTTCTAGAATAACCAAAATAGATAGAAGAGTATTTACATTATGTTCATGTTTCTCTGTAACTTAATATGTAGCTTAGTATATTTTTCTTATTTTCACCTTATTTTCTAGCCACTGACATGCTAGCATACTTCCCTACCCATGGAGCCCAGGAAAGCTTCTCACAAGCATGTTCCTCCTAAGGTACTGCCTGACTTTGGTCTGGTGACTGACCTCTTTTTAGCTTCAGTTTTTCTTTGCTCCCATGTGGAACAATGGGACAGAATGCTAAGGCTGAATCGCTATAATGACTTAGCGTAGTAAATGAGGTAAAGATTACACATGACACAGTACCTAGCATCTGGTGTTGTCATGGATATCAGCACTTAAAGAGAGGCCCAGGAACATCTAGCACATCAAGACATCAGGGATCAGGGAAGGCCAGCAAGTGTCAAAATGAACACAGATCCCTAGTGGCTGAATAAAGAAGACAGAGGTCATGTGTCCTGCCACTCTATTTAATACTTAATCCTGTTAATTTGAACATTCCAAAATGTGTGTTAATATGAGAGAATGCAGCAGGTGAGGGAGCACAGAATGGCTAGACATGTTGAAGAGCATAAGGTAAAGAATTTAGCGTGGTCTCATAGGTAAGCTGACCTTCTTTCACTTACAGAAATATAATAATATATAAAGAAAATAAAATAGACAGTAAAGGCTCTTTCATATAAATATTATGTTATCAATATATTATTAAAAAATCTATAGTAATAATATATATATATAATTAATACTACTAGATTTATTAAGAGGCATATCATTGACTCCATAAAGGTATAAATCAAATCTCTGCCCCCAAAGAATTTCTTATCAGCCACAACTAATCCAAGTCAGCAAAACTGGAGAACTACTGTCAGAGTCATGCAGCACACAGGAGATTGGCTGGAAAGACCCTGGCTCTGAGCGTAGAGGGTACTTTAGCCTCACAGTGCCTTGTTAGCTGTTCACAGCCAAGATTCTCCTTATCAGCACAAAACCCTATTTGTCCTGGTGTAACTATTGTGCTCACTCCCCCTTCCTGCAGGCCTTGGAGTCATTCTTTGGAGAGTCTTATATAATGTTAATAACTGATTTTGTTTTTTTTAGGATCCACATTTTTCTCATGTACAAGGAATAAAATTTCTACTAAATGTGATGGTATCATGTAGCAAAACTGATATCAAGATTAGTAAGTTTGAACATTAAGGTTTACAATCATAAATGGGCAGAAAGTTTATATTTTTGTCAAAAAGTTCATTATCATAATAAGTAATATAGAAATGCTTTAAACCAGGGTGTGACACTTAACCACAACTCTCAAGACAAGTGGATTATGACAGCATAGGAGGTTAGAAAAGTCCACCTTTGGATGTGTCTTAGGACATTTCCAGTGAACACTAGATCTAAAGGGTTAGAGCTAATGAATTGTTAAATCTATTGAAGTGTAAACTTGATGACCACAGAGAAACAAAGGAGCAACGGAAGGCAGAGATTGATCTAAGGACATAAATCATTACGGTGGTGTCCTTGGTGCCCTTCTCTTGCTCTGGAACCTTCCTATTGCAATTCTTTTCTGTCTTGTAACAAAACTCTGGAACTCAATAGCACCTTCAAAGTGCAAAGATCTGACATGCTCATTATTCAGGAGTCATCTAGCTGATCATTACAGCAATCTTGAAGTGGAAGAGTGCAGCTCGGTGTTCACCGGACAGGAGAGGATCTCAAGGTCCCACAGCAGGTGAGGGCAATGGGATTCAGACATCTAACTTCTGCTCTGTCCTCTGTCCAGTGCTCCAGGAAGACTTTAGAGTTCAATAGAAGGCCACATATCTATATTCCCAGAAAAGGTTAGGAGATCTGCCAAGAAATCTTTAGAGATAGCTGAGCTCTTCACAGCTTAGTTCTCTGAAAGGGCAAAATGATCCCTAAGCTGTCTGACAAGAAATCCCATAATCCCTTGAATTGGTTACCAGGTTAGTTGTTAGAGCATTCATATATAAAACCTTCCTTTGAAGTTTTGAATGTAACATAAAGAAATTAGCAGGGATCTCTACTTCTTCTCTTGTTTATACCACTGGTCAGCATAATCCAGGACGAGACATGGTCCATCTGCCCATCTGAGATGAGGGAATAAGTCCTGTTTGCCAATAGTCTTTTAAGCTAATAAAAATGGCCACTGTGAGTATCCCCATGCATTTGCTGTGTCTATATTATTGTGACAAATTGCCTGAGAAGAGCATAAAGAAAGGAATTAGGTATTTTGAATCACAGCTTCAGCTTCATAGTCCCCTATAACAGGAAAACCTGGCATAGCAGAGTGTTCCACATCATAGTGGACAGCAATATGATGGAGCTGTGATAGCCTGTCTCTGAGACAACAGAGACACCGAAGACGCCACCCTAGTGACCTCCCACTAGTCTATTCAAAATTTGAATCCTTTAGGGGATTAAAGAATTAATTATAGCCGGGCGGTGGTGGCGCACGCCTTTAATCCCAGCACTTGGGAGGCAGAGGCAGGCGGATCTCTGTGAGTTCGAGACCAGCCTGGTCTACAAGAGCTAGTTCCAGGACAGGCTCCAAAACCACAGAGAAACCCTGTCTCAAAAAGCCAAAAAAAAAAAAAAAAAAAAAAAAAGAATTAATTATATAGAAACCTGTATGATCTACTAATCAATATTGTGTCCTTGTGTAAGTGTGTGTATGTGTGTGTTTGTGCACATGCACACGCAGGCGCTTGTGCATGTGTGTATACAGAAATATCCTTGGAAATTGAATTTTGTAAACATACCTAAAAGTGAGAGTTAAACTCGCACCAAAGCAGCCCTACCTCTTAAACTCTACAGTCATCATGAAGAGCTGTAAGGAAGATGAAGACAGTGATTAGGAAGGGGAGCAGTTGCTCACAACTCTGGAAAAAATGAGCACCCCCATACTCACCCTCTTTAACTTTTGACCTTGAGGTAGAAACAGGGCTTTGATCCTTTTCCCAGAGGGGACATAAGTTTGATAGTTGACAGTGGCTTGCCAGGAAAGCCAGCTTCCTTAAAATCATTGGTGTATAATTTATTTTAGGTACTCATTCAAAAATTAAGTATTTTGGGGAGAATTCAGGTGATCGTTATGTTTATATTTGTGAAGAAAGACATAGGACTAGGATTCTGAGAAAAGAGTGTGATAAGAGAGAAGGAGGAGGGAGAAAGGGTGAAGGGAGAATTCTGCTTTCTGAGTAATGGTATCGTGTGATTCCCTTTCCTTACCTCCCAATACGCCAAGCAAGACAAGTGCAATCACTAAAATATTGTATAATGAGCACAAACCAATCCCTTATTATAAAGGGCAAAAACAATCTGGGTGATATAGAAATCTTTAATAAATAAATAAATTAATAAAAAAAGTAAAAAGAAAAAAAAACTGTTTACTGACAATAAAAGAAAGTTGAGTTTCCTCCCTCTACTACAATGGGGGCGAATGCTAGTATCTCTTTCTCTGGAAGCCCATTGTGCCTGCAACTGTCTTCCAGCATGGCTGATGCTAATGTGAGTACCATGAGTGTTTCCTTCACCAAAGCAGAGATGTTTCTCATGTTTGCTTCTCTTTACAACTATTGTGCAGGAAGCATGCTATAAATTGAAGCCAGCTATAAAATAGAAGTAACTAATAAAAACAATTGTAAAAACACACTGCAAATACTTTAAAGAATAAATACCTTTGGCTAGTCATCAGTGTTTATAAATCTAAAGGTAAGAGATAGGCATCAGGCAAAAATGACAATTTAGACGCAGATGTGGGTTCAAATCCTGACTTATTCTGTCTCTGATTAGTCATTTGACCTTGACTATTACACATTAACGTCTTTGAACTCCACTTTTTATATGTGTAAGCCACAGTTAAGCAATGTCTATTTTATAGGGTTACTGAGAACTTCAGATTAGTGAATTCTTTTCTGGGTGCCTGGTAGAGGATAGCATGTCAAAGAGGCCCTAAAACCACACATCAGGTGGAAACCTCTATCACAAGCCAGTAAAAAAGAAAGACAAAGGAAAGAAAACACATCAAGAGGTGAGAGGAAGAGAAGGAAAGGGAGAAGGAGGGAGAGAAAGAGAGGGGGAGTGATGGGGATAAAAGGAAGCAGAACACAGAGGAGGAGGAAGAGGAAGAAAGGGAGGGAGGGAGGAAAGAAGGAGGGAGGGAGGGACGGAGGAAGGAAAATGCTTGAGAAAGGAACATAAGAAAATTGTTTCGCTCTCTCTCTGCCCTTCCCCCATCTAGACCTTCCTCAATCCAGATCCCTCATGTACCCACCCCTCCACCCCGTCCCCTTCTCTCCTTTCAGCCCTTTTCTCTTCCCCCCTAGGCTCCCAATTTACTCTAAAGATCTGGTGTCTTTTCCCTAGTCCCAGGGAGATCTTCCTATGGGTCTCTTAGGATCCTCCTTGTTTCCTGGCTTCTCTGAGGTTGTGGACTACAGGCTGGCTAGCCTTTGCTTTCTGTCTAATATCCACTTATGAGTGAGCACATAGTATTTCTGGGTCTGGGTTACCTGACTTAGGATGGTCTTTTCTAGTTCCATCCATTTGACTGCCAATTTCAAGATGTCATTATTGTTTTACTGCTGAATGGAAAAAACCTGGCACTAGGGAAATTCCCAGGAATCCACAAATATGACCCCAGTTAGGAATCTAACTAATAATGGAGAGGGTGCCTTAACTGCCCTTCCCCTGTAATCAAATTGATGACTCCCTTAATTGTAATCATAGATCCTACATCCAGTAACTGATGGAAGCAGATCCACAGCTAAGCATTGGGTTAAGCTCCTGGAATCCTGTCATAGAGAGGGAAGAGCTATAATATGAGCAAAGGGGTTGATACCTTGTTGGGGAACTCATTGAAACAGCTGACAGGAGCGAGTGCGAGCTCATTGACTGTGGACTGGACAGTTGGGGGAACCTGCATGTGACTGATCTAGGCCCTCTGAATGTGGGTGACAGTTGTGTGGCTTGGGCAGTCTGTGGGGCCACTGGCAATGGAGCCAGTATTTATCCCTAGTGTATGAACTGACTTTTTGGAGCCCATTCCCTGTGGAGGGATATCTTGCTCAGCTGTCATACGGGAGGGGGGGGGGCTTGGTCCTACCTCAAGTGATGTGACAGACTGTTGACTCCCAATGGGGGGCCTCACCCTTGCTAAGGAGTGGATGGGGGGGAGAAGGTAAGGAGAGAGGGAGGAGGAGAGGGAGACTGAATTGGGGTTGGTATACAAAATAAGATTTTTTTTTTTGAAAAAAAAAAAGGAAGAAAATTATCAAAAAAAATTGGATTAAGTGGGAAAACAGCAACAGCACCAGGGCAAAGGTGAGAACGACAAGCCCCCAGAACTGGATGTGATGCTGGCGTCACGGTCATACCCAATGTGAGGCCCTAACTTCCTGTTAGGGAGATTCAGGCTTCAAAATTTCTACCTATTATCTTCTTTTCATCCCAGTGGTGGTGGTGCATGCCTTTAATCTCAGTGTTCGGGAGGTTCTTGTAACCTCTGGATATACTCCAAATATAGTTTTTTTGTTTGCTCTAATGTTTTATTATAAAATTAGTACAATTCTTTAATATATGAATATTCCTGTCCAGCGTATTTTCCTTCTCACCTCTTCAAAAGCTGGAGTCTTAGAGTTGGTCTGCACCCTTTTACACTGTCCTGAGTTGATTCTTCAGTTTGTGCCTATACAGAGTAGGAAACACCATGCTATTAGAAAAAAAGTCTGTATTACTAGTATGCTATGAGTATCCAATTATCACTTTTTGTTTAGGACAAATATTTTTAAGATGTGTACACGTTAGGTATATGTAAGTTTCACTTTTCACATTTTACTTTAAATTTCACAGATTTATTTTGTGATGGTTTCATAATTTATTTTTCTATGTAATTATGGGGGAATATTTGCTCCTGCTATTCCTGTTTTCAGCTATTTTGTCTAATGTCCTTGGCCATGCCCTTTGTGCATATGTGCCAGAGCTCCCTGCAATGTGGGGATGCTGAGTAGGACCATCTGCACATCTGTAACCTCCCCGAGTGATGCCAAGTGACCATCTGAAAAGGTGAAAACAGCTCAGGCTTCAGCTAGTGGCAGGCGTGGTGTGTGCGCCTCTTTGTTTCATCTCTTTTCTTACAGTACTCATAACAGACAAGGTCTACACATCAGATGAACAAGAATTTATATACCCTTACTTTTAAATGCTTCATCAATTTGCATAATAATGATGTTATGTGTTTGGAACACAAGTGTCTGTTTACATACACCGTCAATCTTATTTATTTGTTAAATAATCTGAGACCATTTCTGAATTTCTTGATTTTGTCATTTAACTTTGCTCCTGATGTTTTTCATAATATCACTCTTCTATTTTTGTTTTATAATGTTTTTATTAATCTTTTGAGAATGTCTGCAATGTATATGAATGTCTGCAATGAATATGAATGGATCATATTCATTCCTTTCCCCCAATTCCTCCCAGATCCTCCATCTTTCTTCCCACCTCCTCTCATGCTTCCCCCCATCCTCTACCTATCATGTCCAGCTTATGTTAGCCTTTTCCAGTCATGAGGCCTGCCCTGGAATGTGATCAATATACCAAGGGTCACACTAGTAATGAAAACTGACTTTACCTCTTCCAGAAAGCTCTGAACAGTAATAACTTCTCAGAATCTGCAGCTTGTGCTGTGCCTTCCTTTTTCTAGCTTCCGTGAATTGCCACCCATGAAGGGGTGGGCTCTTAGTGATGTGTAAGTCTGTAAGTCATTTCTATGCCTGTATGTAAGTTCTCACCCATTTTTCTGTAAAGCAACGCTAATAAAATTTCTTTGTTTAACAAGTAGGACTTTAGTGGTGTCTATAATAGTATTTTATCAGCCAGTTCCCTATTTAGGATGAATTGATGTCTATTCATGTTTCTCCATGAAAAATGTCAAACAGCGTCTCTTTTGACCAGTTGTTTTTGTGATGGTCTCCATCTGCAGCAAAAAGCAGCTTCTTTGACGAGGTGTGGGGGCTAGACTTACCTGTTGGTATAAGGATAAGCACTTAGAATGTATTTCAGAATTACGTTGTTCTGCTGAAGTTGCAGTGGTAAGTTCTCCTCTAAGACCCACAACCTCAGTATTCCAGGTAGTTGTGTAGGTTTCTAATACCAGGCCTAATTTTCCATCAGTTGAGTGGGCCGTAAGCCCATTTATACAGCTCTTGGTTACTGTCGATACATCACTGCCACTTTTGCACCTTCAGGAGTATTTTGGAGGGTTGGTCATCCTAGTTCATGGGCATCACAGCTGGGTAGGATTCTTTATTGTTTCTCACCTTTGGGAGCTTGCATAGCAGCATATAGTATAAGAAAGATAGTCCGTAGGGAAGAGGTGTTCTCATCAGACCCAGCTTGAATCTTCTGAGTTCTGTGTCTGAAGTCTATTTTGCAATAGGGACTTGCTTTTCACCTTTTGAGGCAGCCAAGGCCAACAACAAAACCTATATTATGGTGGTAGTGTCTTGGACTTTTCTGACCACCAATGCAAAAAGACATATTTTATGCTAGTTACTGGTATTTTGTTAGCTGTCTGAGGAAACCATTGTATCTCAGGAAGCATAGCTTGATTTAAGATCTATGTGTATATACATATGTACTTATATGTGTTTTATGCAATTTTAGGTAAATGTAAAATAATGTTTCATTTAGGCTTTTCAAACATGCTTAAAAGTATTTATCTCTTTCTCCCCTGTGTCCTTTTGTATTGACTTCTCTTCCCAATTGAAGTTGTCCTCCCCTTTCTTCTAGTTCCTATCATTTGTATTCTACTAGTCCCTTCTCTGGGGCCACCATCCCCCACTGTGCTTTCTTATATCCCTGGTCTGCACTTATTCCAGGTTTTATACTCACATCTGAATATTTGAAACTAGGTAGACCAGATGAAAAAGGACATGTGATATTTGTCTTTCTGAGTCTGAGTTATTTCAGTCAATATAATGTTTATTAGTTCAATCCATATAACTGTGCTGTGGGACAATGGTCTTTTATCCTGTCACTGTATTCTTATTAATAAAATGCTGATTGGCCAATAGCCAGGCAGGAAGTATAGGCGGGGTGACAGTAACCAGGCAGGAAGTAGAGGGGTGGCAAGGAGATTTAGGAGAGGGGAAAGCTCAGTCTGCAGCCATGACCCAGATGCAGAGGAAGCAGGAGGTGACTGACTCGCTGAATAAGGTACCAAGTCATGTGTCTAACATAAATGGGAATAATGCGCTAATATAAGATGTAAGGACTAGTTAATAAGAAAAGCCTAAGCTACTATGCCAACCAGTTTATAATATTAATGTAGACCTATGTGTGTTCCTTTGGGACTGAACGACTGAAGGACTGGGTAGGACAGAAACCTCGGTTAACATAACTGAAATGTTCATTTTTCATATCTGAATAGTATTCCATAATTTAAATGTATGTAGTGCATATGTAGCACATTTTCACTATCCATTCATTAGTTGAAGGACATTTAAGTTGTTTCCATATCCTAATTATTGTGAATGGAGCTGTACTGAACATACCTAGTAAATACCTATGGATTAAGATGTCATATTTCCAAGAAATGGTATGGTTTGTCTGTGTGGTAGATTTATATTTTCAGGATTTTATTTTATTTTAAATTCTCACCATTGGTTTTCAGAGTGTTACAATACCAACAGTAAGTAATGCTTTCTCTTTTTCCACATCCATTCCAGCATTAATTACCAGTTTTGTTGATCTTATCCATTGTGACTTGGGCAAGATATAATCTCAATGTTGTTTTGACTTAATGTTTACAGGCTCAGTGCACTCCCAATCAAAATTCTCATCTCATTCTTCAAACAAATAGAAAAAAACTTCATTTGAAATCATAGAATACCTTGGATAGCTAAAGAAATGGGATTGCCAGTCCGTATTTCAAGAGCCTTGATAATATAAACAGTAAAATAGTAAAATAGTAAAAATAGACTGTAGGCCAATGAAACCAAAGAAAAAACCCAAACATAAGTAGCCTAAGTACAGCCACTTGTATTTGACAAAGATGCCAAAGACATACTCTGCAGAAAAGATAATATCTTCAATAAATGGTTTTGGGAAAACTGGATGTCCACAATGAGAGGAAATAAATTAGAGACATATCATCTTACATAAAAATTGACTGTGAACCATGAAACTCTGACAGTATTAGAACAAACCATAGGCAGTACTCTAGAAGGCACGGGTGTAGGAAGGGACATTCAGAATAGGACTATATTGCCTGCAAAATACTTAACTAATGAGGCTTCATAAAACTAAGAAGTTTCTACACAGAAAAAGAGACGATCAAGCAAAGAGGATGTTCGCAGAGTGGGACAGGGTCTTCGTCAGCTACACATCTGACAAGGGATTCATAGCCAGAATATATGAAGAACTCAAAAATAAAAAAGCAAAATAAAACACATTAAAAATATGGGCTGTAGATTTGAACAGAAAGTACTCAAAAGAAGAAATAAAAATGGCTAAGGAAAATCTGAAAAGTGCATTTTTAAAAGTGCGATTCCTTAGCAGTTTGGGAAATGCAAATTAAAATGATATCACTATATCAACAGAAATATGAATAAGGCCTCGTAGGAACAGAATGTGATTTGAACTGATATAAAGAGTTGGTATTTTGAGGTATGGCATTACTGCCTACCTTGTTAAAGCATAATGTTCTAAATTATGAGTAATATAATTAACAATAACTTAATAACTGTCATCAAATTCCATTATTTCTAGTAGATAAATAGAGATAACTTCCAAATGCCTGGTGCTATGTTAGTCAATATGGTGTGCTGAATATTAATAACTTTCTGGCAGTGGGAAATTGTAATGCATACTGATACACACCAATATCAGGGATAACCTGGAACTGGCAGATGGACTCTGTGTTTGGAATAGTTAAGAGAGAGTGATAACTGAGGAAATCCTTAAATTTTCTTTAGAGGCACCCTTTGAAGGGGCAAGTTAAGCCTCTGGAATACATGATGGGACTATGGGCAAGGTCATCACAGCCTTTTAACTAGAGATGCCTGAGAGAGGTCACAACTGCAGAAGACAAAGTTATCAAATGTGGGGATCACCCCGCTTCTCAGACTGTACATGTGGTTGCTCAGAGGGGCCTGCCCTGGTCAGCACCTGCCTGTAAGCAGTTCACAAAATGACAGCGCGTGCTTCTGTCTGTTCACACACTATCATTCTTTCATTAACAGTTGCTGTTTTAAGAATTCAAGATGTGAATTCTTTTTTTGTGAAGAGAGGAACTTGTCATCTTTCCTTCCTTCTCTGTCTCCATGGGACAGTGTTCAGTGGCTTGTCACTCAATGTTACAGGTTGATGATGGCTATCAATTTGCAATATAACCATATCTAAAAGAAGAAAAAGAATCCTTACCCAAATAGCCCAGGATTCATAACACTCGCGTAGCTTCCCATGACAGTTCTCTAAGCCCCTGCTTGTCATGCTCTGGAAAGCTCCACCTCCAACACCGTCAACTCTTCACCTTCACATTTTCAACTTCATCATGCCTTACATACCTCCTTAGATGTCTGGACCTGGTGCTCTATGCAAAGGCCTTGAAATTGTTCTCTGGACCTTTATGAAGGGACACATTGTTAGAAGGAGAAGGGACAAGTGTCGTAGAAGAAGCATCGAGGGTCAATGCATTTGATTAAAGATCAGTTCGGAAATACGCGCTCAGGTGGTAAATATAGATTGTCATTGAGAGGTCAAGAACCACAGATGGTGTTTGACATCTCCACATAATGGCAGAGAAAATTAATAGTGAAGATAGATCAGGCCTATGTAATTCCTGCGCTATCATGGGGTCACAAACTAAAGGGCAGTAAGGGACAAATCCAGACAGCGATGCTTTTGGAACAATATAATATTATTTTACTTAAAATTCAGGTGCTCCAGTTGAAAAAGAGTGCTTCAGTAAAGGCTTCAATAAAGACATACACTCTTTTTTCTATCCAGAAGTCCCACTCTTGGTGCCTGTTGTGCTGTAGTTACTTCAAGGTACACATTCTTCTTCCCTGCCTACTTCAGGTAGGTTTAGCAATCCCATGACCAATTGCCAAAATTGGAGAGAAACACTGTGTTCATCCAATCTTTCATTTTCAACCACAGACTATGAATAATATGAAAAAAGGAGAAAACCACATTAAAATGAGTTTCATAGGTTGAGCTAGAACTTCTAGGCTGTTGCTTAAGACTGAGCTTAAAATATATAAGAAAACTTAGGAATCCCTGCTGAGGTATACAGAATTGGGTGGGTCTGTTCCTTTACAAAGCTACATGTTGGCGACTGTAAAACAGTAAGACTGTGGTCCAGTGTGACAGTCAGAAGTGCTCCAGGGGTGTTTCAAAGTGCTGTCTCCTCTAGAGAAGCGGTGGTACAGGCCTAGGGATGACTCTGGTCCTCTACAGATTGCTATCTAGTAAAGCACAAGACAGGAAGAAGCTATAGACAGTGTGTGATCTACACCATGCATTGTGGGATTATTGCTGTGTGGATTTCCAAGTACTATTACTAGCACTGCACTGAAATACTATCCTGTCCATTGGCTTTCCTGGCTAGGTTTGGGTTTGCCTTCTAAGATTGCTATTTTTATGTTAATTATTTGCAAGTTTATGTAACTATATGACATTATCAGTTAGAATCATGCCTGGAATAATTGTAGAGGTCATGCTAGGTAACATCACAAGATATAGCTCAAGTCTTCATGGCCCAGATGCCTTAATTTCCTTTAAGACTCCCACAGATTATAATATGCAGACATGTGTTATAGTCATATTACATATAGTCATATAGTCATACAATATGATTATAATATATGCCATGTAAGTCCAATGAAGAGGAGGAGAGTGCCGCAGTGCACCAAACAGGAGTGCAATCTGTGCTACATCCACCATCATCTGACCCTCTACCTACCCCCACTCCTGCTTCCCATCCTGGCTCCATTAACATCTCACTGTCAGAGTTCTCCATAGGCCTAAGCTCGCTCTGTCTGACAGGAATGCCCTGTCTGCCTCTCTTTTTCCCTAATTCTGTCAACATAGGTTCCCACTCTTGCAAACTTCCCTACTTTGCTCATCCTGAGTTGCAACATTGCTTATCTCTACCTATCAGTAATACTCTGAGTAATCTTTATTAGCACCATCAACAGCTATCGGCCTGGGGTGAAGTGACCATGAAAGGAGGCAGCACCTTATCCATGCCATGCCCTCAGGGTTATTGTCTCCCAGATTTTTATCACACTGGATGATACTGACCAGTTTATGTCTATAATTTTCAAAATTATGCTTCATTAGGAAAGCGTTTCTCTTTTACTTTTGCTCATCAGAGCTTTGCACATGGTATATAAAATGGGTGGTTAAGGGAAGAGTGAGTGAAATGAGGCCTTGAGAACCAACACCTAGTCATCAGCTGCCATGTGCAAGATTCAGTGTCAAGGGTACTATGTCATTTAATCCTAATAAAATATGTAAAGTTAGCATAATTATCCAAAGCTGTCAAATGGGAGAAATGTGGCTTAGAGAGGAAAAAATAGCTTCTTTAGGTCCCATAGTTAATAACTGACAGTACTATTTGAAGCAAAGCTCTTATGGCTTCTTAACTGTGCTACCTTATTGTAGTATCACTTCTTCCCCTGCCTGCCCCCAGCAGCTCCAATCTGTGGCGTCCAGACAAAGGGTAGGTGAGGACAGTGTTGTACAACCTGACCAGGTATACAGTATATAGAGGGCCCTTTCAGAATAGGTTGTATTGTCTGTGTCTGTTGTGTGTGTGTGTATCTGTGTTTTATTTGTTTCTCTCTGTGTGTGTGTGTTGTTTCTCTCTCTCTCTCTCTCTCTCTCTCTCTCTCTCTCTCTCTCTCTCTCTCTCTGTGTGTGTGTGTGTGTAAGAGAGGGATAGGGAGAATTAGTGCCATCCACAGCTATTTTCCGGGGGTTAAGTGCCCATGAAGGCTGCAGTCTCCTATTCACCCCCATATGCCCTTAGGGTTATTGCCTCCCCGATTTCTCTAACTTCGCTTCCTACGGAAAGCATTTAGCTTTTATAAAACCCAGCCAGTTCGTTATCTGCTCAGTTTCTCCAGATGTTTCACCTCCCACTCCTGTCTTTCTTAATGACTCTAGGGGTTTGATTACAAGCAGGGTGAAAACTGTCAGATTATTCTCGGCTCTTTTCTTTTTCTTCCATTCTCTCTCCTCTCTCTCTCTCTCTCTCTCTCTCTCTCTCTCTCTCTCTCTCTTTCTCTCTCTTTCCCTCTTTCTCTCTCTACCTCTCTTATCTTTCCTCCCTCCCTCCCTCCCTCCCTCCCTCCCTCCCTCCCTTCCTTCCTCCCTTTCTTCCTTCCTCCCTTTAATCTATTTCCAGAGCTCTTTATTTTCCTCCAGCTTACTAGTTCAGAAACACTGTTTTTTGTAGTAATCACCCCCTCTTACATTCTTTCTATACTCTTTCTTGCAATGATCCCCAAGCCTTGGGAAAAGTGTTGTAGTATAAATGTCTCATTAGGGTTGTTCATTCCGCATTCTTAGTCTTTAGGTCCAGACCAGTTTTGTAGGTCATGTTAATCACTACCTACTCCAAAAGAAAATGAATGATGAACTTTAGCAGACGCACTAATATCTGTGTGCATAACGATAAGACATTCTTACTCAGTTAATACTATTTCTGTTTAGCAAAGTAATAACAGTAGGTTCTTCCTTAGGCACATGACCCACCTAGTCATAATTTTTTTGACTCAATAATGGTACCAGATTAATGGTACCTTAAGAATTTAAGAAAGTAGCTTAGATATTTGGGCTATTCCTGCACAAGAAGAAATGTCTTTAGAGACTAGTCTTTGTAGTTCTCAGGGTTCAAATGTATGTAGGATTGATGAATTTTTTCTCCTCTGGTAGCACACATGGCCCCTTCCTGCACTATAAAAGATAGCCAGTAGAAGGTAAAACTTTTTGTTTTTAATTTAATTTTCTTATTTTAAATTTTTTATTCATTTTATATACCAACCACAGTTCCCTCTTTTTCTCTCCTCCCTCTCCCCCTCCCACCTCCCCTCAACCCATCCCCCATCCACTGCTTTAAAAGGGTCAGGCTTCCCAAGGGGAGTCAATAAAGCCTGGCATGTTAAGTTGGAGCAGGACAAAGCCCTTCACTCCTGCATCAAGGCTAGCAAGGCATCCCACCATAGTGCATGAGGTACATAAAGTCAGCTCATGCATCAGGGATGGATCCTGGTCCCACTGCTGGGGACCCTCAAGCAGACCAAACTACACAACTGTCACCAGCATGCAGAGGGCATAGTTCAGTGCCATGCATGCTCCCTGCTGTCAGTCTAGAGTCCTCGAATTTCCAGGAGCTCAGTTCAGCTGTCTCTGTGAATTCTACCATTATATTGACTCCCTCCCTCCCCGGCCTTGCTCATGTAATCACATAATCCCTCCTCCTTCTCTTTGATTGAACTCCCAGAGTTTGGCCTGGTGTTTGACTGTAGATCTCTGCATCCACTTCCATCAGATACTGGATGAAGGTTCTATGATAACAGAGTATTGACCAATCTGATCACAGGGGAAGGCCAGTTTAGGCACACACTCTACTATTGCTATAAGTCTTAGCTGGGGTCATTCCTGGGAATTTCCCAAGCACAAGGTTTCTCCCTAACCCTATATCAAGATATCTCTTTCATTGATCGGCCACTCTGTCCCTCCCCCAACTTGACTTTCCCTTTCCCTCATGATTTTGTCTGAATGTCTAAAATTTCTGACATTTTTCTCCTTCCTCAGCATCTCTATTTGTGTTGTCATTGTTTAGGTCTTCTTTAGGCAATCACATTGTTGAGGTATTATATGTGTAGTTCTCTTTCTGTTCTAGGAAATACAACTTCTCAGCAGACTTCCTTTCCTCTGGCTCTTTCAGTCTTCCTGTCCCCTCTCCTGTGATTCTTCCTGACCTTTGGATTCTGGGGTTGAGCTGTAGATACTTCTACTGGGTCTGAGCACCTATGATCAGTTGTTCTCTGCATTTTGACCAGGTGTGGATGTTTGCAGTTGTCTCCATCTGTTTTAAGAGATGCTTCCATGAGTTAGACTCCTCTGTGGTTATAAGGATAAATATTTAGAATGAAGTTAGGAATTACATTAATTTTAGTAAAAAAATAAATAAAAGATCCATGATGTCAAGAGCTACTAGCAGTTGGGTGCGTTTCCCAGGACCAGGCATGATTTCCCTTCTGTTGAGCATACCTGAAGTTCAATTAGACAGCTGCTGGTTACAGCTAAGATAGGAGTGCCATTATTGTACCTTTGGGGATGACTTGCTCTGCATACCATCGTTGTGCTTGGTAGGACTGTGTTGCCTCCCTTTTTTGACAGCATGCATAGTACCTTCTGGTACTATGAAATCAGGTCCTTAAGCAAGGCTCTTTCATGTAAGATCCAGCTTGCATTCTTCACGATCTGTGTCAAAACTGAATGATATCCTTAGCAATAGAGATATATCTTCAAACTCTGGGAGACAACTAAGGACAGCAGTAATAGCTTGCATTGCTTTAGGGGTCTCTTGGTTTCCCCTGACAAGTAACTTGAAAGGGGGGACTTCTCATATTTGGAAGTAGGATTTTAGTTAAATAGTGTATGGTTCTTGTGGGGAGCATTGCCAGGGCAACTTTCTCTCTCTCTCTCCTCTCTCTCTCTCTCTCTCTCTCTCTCTCTCTCTGCAATTTTAGGTAAATAAAAATAATATTCCTCATGGTTTTTCAAATATTCTTAGTGTTTTCCCTTCAGTCTTCCTCTCCTTATTTATTGAAGTCCCTCTCATCTGCCCAGTTCAAACACCCTTACAAAATTTCTCATTTCCCATTGTGTGTCCCTTGTATCCTGCTCATCTCCTCTCTAGTGAACCTTTCCCCAGTCTAGTGTCCCTTTTTTATTTTCCTTGTTTTTACAGTTAGGGTAAAAGAGAATCTGCCACCTAAACATTTGACAGGGTATTATATCCAGAATATATAAAGAATTGAAAAAAGACAGAGTCAAGAAAACAAATGACCCAATTAAAAAGTGGGCTATGTGTCTGAGAAGATAGTTCTCAAAACAGGAAATAAAAATGGAGAAGGAATATCTTTTTTAAAATGTTCATTATCCTTATCAATTAGGGAAAAGCAAATCAAAGCCAATTTTGAGATTTTTATCTTACCCCAGTTAGAATGGGTAAAATCAGCAAAATAATGAACAAAAAAAATTGCTGGAGGAAAAGGGAAACTTTATTCACTACTGCAGCCCCTCTGAAAATCAGGACAGAAAACTGTAAAGGCTGAAAATACGTCCACCTTATGACCCAAGTCTACCTCTCCTTGACAAATGTCCAAAGGATACCATTCTACTCTACAGATACTTGCTCAGTCATGTCTATTGCTGTTCTATTCACAAGAGGTAGGAAAATGAAACAAATGAAATTTCTTTCTACTGACTAATGGAGAATGAAATTGTGGTATATATAATGTTGAAATATGTGAAGAAAAACGGAATCTTTCGATTGGCTGTTAAATGGGTGGAACTAGAAAACTCCTTTGAGTGAGGTAACCCAGATGCAGAAATACACATACTGTATGTTCTGTCTCTTCTATTGTCCCTGTCTCCACATCCTCAGGAGGGAGTATGCAACACATGATTTTTTTTAGTAGTTGATGAATATTCAGCAGTGTAAACATACCACATTGTCATTATCCGTTCATCAGTTGATAGACATCCAGTTGTTTCCAAAGTTCAATTTTAAATCTTTACCAGTGGATCAATGTATTTCCTAATTGTGGTTGAATCCCAATACTGGAGCTGTGCACTATGTACTGTGTACTGGAGAAAATTTATTTTCCTGCAACTGTATTCACCATGAAGGTTTTGCTCTTGATTTTGTAGGTAGCTTGTGTCCTTTTCCTTAAAATAAGCCATGAATCCCAGCACAGGAGCTTCAAGGGGAGGCTGAGGTGACTGCTTGAGGACTCTTACTCCATTAGCCTCCAACTCTTTGTTGTGGTACAGAAGGAATTGAAAGTTTTATCCCTTTGTTCATTAGGGAATAGAAAATGAAGTCATGTATCATTGTTGATGTGGCAGGAACCATGGCCAGCATATTCTCTATGCTCTGTGGTTCTATCAAGAGAATGACAAAGGAACATGAAAAGAGGCTTGGGACTCATAATCACTCCATAAATCCCACCTAATCCCACAGGAAGTTTGCTGACTCTCAGGTGGGACTTTTCTGAATATTCTCATCCAGTTGGGGCAAGATAAAATAGTTCCTGGAAATGTTGACTTTAGTTTCAAGATCTACCTATCTGAATGTTGACTTTAGTTTCAAGATGTACCTATCATTCAAGTGGGCAGCAGAAGAGGCTGCTTTTGTTCAATGTAGACTTACCTCATCACTGTTGTAGGTATTTGGTTCGGGATGTGATTTCTTGATTCATAAGAGTAAAAATTGGATATTGAAGCAGATCACCATCTTATAACCCAAAGAAGTTCTCCTACGTTTTCTTTTGGGACTTACAACTTTGTCATTCTGTCAGAGATTCAGAGTCTGAGAATTAGCCAGTTCTACTATACAGAATACCATCGCTTAAACTTTAGAAATAGATTAAATTGTTATATTGAATTTGACATATTAAAAAGCATGCTACTGCTGTGGGATAGTGCTCTTGTACACTGTAAAGATTTGTCTCTCATATTTGTTTAATGAAACACTAATTGGCTATTAGCCAGGCAGTAAGTATTGGTGGGACAACCAGACTAGTAGACTTTTGGGAAGATGAAAGGCAGAGACACAGTTACAAGCCAGTCACAGAGAAATCAATATGAAAATGCTGCACTAATAAAAGCCACATTGCTAGATATAGAAAAAATTATGTGTTAATTTAAATTATAAGAGCTAATTTATAATAAGCCTACGCAACAGGCCAAATAGTTTATAATTAATATAAACCTCTGTATGTTTATATCATTTTTAATAAAAGAAAACAATCTCTTTTTCATTATTCCAAATTCTCACTCCCTCCCCTCCTCCCATTCTCTTCACTTACCCTCCCTACCCCCTATCCACTCCTCAGAGAGGATAAGGCACATAACTGTGGGGAAAGTCCAAGGCCCTCTGTACTATATCTAGGCAGAGCAGGATATTCATCCAAAGAGAATAGGTTCCCAAGAAAACCAGTACAATCAATAGGGATAAATCCTGTTGCTAATTCCAGTGGTCCCCCAATCTGCCCCAGCCTTGCAACTGTCAACCACATTCAAAGGGACTAGTTTTGTCCTATGCTTATTCTTTCCCAGTCTGGTTGGTGTTGGTGAGCTCCCATTAGCTCAGATAGACTGTTTCAGTGGGTGTCCCTTTCATGGTCTTGACCACTTTGCTCATATTCTCACTCCTCCCAACTCTTCAACTGTACTTTGGGTGATCAGTCCAGTGCTCTGACATGGATCTCTGCCTCTGTTTCCATCAGTTGCTAGATGAATGTTCTATGGGGATATTTAAGATATTCATCAGTCTGAGATGCCCCAAACCAAAGAATGAATAAAGAAAATGTGACACATTTATACATTAGAGTACTACTCAGTGGTTAAAAAAAAAATGATATCTTGAATTTTGCATGCAAATGGATGGATCTAGAGAACACCATTCTGAGTGAGGTAACCCAGACCCAAAAAGATGTATATGGTATGTACTCAATAATAAGTGGATATTAGCTATAAATAAAAGATATTGAGCCTATAGTTTATGATCCTAGAGAAGCTAAGTAATAAGGTGAACCATAAAAAAAATATATAGATCCATCTGGAAAGTCAAAATAGAGAAGATCACTTGACAAAATTGGGAACATAGGGGTGGGAAGAGAAGGGATGGTATAAGAAGAAGAGGTTAGGAAGGGAGAGGTGAGGAGAACTTGAGGGAATGGGATAGTCGAGACGGAGGAAGGACAAAGATGAGAGCAAGTAAAGAGATATCTTTATTGAGGGAGCCATTAGGGGGTTAACAAGAAATCTGGCTCTAGAAAAATTCTCAGGAATCCACAAAGATGACTCTAGCTAATACCCTAAGCAATAGAGGAGAGGGGATCCAAACTGGCTTTGCCCTGTGGTCAGACTGATTAATGTCTTAAATATCATACCTTCACCTAGCCTTTTTGTGTTTATTTGGGACAGAACTGATGCAGGACCAGGTTGGACAGAAACTTCTGCTTACATACAACATCTAATTATTTGATGCCGCTTCAAATGCTTGCAGTTGTACAAATGAAACACAGTGTTGTAATATATTTGAAACTATTCCCTGGGTACCTTTAAATATTGTTATGATTATTGTGGACATAGGGTTAATATGGGTTGAGGTACTGTGCCTTTACATTCTAAGAGGTTACTTTCAGAAATAAAAATATCCATTTGGGGGCGTTAAGCATTCAACTTCAAGTGATTTTTTTTACTGCCCATATACTATACTCTAGGTTCAAGCTACTCAAATAGAATCACATATTTTCACATATTTTATACTATTTTCTTTAGTAATATTATTATGAGAGTTCTTTTTAATGGCATCTTGCATAAACCAGATTGATTTTGAGCTCATTACATAGTCAAGCTAGCCTTGACTTCTCATTCTCTTGCCTTTGCCTCTTAAGTGCAATGACTGTAAGAGTGGATATAATTTTATCATTTTAATCTATAATAAGCATTAATTTTTTGATACATGGTAGTGACACACATATGAATATATACTGTAGCAATATATATCTTGCTATTAGTTTTATAAGACTCAAATCCTCTTTTTAATAATGAAGGTTTTGTAGATATAATATATATGCATGCTACATAAGCTTTTAAAATCAAAATTAAAAAAAGATGTTTTCCAGCAAAGGGTTATAATGAAAGCTTTCTCAAGATGCATTCCCTGTACATAAGAGAGTTTGGGGCTCATGTTTTAAAATATGCTAGAGTGCCTTGGCAGACAAGCCATGTTTGTCAAAAAGGTATTTTTTGTGTCAACAATGCCTCTTAATAGGATAGAGGTTTTTTATACATTAATTTTTAATCCAAAATGTTCAAATCCAAATATTGATATCCTTAATTGAGTTTTGCTGTGTCTGTTTATTTGGACAGAATGTTGTTGTCAGCGTAGATGACACCAGATAAAAATTCATCCAGGCAGCACTGTTGCTTCTGCTTTCAGGACTTTATGTGTATACAGTAAGCTGAAATACATAGGTCTGGTGACAAATCTTAGTATCTTTACTCAAATGTTACTCCAACCTCTTTGATAGAAGTAGTTTTTAAACAGCAGTCTGTCAAGGCTGCTGTCACAAACTACCGTGGGCTAGGTGACTAGCGAGGTAGGAATGAGTTGTGCCTCAGTTGTGAAAACTGGGTTCTGAGAAATCTCTTTCCTTACCCATGGCTTACCGTCTCCTCCCTGTATCCCCATACAGTCTTAAAATGTATATATAGTAAGATTTTCATGGATAGTTGTTATATTTGCAAGGACTACCCTAAAGATCCTACTGTTTAATTACCTGTTGAACATTGTATCTCCAAGTATCATCTTATTGAGTAGAAGGTATTAGAGATTAAGGATTCATTGTAGGTATTGCTGAGGGCAAAACAGCCCGCAACAATTTTCTTCATGTGCTCACTTATACAGAGATGGATTTTTATTCAAAATTATCTGCGCATTGTTCAAATATTTAGTTAATTAACTACTTTGGCCCTAAAGAGGCTCAGGCTAACTTACTTGTATGGGTAAGGTCATGAAATAGTCACCAATAAACATGACCATTTGATTCTTATGGGCAGATATTGATGTCAGTCTCCCCACTTGAAATGCTACCTTCTGAAGCCCTTCTTCCATTAAATGCAAGAGCTTCAACAATGCTCACAGGCCTTTAGTGGTTGTTACAGAGCAGGATCCCAAACAACCATGTAAGCATGGAATTGGTTAAATAAAGAACATGACTTGGTCCTAGTGGGAAGTTCGGGGTACTTCTAAATCAATTCTTGAAATCTTCTCTATTTCCACAAGGACAGATGTTTAACCTCTTTGCCATGTGTACAGGGAGAAAGTCTTGTTTGGTTTCACTGGCAAAACAAGAACCAATGACAGCAAAACAGAAACAATAACAACAAAATCAATTATATTAAAAATTCTAAGATTCAAAAATCATTCTTTGTGACAGAATGACACTGATTGTTGAAATTTCTCTAGTTTTGTGTACTTTGAAAGTTTTACATTTTAAGTTTAATCCGATATACCGCAATACGGGTTGAAAACATGAACACAGCAGTATACATTTTAAAGTTAATATATGCAAGGATGCACATATTTTCAGTTTTCCTACAGAACTAATTAGCAGTGAGTCTCTTTACTTACTGAGCCACCAATATGATTACTCATTTTTTGCAGATGATTTGTTAGATCAAAACCTGCAATGGACAAAAGAGGGATGCTCTTTTTTCCCCAGAGTTGTGCTACATAACTTTGGGCAATAAATTATTCCACTGATTTCATAATGGGCTTTAAAAATGTGATTTTTCAAGAGTGGTTTCAAAAGTATTCAGAGAAGATACTGAAGATGAGAAAAAGGACATGTGCTTGGGCCCACTGAATTAACATGTAATAAGGAGCAAATGAGGGCGCCCTGCAGGAGGCATGGGCTGTGGCTATCCATCTCTCCCACTGAGGACGGGACAACAGACATCCAGAAGGAAGAGCATTCTAGATCTGCTTTTGACAGATAGGGGAACCTAACAATGGTTTGAACTGCCTGAAAAACATCCTAAAATGCTTCTTAAACCTTTTGGACTTAGCAAAATTCAAAACACGTTTTGCTAGGCAGTGTTTTCCCCCTTAATTGTTAAGCCCCTGCGTATTTCAAGGGAAATTTAATCCGTATGTTTCTGATTCATTTACACTTAACTCATCAAAATGCTGTTTGGTAAGAGTTATTTGATGTCTGAACTGCAGCATGAGAAGAGCTTTTTGTATGTCTTTCTAAATGTTCTAGCAGTGAATAGAACTTCAACCACTAAATTCTCTTTTACTTGAAATTTTAATTGAAATTTAATTACACAGTTCTTCCCTCCCTTTCTTTCCTCCCCTTAACTCCTTCTCAAATTTAAGGTATTTTTTCTTTAATTACTATTGTTACACATGCACACACATGTGCATAAATACATAAAAACAACCTGCTAAGTTCATTTAGTGTTGCTTTTATGTATATGATTTCAGGGTTGGCTTCTTAGTATTGGGTAACCTACTAGAGGATTCTTGCCTAGGGAAAACTAATTCTCCCTTTTTTAGCAGTCCATAGTTCTTTGAGTAGGTGTAGGGCCTCATGAGATTTCCCCTTCAATACTAGCATGTCAACTGCTACTATCATTGTTGCTTTCTTGTTTAGGTCGCAATATCATTGATGTATCAGGAGGGAAACTTACCTGTCAATTCTAGGAAACATATACTGAAAGCAGACTTCCTGGTCCTTTGGTTCTCATGATCTTTCTTCCCTCTCTTCCACAAGTTCCCTGAGCTTAAGGTGTGGGAACTGTATTGGCTTTGGGCACTGCATGATCAGTTGTTCTTGCACTTTGACCAGTTATGACTTTCTGTAAGGCTTCTATTTGCCTCAAAGAGATGAGTGTCAGCTACATTTATAGGTGGGTAGAAGGATAAATAGTTAGAATAGAGTTAGGAGTTACATCGGCTTAGTAAACGGGCAGTAGTATGTTCTCTTATAGGATTCTTGACCACACTAGTTTCAGGTGGTTTGCTATATTTCCAGATCCATCATTATTTCCATTCTGTTCCACAGACCTTAAGTCTAATTAGAAAGTTCTTGGTTAACACCAATATATGAGTGCCAGCATTACACTTTAGGAATACGTTTTAGGGCCATCCTACCATTCTCGTCCTTGTTGTGGTCCATAGGCATCATAACTGGGGAGGACAGTTAGTTGCTTTCCTTCCTTGCCATATTACAGAACCATTTCCAATGTTATGAAAGACAGCCCTCATGGAGGACAATTTTGAGTTGGATTTAGCCTGAATTCTCTGAATCTTGTCTACAAAAAACAAACAAACAAACAAAACCCAAAAAACTGCATGATATCTTTAGTAAGAGCGATTTCAATATTAAGGGAAAAACCAAGAAGAGCAGGAATCACCTACATTTTTTGGAGTCTGTTGGACTCCCCTGACCAATAACTCAAAAGAGGGCTTCTCATACCTGATATCGAAGATTTTGCCATTCTAGAGTCTTAATTTTAATTTTTAGGTTAAGTCTCATAGCATTAAAATGTTGTTCAATTTTCTCAAGCATTTTGTATGACTTGTCAAAAAAGTCTACTTAGATCATCTAGAATCATAAATGGTATAGGATAGTCATTCTTTCAGCAGTTAGGTTGTTTTCAGTTAAAGGACATCTCTCCTACAGAACCTTGAACCAACTGAAGAGGACTTCTTCTACCTTCTGTAGTACTCTTACACAACTGGTTGGAATCGTTTATATCTTCGCATAGGTTAAACATGTATTAGTATGTTAGAGCATGAAGAACAGATAATAACCCACACAAGGTGAGGTATAACGGACCACTTATTGAAGAATTAAAAACATCTGTAGGAAAATGAAGATTGGAATAGCCGGATAGACATTGCTATGGGACAGGAGTGGCTCTAGCTGTTCTCCACTCTTCTATCATTGAACCTCGAGATATAGAAAAGTGGGCTATTCCAATGCACTTACTTTGCTTTATGTAGCTTCTCCCGTGATCTTTAATTTTCTAATGCAGGCAAAATGTTCTTTGTAAAGGGATGTTAGCTACTGAGAGAGGGACAAGGAGGGGAGCTGTTGACTCCTCCATGGCAGAGTTAGCTCCCGCCCTTTCCATCTCTTGATCTTAGAATAGGTTTGTCACAGGACCCATCTTTGTCACCACTGAATTATTAGAGGAAAGGAACCCACTTTTTAAAGTGGAACTGCTCAAGTAGGTCTGTATATTGTATCACTCAGAACACATTAAACTGGATGTGAAGGGTGTTTAGCTTCAGAGGAAATGGAATGAACACAGTCTGCCTTGCCCCATATCTGAGCAAAATACAAGAAGCAGCTATTTAATAACTCCCCCAAAGTAAACAGAAGGTAGCCAATTGAGACTGTCTTAAATCATGATGCCACCAAACCAACACAGAGCTTACACGTTTTAGTTTTTCTTTTTTTTTTTTTTTTTTTTTTTTTTTTTTTTTTTTTTTTTTTACGTTTTAGTTTTTCTGATATCCTGTAGCTTGAACTCAGTGTACTAGAAGTGAGGACCATGGTACAGACAGGAGAGCTTCAGGAGAAGCCTTCTACTTTTGTTTTAAAGCAAAAGTAAAGAGACACTTTAACACTAACAAATGCAGAGATCAACTGATCTTTCTTCCCTCCTGCCTTTCCCCTTCCTTTCCAGTTTCTGCCTGCTCTTTTCTCATTCTCTCCTACTCCTTTCTTCCTTTTACTGCACCAGAAATTCCAAGCAATTGTGTGGTGCTAACTGAAGCCTACCTACAGACAGCTGTGTGGGGAGCAAGACCCAAAACTGAGGAAAGAGTTCAGTTTTCTTCACCTACAGGTTTCCAAGAGTAAAGGAAAACTTCTTGCTTTTTCTCTGTCCTCATGTGACTTGATCTAAGATTTGGGCACAATTGCAGGAGTCCATGGTAGCACCAAGTATCCAAAGTACAGTTTCAGTGAGTCAAAAGCTTGAAGATTACAGCAAATGTGGAACTCAGGAAAGCACCGCTATAAATGCTTTTTTTAGCCTTGTTCTTTCCCACTGAGAAGCACATGCATAGATGAGATCCAACCCATTGCAGCAAAGACTGAGAGAACTGACCTGACCAATACATAAACCGAGGGTCAAACCAGCTTCTGAGCAGTACACAGAAGAAATACAATATTACAGATTCTGACAGGTAAGCTGGCATTACAGTCACCATTCATGGGATGTGTTCAGGGGTTTGCTGCAAACAAGACAGTTGCATAATGCCCTAAATATCCAGGACAGAAAACAAACTTTATCAGTATACAAAGAACTAGAAAAATCTTAGCTCACTTGGGAAGAGATGCTCAACAGATTCTACCATAAAAATTAAACAGGTGTTAGGTGATCTACTGAATGCTGAAAGGCTTTGGGTACTCTAGATACAATTTCAGACATTAAAAGCAATAAAGATTGCAAGATTTCTGTGGAGACAAGAAGATACAGAGAAGCAACTAGAAAGTTTTAGTTGAAACTTTAGTAGAAACATTTAGTAAAAAAATGTATTAAATGAAAATTTCCTGGATTAGTTCACTTCAAGGATGAGTTGTAAGTGAAACAAATTCAAAAATTTGAAGTTAGGTCAAAAGAAATTATCCAATTTTAATAGGAAAAAGAAAATGAGTGAAACAAACAAACAAAACCCAATAACGTACAAAGCTTCAGAGAACAGTGAACTGACAGTAAAATAGCTAGCATTTTTGTCATCTACCAGAAAGGGATCAGAACGTGATGACAAAGAAAATATCTTTAGAAAAAAGAGTGGCTAAAACCCTTTAGACATGAAGGTTATATGATTCCCAATGAAATGATTTCCATGTCAAGATACATTTTTATAAAGCCAAAGACCAAAAGACCAAAGACCAAAAGGAACATTATATATAATCCATGGAAGAATATTGACTTTATAATGCATGTAATTTCATATCAGAAGTCATAAGATGTTAGAAGAAAGAGGTCACATGTTTCAGGCATTGCAAGAGAAGAATTGTCATCTGAGGCTCATGCCAGTCATAATGTCTTTCAACGGTGGAAGTCAAGTAAATATATTTTCTGATTGAGGAGAAGGTAAAGAATTAATTTGTAGCTCATGTGCTAAAATAATTACTAAAGGAAACTTTGATTGGTGTGAGAACAATTACAGCAGCAGGAATAGGGACGACAATGAAAATGGCAATTATCAGACTAACTGTACATATCACTTTCTTTTTTCATTGAAAAAAAAATGTTTGACAGCAAAAACAATATTGTAACAAGTAATTACACATTGCCATAACAAAACCAAAATTCCTTTTGCAGTGTTAAATTACTAATATAAGTTATTTTGTTGTATATAAGCTATGGAAAGTCGAGTAGGTATATCAAAATATTAAAGCACACATAAATCATAGTAAATAAGTAGAATTGTAAAATTTTCCTTAAAAGAGTTCATTTAACAATCCCAAAAGTCAAGAAATAAGAAATTAGGAAAAAGTCCAAAGTTAACATTTAGAAAACAATAAATAAATCAATAAAATGATTGAAGTAAATCAGGCATAGTGATAATTATATTAAATACAAATGTACTAGGGTAGAGAGATGGCTCAGTGATTAAATGAATAGATTATTCTTTCAGAGGATCTGAGTTTGATTCCTGCCATCCATACTGGGCAGCTCACAACTGCCTGGAACTTTAGTTACAGAATATCTGATACTACGTTCTGGCCTCTTTGGGCACCTGCATATTTCATGCACAAACACACACACACACACACACACACACACTCATATACATATAATTAAAAATAAAAGTGAAAAAGTACAAATGTACTAAATGCATCAATTAAAACCAGAAGATTTGGGGAATGGATTAAAAAAAAATCTACAAGAAGCACATTTCCAATATGGAAATATAAGCCAATTAAAAGCAAGAGTATGAAAACAATACCCAAACACAAGCAAATAAAGTCACAACATCTATGAAACTAGACAGAGCTGGATTCAGAAAAAGAAAAGTACCAAGAGAAAGAGAAATTTCACAAGATGATAAAACGTTCAATTGTCCAAGTACTTATGGAAATCTATCTGCTCCTAAACACAGAGCTTTGAAACAAATGAATCAATACAGAAGGGCATCAATATAGAACCCTCCTCAGCCATTTCCTCTCTCAGTGACAGCTCTCATGGGCTTTAAACTGAACAAAAAACGAAGGGCAAAAAGTTAAACAAGGATTCCCTAAACGCAACACCAAAAGCATGTTGCATAAAGGACTACAACAGAACATCAAATTGAACTTCTAAAAAAATCAAACAGCTTAGTGCCTATGAAAGACACTGCTAAGAGAAGAGAAAACAAATACTTGGCAAAGGACCCTTAACCAATATATATTTAAAAATTAATACGAATCAATCAGCCAATTAAAAATGGACAAAAGACAAACCACCACATTTCACTAAGGATCATGGTAAGTAACTGCTATGCACAAAGAGATGTTCTGCACCATCAGTCACTGGGAAAACCCAATTGAAGTCATGATACGATACCAATTCTGTGCTGTTAGAAGTGGTAAGATTAAGAAGACCGAGTACTAAACAAATGGAAAACAAAATTGCATGGAGTCACGTGACCCCCTTCATGCCTTACCAGAAATGGGGCTTTGTGTTGAAAGAGCAGCAGAAGCAGTGCCCTGAGCAGCCCAGCTCAGTAGGCACTCAGCAGGAAAACGAAACAGGACAGTGACTCTTATTCCACCTTTGAACCTAGTTAGAACATATATAGGAAATAAAGAGGAATTGAGGATCAGTCAAAACCATAACTCACTCAAATATTTAAAGCAGAAAAACTTGTGATGGTCTATATTTTGATTTTAATCAGGGTGTGACTTTTTGACTTTAGGGAGATATGTTATTACTAGACTATAGGTGATATCATCTTGTGTGAGGCCTAAGAGTTTCAACCATTTTCATGGACGTAGATGAGACGGTTTAGTTTCAAAGCAATGTGTTGGAGTAAGTAGGCAAGTGCAGTTATTCCAGGAATCATTAAATGGGCTGGATCTAAGGTACCGTAAAGTCCCCTGGAGTTCAATCATGCCCATGTTTGAATAAATGAAGAAATGAATGCTAAACACTTAGAAAAATCCTAAGCATGATTGTTTCAACCATAACTTTGGAAATAGTCAAATCAATACTTGTAATTTATTTATACTAGTATGATTCCTATACACTAAAAAAAGCAAAATATGTTGAAGAAACTGACAAATTAGGTGAATTCAAAGCTAAAGTTACACCTGGCTGCATACGACACAACAGAGGAACACACCCAAAGCAGAAACATTCACCTGGCTTCACACTTTCTTGCTGTATGTCCTGAACAAATAATTTTATTTCCTGGAGAGTTAATTTCATCATCTGTAAAATGGAAGTGTAAAGGTTTTTTATGGAGCTTTTGAGTTAACCCTGGCAAACACTAAGTAGTAAAATATATTAGCTTTTATTGTTTTACTTTCATCATAGGAAAGATATGTTGACAGATTCCTAAAACCAAGCAATAGGAAAAGTAACACATCTTGTACAAACGTCAAACATTGTACTTAGCATCGAGACCACCACATTTATGTCATGGAAACTGTTGAAGCTCACAAGTTTCCCCTGAGGGTGTACATGAATCACTTCTTGCCCAGCCCAACTGGGCTGGCTGTCAAATGAAAGGATGCAGCTCCATGTAGCATTTTTCGCAGAACCTTGCTCAGACTCCAGCAGATTTGGATTCTTTGCCTGACATGGCCAGTACTTGGTTAGTGGGTAATAAAGTAGCCAGTTCACTTCTTTCGGACACGAGTTACTGCCTGAAAATGGTTGAGTTGGTGATGGTTCTCTCTCGTGTCTTTCTAATGTCTGCCACACTCTTTCATGGCATTTTCTGTGTGGTCATCCCACCAACTCTTTATCATTCTAGTTCAGCCAAACAAGCCAGTCAGGAAAGAGTAGGCTCTGCCCATCCATATTCCAACTGTGTCTCCCTCTGGGAGCAAACAGAAGAAGCATAACATCTTGGTCTGCAGATGAATGACACCCCGGGGGCTGTCTGAACAAGGGGTCTTCCAGGTGCTCTGCTGATGGGTCCTTTGTACTGGTAATGTTTTGAGTATGACAATGTCTTTACTTTTGTTTCTGGCAAGAACTAATATATTACTTATGATATTTAATGAGAAACAGCTGTTCTCAATGAGGATGGAGCCCAGTTGCCCATTAATTCTGGTTGGCTTTTTCTTGCCGTGGTGAATGGGAGCAGACAGAGGAGGTGATCCACGTGACATGTTGCAAGACCAAAGTTGTCTGCAGACAGAAGAGCTGAGAACAATTGTTCTGTGTAATTCAAAATGCATGGGACAATGATATGATGTTTAAAATTAGGAGAGCATTTGTTCTGTATAGTTAAAAGCTAACAAGCCCTAATAATATGGCCATGAAGTTCCAGATTCTAGGAAGTGACTGTACAAAACAGATGATAAAGCTAATGAGCCCCTAGTTATTGAATAGCTACTATGAGCAAGGTAATTGGATGGTCATCAGACAACAACAATTAATAGGCAATGATTTGTGTCAGGAACCCATTCAAAACAATAAATCCATGGATCTCCAGTCATATACATTAGCTAATCTTTCAAATATCATAAATACAGTTCATTTTTATTCTGATATACAACTGTGTGTTTTCAATAGTCTCTGTGTGTAGGGGGGAGGTGAGATTTATTCAGCGATTTATTTGCTTGTTCTATAAAACCTTTACATTAAGGAACATGATATTCTTGTTAAACAAAACAATATGAAAATTTAGAATTGTACCAAAACTTTTTATATATTATATAGTATACTAAAGTCACTATGTTAAGTTAGATTATTATTGTAAGCATGGGCAGCATCTGTGACATTGTTTCACTTATGTAGAGTCATATGATTTGCTTTGGCTTTGTTGAACCTTGACTTTGGGGATAGCCACATGACTTGGCTTGACTACTGAGATGTTAGCAGATGTGTTACTGAGTGTTTGTGTGGTTGGGCTTGTTTTCTTGTGCTTCTGCTGATGCCACAAGAAGAACCTCCTTAGCTGTCCTGTCCCTTCAGTCTGACTCCCCCAGAATGGATCTGCTCAGAGTCTATCCTCTAGCAAGGAAAAGTGCAGCGGTATCAGCAGCTTGGCACTGAGAGGTCCAGCCACACATGAGTGACAGTAAAGGACCCTTGCCCAAAGTCATTAAGTTTGGAGCTGATTTAGTTTATGGCAGTAGTCTTTACAATCACAATGAGAGAAATATTAACATTGTTTCATAGAGTTGTACTCTGATTCAAATAAAAAATCAACTTGCTAAATTGGAGCAGATGTGCTCATGCTAATGGAAATTACCCTAATGGAAAGGATGGCTTCAGAGCACACTAGTACTTGACAAGTGAAACTTGTCTTAAGGAATCAGAAGGTCTTTTTGATTTGCATTTCCCTGATGGCTAAGGATACTGAACAATTCTTTAAGTGTATTTTGGCCATTTGAGACTCTTCTGTTGAGAATTCTCTGTTTAAATCTGTTTCTTGAGTTGTTTATATATTTTGCAGATCAGCCCTCCATCAGATGTGGGGTTGGGGAAGATCTTTTCCCATTCTGTAGCTGCTGTTTTGTCTTATTGTCCTTTGCCTTTCAGAAGCTTTTCAGTTAAAGGAGGGCCCATTTATTAATTGCCGAACCCAGTGTCTATGCTACTGGTGTTATATTCATGAAGTTGTCTCCTATGCTAATGAATTCAAGGCTATTTCCCACTTCTCTTCTATCAGATTCAGTGTTACTGGATTTATGTTCAGGTCTTTGATCCACTAGGACTTGAGTTTTGTACAGGCCGATAAGATATGGAACTATTTGCATTTTTCTACA
This sequence comes from Chionomys nivalis, assembly GCF_950005125.1. Lineage (NCBI taxonomy): Eukaryota > Metazoa > Chordata > Mammalia > Rodentia > Cricetidae > Chionomys > Chionomys nivalis. Next base: position 37,374,026 of record NC_080098.1, read on the forward strand.
TGCTGACATGCAGTTATTCCAGCATCTTTTGTTGACAATGCTTTCTTTTTTTTTCCATAATATAATTTTGATTTCCTGATTTGGCGGTGTATGGATTGCCATCAAGATCTTTAATTTGATTCCAGCCATCAAGATCTTTAATTTGATTCCATTGATCCATTTTTTAATTTTCATATCAATAGCATACAGTTTTTGTTTCTATACCTCTACAGTAGAATTTGAAGTCAGGGATGGAAATACCTCTGGAACTTCCTTTATTATACAGGATTGTTTTAGCTACATGGGTTTTTCCTTGTTTATTTTTTTTTCAGATGAAGTTAAGTTCTTTTGAGGTTTGTGAAGAATTCTATTGGATTTTGAAGGGGATTGTGTTGGATCTGTAGATTGCTTTTGGTAAGATTACCATTTTTTAAAAACTATACTATTCCTACCAATCCATGAATATGGGGTATCTTTCTATTTTCTTATATCTTCAACTCCTAGCAATAGTGGAGAGGATGCTTGAACCAGTCTTTTCTTGTAATCAGATTGGTTATTATCCTAATTGTCATCAGAGAACATTCATCTAGTAACTAATGGAAGCAGATGCAAAGAGCCACAGCTAAGCACCAGTTGAGCTCCAGGGAATCCTTTTCAAGAGAGAGAAGAAGGAGTTTTAGAAGTCAGGAGGGTCAAGCTTATTTAAGGGGGACTCACAGAGATGGCTGACCTGAACTTGTGGAAGTTCACCAACTCTGGATCAACAGCAAGGGCCCTCTGCAGGTGTGTGACTGTTATATATCTTGGTGTGCATGTGGGGCTCCTAGTGGTGGGACCAGGACATGTCCCTGGCACTGGAGCTGGTTTTTGGAAGCCCAATCCCCAAACTGGCTTGCCACTCAAGGGGAGAAGCTTGCTCCTGCCTCAACTTCCTGCACCATGCTTTGTTGTCTCCCATTGGGAAGCCTGCCCCTTTCTTAATGGGGATAGAGGAGGAGTGGATGAGGAGAGTAGGTAGAAGGGAGGTAAGAGGAGGGAGGAATGGGAAGAGAAGAAGGGGAAACTGTGGTCAGCATGTGAGATAAATGGAAAAAAATAAAATAAGAAATTAGAAGGGATGTGCTCAGAAAGAGTGTCCCAAGAAAATTTACTAGAGAGCCACAAATTTTCAGAGTTCATCCCAATGTAGTCAGAAGTAGAGAAATCTGCCCTGTAGTCTCTAGTCTCCATGGACTACATTTTAGCAGGAGATGAAGACACAAAAACAATACTTTGGGATGATTCTGCAGACTGCATCCAAGTTTCAATGCATGTATTCTGGCTCATCTCCAGGCCTTAAGTGTACTGAAGGAACCCATGATGTAACAGAAGATACCTCTTGGCTCTTTGTGTTTCCAGAAATTCAATGTTTAAAAGACATTTGTGCAATTATGTGAAGACAGCTTTTTAAGGCAAGGAAAGCAAGGATCTCCTGAGTGAAAGCCGTACCTTGTGTTGTTAAGATTAAACATTTGGCTCTCTTAGTCAGTATGATGGACTTTATCATGCTTGGCACTTGGAAATAATGACAAATAGTCTGGCAGAGTAAATAGAGAAGAACATAGGGCTTGGATATTGACTCGGTGTCATCTAATTTATACAGTTGAAGAACTTACAGGTAGATCACTGCATTTAAATCATTACCATTTATTGACTGTAAACAACTGTTTTGGGAATAATTTTAAGTATTTTTCTTTTGTTAATAAAAATTAAAGAAGAATATGATCACCAATGCCTCAAGACTTATAGAATAATTTGGGATATCAATTACTTATCATTCCTTTGCTTTTCTATTATCAATTTTTGAATTTTTCTTGTTTCTTGATTCTGCAAAGACTTTTGACAACCCAGAAGAGTTAGTTTTTGGAAATAAAAGCCATGCCCTAAATCATAAAAAGAAGCCAGCAAGAAAGCAGGTTTCTGTAGATACGGAAAGACTGGGAAATGATAGTTACATCTTCATTTGGATTTAGTAGGTACTGAAGAAAATAACATCCCTGGGCTGGTTACAAAGCTTACTGTATCTTATAGGGAAGGCGAGAGGAAAAAGGATATTCTTTTAGCGAAGCCATCCAAGGATCATGTCACCATTTCGAGGCCTGATTTGCTTCTGAGAGGATATGAGAAGGGACTCACCCATTGTCATCCCTAAGTATAATCTGGTCCTATACAAGGGGCTAGCAATAAAATTCATACTGTCAAGAGATTGATTTCTCAAGGCCTTAGAAGATGCTCTATTACTTCCATGACCCCTCCTTCCCTTTCTTTAGGAATAGATGATTCAGGTTGCTTACGAGCATGTTAGAGAGCCATACTTTAAACTGTGAAACTGGTGCAAGTAAGACCTTCATCTCCAACAGAGTAAACCTAAGAGGTAATCTGCCACATGGACTATCCTCAAAGCTTTAGGTTTTGGAAGGTAGTCATGGGTTCTTTGAACAAGAGTTTCAGCTAAGTTAGTTCGGGTAGCAGTGGTTTCATAGCAGTAATAAACTAGTCAGTAGGGGTGATGCCATTCCTCCAAACAACGAGAGACAGGACTCAATAGTTAGATATTCTTATTCCTAAAATCTATGAGTGATTTACCATTTAGATCATCAAGAGCCCTGGTAGAACTATATTCTTTCTCCAAGAAGCAAAGGCTAGTGGATATCAAACATGACAGAAGCGATGAGAGAAAGAGAAGGAAGAGGATGGATGCAGTAAGGATGATGGGAACAGAAGGAAGAAGGTAGAGGCCTGGAAATTCTAGCCTGCAAGGGGCTGGAAACTACATTTATTTAAAGTATGGTGCCAGCTCCAATCAAGGGGGTTTTCTTCACTTCCTAACCACTCACCTGCACTATAACTGTAGCTTTCAGGACTATTCTGGACCACTGTTGGATGCTCAGGAGTTATTTTTCCTAAATGAATCATGGCATTCATTGTTTGAGGAAGCATAAGGGTATGTGAAGGATAGGTTCCAAAAGAAATGCTATTTAGACTGCGCAGTAGTTACCTCAATGAATAGATAAAACATAATTTAGTGATGGGACAAAGTAAAACTGGGGAATGCTCATGTTCAGTTCAGAAAACCTCTCAAAAGAAGCAAGACACAGATATTTCTAGTTTTTGACAGTGAAACAGAGCACAAAATTCTAAACTGGGTGATGGAGGAAGGTCATTGGTTAAATAATAAAGAAACTGCTTGGCCCTCATAGGTTAGAACATAGGTGGGTGGAGTAAACAGAACAGAATGCTGGGAGGAAGAGGAAGTGAGCTCAGATGCAGGGCAGCTCCTCTCAGAGCCAGACGCGATGCAGCCAGCCTCCAGGTCAGACATGCTGAATCTTTCCCGGTAAGACTGGTGCTACACACATTATTAGAGATGGGTTGATCAGGATATGAGAATTAGCCAGTAAGGGCTAGAGCTAATGGGCCAAGCAGTGTTTAAAAGAATACAGTTTGTATGTTGTTATTTCGGGGCATAAGCTAGCTAGGCTACCAGGAGCTGGGGCGGCAGGAACACAGCCCACAGCTCCCACTACAACTGGGGAGAAAAGAAAGGATTTAGTTGAATTCCAAAGTAAATGTTAATCCAAAAGAGGAAGGAGACATGGAGGTGCACACAAAAAGAGAAAGAGAAAAGAGAGGAATACACAGGGAAGAGGGCACACACAGAGGGAGAGAGGGGAAGGAGACATATGTAAGGGAGAGGGGAGAGAGAAAAAGAAAGGACTCTGGCATATCAATTTTATTATCTTAAATGATCTGTTTTTATATAAATTAGTTTTCTCTTATCACTGAAGATTACTAAATCAGTGAAGTTAATAAAATGCACATTGATTGTTCATGTAGTATACACAATATTCCTAACTTGAAATTCCAAATGAGAATAAAGGAATTTGGAACACAAAACATAGAATGTGCAGCATGGCAATGTGCAGAGCCCACCAGCAGAATGCACAGAAACCAAGCACAGTTGGCACTTCATAATTACAAGTGGCACAGCATTCGGGCAGAGGGCCAGCTTCTTTAATGCATATGACTCAATATGGAATGTTTTTGTTCCTCATGTGTAACTACTGCTGCTGACAACTGTCCAGGTGCTCTAATGAGCACTGAACTTACACAAGCTGGTGGCAAATTTTCCTGAGCGTGATTCAGGTACAGTCAGCATAGCCAAGATTTGGATTTGTATACAGATACACATACAAATGCATACTTACTTTTATGAAGACACACATATGCACAAAACTATCACAACAAATACATTTGTATATTGTATAAGATAATCATATATAAATATATTTTGTATATAACATCCATAAACACAGTATTTGTTAGGATTAACGTACATGCATCATTCAAGGCTTAATCAAAAACTAATTTAAAATCACAAAAAAATTATGCAGTTGACTCAAGAAACAAGTGAACATTTTGCCTTTCACTTCTTCCTATCATTCCTCAAGAGGGCTACCATTTTCTGTAAAAGGTAGCCTAACATGTGAATGTTAGAATTTCTTGCCTGTTTGGTACCAAGTTTATCTGCCATGAAGACAGAAGGAATTTATGTCAAAAATAGGGAGATTTTTGTTTAATAAGCAAAATAGGTATTTTGGAGTACATTAATTTCTAAACTCCGTGAGTTTTCATTAAATCAGTGTATGAACATTGTGTTCTAGAATATTTCTGAGTCCAATACCATTCTGCTCAGCCAAGATCAATGGACTCGCAAGACATACCTGCATCTATTATTTTCTATGTCACTATGTCGTATGTTAGATTCCCAGGACATTTTCTTTTTACTCTCTGAAAATTTGTACCCTCTGACCATCGTTTTCCTGTTTCTCTTTCCTCAGTCCCTGGGAAGTACAATTGCCCCTCTCTCCCTCTTCTCCTCCCCCTCCCCTACCTTTTTCTCTCCCTCCCGTGTGTGTGTGTGTGTGTGTGTGTGTGCATGTGAGTGTGTATTTCTTCATGGGCTTGCATGTGAGAGAGAATGTCCATATCCTACACACACACACACACACACACACACAGATACTATGTGTATTTGTGGAAGTCAGAGTACAGCCCTGTGTTAGTGTTTCCCTCTACAATGTTTTAGGGCAGGATCCCTTTGATGTTTCCTACTGTACACTGTAGGCTAGCGGACTCCATGCCTTTGTCCATTCTCCTGTCTCCTCTCCCATCTTACAGGAGTACTAGGAGCACAGGCAGGTGCTATTGGTGTTCACATTCCATGGGATCTGGGGAATAAAATTCAGGTCCTCACACTTGCAATGGAAGGACCTTTTGCTTGTTGAGTCATCTCCCTACCAAGCTCCAAATTTTACACTTTGATTTTTTTGCTTTTCTGTTTTGTGTTTTGGTTCCACATAGTTAAAATTGTACAGTATTTGTCGTTCTCAGACTTAGCATCATGCTCTCAACATTTCCTCAGGTTGCTACAATTGAGAGGGTTCTCTCTTTTTTTGTCCCATTACGTATGAGTATATAGCTCTACATCAGTTTCATTATACCTTCTCTGTTGAAGCTGACACAAGTTAATTTTGTGATTTAGTTACTGGTAACAATGCTGAAATATGCAATGCATATAGAGGTGCCAGTCTTTCCACACGTGATGCTGTTTCGTGTGTGTGTGTGTGTTTGTCCAGCAAGCTTGCTAGATTATGTGGTAACTCAATTGCTTAAGTTTCTGGCAGACCGCTGTATTACTTGTTCATAACTGCTCCATTAATTTACATACCCATTAATAGTGTACAAGGAGATAATATCCTCTATAACCTCACTAGCATTTGTCATGGTGGTGGTTTGAATAGGAATGGCCCTCCCTCATAGACTCACGTATTTGAATAATTGGTTCATAGGTAGTGGCACTATTCAGACATGTGGCCTTGTTGGAGTAGGTGCAGCTTTGCTGGAGGAAATGTGTCACTGTGGACTGGGCTTTGCGGTCTCAGAAGACCAAGCAGTTCACTTACTGCCTGTGGATCATAATGTAAAACTCTCAGCTCCTTCTCTAGTACCATGTCTGCCTGCACACTGCCATGCCTCACCATGATGGTAATGGACTGAACCTGTGAACTGTAAGCCACCCAATTAATTATGTTTGTTTATAAGACTTGCTGTGATCTTGTGTCCCTTCACGGGAATGAAACCCTAAGACATCCATCATCTCTCTTCTTCACAAAGTTTAAATTAAAAAATTACTTTTTTGAGAATTTTATACATGAGTATACAATTTCTATCACCCTTTCCCACCTCCTACCTTCGGCATGTCCACCCAACTCCCTCTCAAATTATTGACCTCTTCTGAGCTAGTATTGTACATATATGCATAACACACATACACACGTGTGTTCTTAGAGTTGTACGCTGAGGATTGGGTCACCTATCAGTGGGCTTGCCCTGAAGAAGACTGATTCTCCTTCTCTCAGCAGCTATTAATTGCCTATGACTCTTCAGCTCTTCATCTCATGGTGGAGCTTTGGAATAACAGGCTTGCAGACAGTTGTAACTTAAGTTTTCATTTTCTGCTCTTAATAAATTTCAAAAATTTTTCAGTTGTACATTATTCAGTTCTCTCTATCTATTTATATAACCAATTTCCTCATTTTTTTACTTATTCTATGCTTGTTATTGTTGTTTTTGTTTGTGAGATAGAGTGTTGACATTTATACTAGGTTAATATGGCGCTCACTACATAGCCCAGGATGGCCTTGAACTCATTATCCTTTGCCACAACCTCCAGGTACTGGGATGAGAGGCAAGTGGCACAACACTGACTGTGTTTCCATATTAGCCTTTATCTGAGATATTGTTTCCAAATAATATGCTGCTTTCCATTTCTTTCTTTTGTGTGGAATATGTTTTACAGCTCAGTGTGCTTCATATCTTTATTTTTGCTTGTAGGGTTTTTTGTGATATATATATATACATATATATATACATATATATATATATATATATATATATATATATATACACTTTAAAAGTGATTCCCAAAGTCAGAGTCAAGAATTCTGCTATGTCTTTCAAAATGTTGTATCCTGGAGTTACATTTAAGCATATAATATGTTACATTCTGAGTCAATTTTTGTGTTTGGTATGAAAGTAAATTTCTTTTAAAAAAAATCCCTATTTCCCAGTAGCATTTATAGAAGAAACTATCCTTTCCCTATGACATGCTCATGTGTTCTTATGGGCACAAAAATTATATATATATATATATATATATAGTATTTTGATAAAAGTATATTATTTTCTGTTATCCCCTTCTCCCACCAAAGAACCCTCTCTTCTTCCTAAACTTTCCTTCTACTTTTATATCTTTACACATACACACACACACACACACACACACAAAAAAAAAAAAAAATCCCACTGCTTTTAAGTACTGTTGTTCACAAAGAAAGTGGGTGGGGTGTGTATTGACATGATAAGGGTCTGTTTACATTGCTGAGGAATGTGACATCCCTGCCCCTGCCCCATTAACCATTAACTGCTTACAGCTCCTCAGGGAGGGCTAGATCCTTGTGTTTTGTTCCGCTGTGCCAGAATGATGAAAAGTTTTAGTAAGGATGGAGGAGACAACATTGAAGTTACCCGGAACAAGGATGTGTAATTCAGGAACTTTCTACGGTGCCACGGGGAATTCTTTTGCTTGTTTGTTTGTTTATCTATTTCTGTGAAAATGTGACTGGGGTTTTTAGAAGACTGCCTTGGTTTGCATGGGTTTAGATAATATGGATACTCTCAACAATGTTAATTCTTCTGATCTGTGAAGACAGAAGACTTAGAGTTCTTAGTCTGTAGTTACCTCTTTAGTCATTTTACTCTTAAATATATTTTATCTCTGATACACTTGTAAACAGTGCAAGACTATATTTGCTGTGAGTACATATATTTATATGTTTTATACAATACATACATATACAAACCTACTTACATCCACGGGCATGATAAAGCTTCCCTGAGTGAGGTTCACAGGTCCGGCAAAGTCTGAGGGTCTGAGTGTGAAAGTAAATAGTGTGTACAGAAAGTGTTCACCATAGCTTTCTCCCTGCTGAATGCTTATGGCCCACAGATGACTCAGCTCCTCTAGAGAGCCTACTTCTACTGAGATTAGTTAAATCCTTGTTCAGCTACATGTAATAATCATGCTTGTTTATATCTATATCTATCTATCTATCTATCTATCTATCTACCTATCTTTCTATCTATAATAATCTCTTCCGATTATATATATTCAACTGTATATAATAAATATGCTAAACTTTGGGGGTGCTGTAGCTTTTCCATTGAAGATCCCAGATCACTCAATCCTTATTTTTTTGTGTCTGTTGTTTTTTTTTAGTCCCTTGCTGCTCCAGTTAGGCCAATCCCAGGAGCCAAGCAGAGCACAGAAATCGAATATGCATGTTCATGTATATACATATTTACACCAGCAAATAGTGGTGTTTGGATTTAGTACAATACTGACTTACTATTTTTAAAATCATTAATAACTGAGTCTATTAAATTCATCTTCTTATATATTGTCTTTCTTTGTCTATTATTGAGTTGTATTTCTTTGTCTATTATTGAGTTTAAACAATATTTTTTAAGAATTTGTTAAGATAGTCAGGCACACAGGTGCTTAATATTTGTTCTACTTCTATTTTAGTATTGCATATGCGCTTCAAATGAATTTTGAATGAATAAGATTATGCACACAATATTAAATATTCAGTGAAATTTGTATTTATACTATTTTCTATACTTTTTTTTTGTTGTTTTTTTTTCGAGACAGGGTTTCTCTGTGGTTTTGGAGCCTGTCCTGGAACTAGCTCTTGTAGACCAGGCTGGTCTCGAACTCATAGAGATCCGCCTGCCTCTGCCTCCCAAGTGCTGGGATTAAAGGCGTGCGCCACCACTGCCCGGCACTATTTTCTATACTTTTTACTTTTAAAAATCTCTTGCTTTGCTCTCCAGTCATTCAGGTATTATCCTATGATGTTTCTGATATTTACGTTTTGTAATTTATTAGTCTTCTGAGGAGTCCACCTTGGTGTGTGATTCTGTAAAGGCTAATCTTTGTTGTCAACTTAATTGCCACTAGAATCAACTGAAACCAAACCAGCTGGGCACACCTGTGAGGGATTTTATTGAGCTGATTATACAAGGTGAGAAGTCCCTCCCTAAATCTGAGCTACACCTTCCAGTGGTAGCCCACATTGTGTAGAGATGTATAGAGATGAAGGAAGCTTGTACTTTTTGCCTGTTTGACCTCACTCTTGCTGCAAACTTCATCTATCCTGCTCTTCAGCCATTCCTTCACTGAGATTAGAATCTACTTCTATATTCCAGGTCTCTAGGAATCCTCTAGAACTCCAGCCTCAGACTTGGACTGCTGAGAATCCAGTCTCAGGGACTGAACTACTCACTGCAGGATTCTTGACCTTTCTATTGGGAGATGGCCTTCATTGGACTACAAAGAGCATAGATCATATGTGACTCTAATAAATCACAGACACACACATACCACCACTACCACCACCACCATGACTGAAATTAACACAGATTATATCTGAGGTCAAATGTGAAGGTTTTTCTTTAATTTTTCTCTACCACACATGTTATCTAATTCATTGCTTTCACATTAAACTTAGTTGATCTTACATTTTGAGTTTTTATTTCTTCTGGAATCATAATAGGGAGTTCTACATTCTCTGTCATTTTGCTAGTCACACTTTCTTACTAAGTAGTTCAGTAACAATTTTGGATAGTGATTAGTGGCAATCACAACCCAGTTTCTTTATTTAAATGTTTTCAGAGGTAGTATCATCATTTACTTATTCTTATAGATAAATAAGAAAACCACCACATTAAGTCAAAAAAGTAGACCTGTGACTCAGATTGAATTAAACCTATACATTAATTTTAGAAAAATGTTTAGAATATTTATGATTTATAATCAAATATCATGTTTTTCTCAGAAATATTCTACTGTTCTGTACATTTAAGTTCTTTATTTTCTTGCTAGGTTTTTTATTATTTGTGTATTATGATAACTTTTTGCTACTAAGAATAAATATTTTCTCATAATACCTGTTCAGTTATTGTTGGTTTTCTAAAGACATGGTCCTTTAAATATTATTATTATTATTATTATTATTATTATTATTATTATTATTTGTTTTGTTTTTCGAGACAGGGTTTCTCTGTAGCTTTTGGAGCCTGTCCTGGAACTTTCTTTGTAGACCAGGCTGGCCTCGCACTCACAGAGATCCACCTGCCTCTGCCTCCCGAGTGCTGGGATTAAAGGCGTGCGCCACCACCGCCCGGCTCCTTTAAATATTTTTAAATATGTATTCTTTTCATTACTCATTAAAATTTTAAGAACAGTATAGTAATGTTGGAATTTGGGACATATAGATGTCTATATAAATGTTACCTTCTTTTCCCCATCACATTTTAGGTCTTGATGGCCAGAGCTAAGAAAAAAATGTTAATAATCTCTCATTCATTCTTTTTTTTTTTAAATATTTATTTATTTATTATGTATACAATGTTCTGTCTGTGTGTATGTCTGCAGACCAGAAGAGGGCGCCAGACCTCATTACAGATGGTTGTGAGCCACCATGTGGTTGCTGGGAATTGAACTCAGGACCTTTGGAAGAGCAGGCAATGCTCTTAACCACTGAGCCATCTCTCCAGCCCCTCATTCATTCTTTTTTAAAAGGAATAGTTTAGACAATTCTGTAAGAAGGTACTGTCAACTATCCTGTTATCTTTGCTACATGGTATACAAACTATGGATACTGACATTTTGCTGCTGTTTTCTTAGGCTTGCAATGTCTATTCAACTATATTAAATGTCTTTAAGCATCTTGAGCCCACCAGTGTCTGGTTTTCTAATTGCTCTTTCACTGCGCATTGTGTGCCTAAAGATCAAACTTTCTTCCAATTCCTTTCACTGATACCACTGGTCTACAGAGGTGGACTTTCTTTACTACCTGTAATGGAGCCTGCAAATATTTTTTATGCAAATTTCTTGTGCCTTTTCTATGAACTTTTGTTTTTATTTTATTTTATAACTTTGCCACTCAATTTTCTAGAATTCATTAATTTTACTTCTTAAAATATTTATAAAAAATTTCTGGGGTATTTTATGGAAATAGTTCTGTAATAACTCTTATTTCCTTATTTTTCAATTTTCTAGTTTTCTAGTGATTTCAATAAATAGACCTACACTAATGATTTCTTTCTAGAAAAGATATATTTCCTACTGAATATTAAATGTCTAAGCAGAGCTAAGTAACACACTACAATTTAAATATTGTCTTTTGTTTGCTTATATAACAGCAGTTCTAGCAATTTTCAAGTTTTCTTGTTTTTAAAGTTAAAATTACAACAGCTTTATATTTCTGTTTCCTTAGTACAACATATGCATTAATGTTTGATTTTATTATTTTCTTTTAATTTCATTTGTGTGTACCCTATAACATTTCCTCTTCTTTCTAAGCCCTCCCGTGTCCCCTCTCCCACTCTCTTTCAAATTCATGATCTCTTTTCCTTTACACACACACACACACACACACACACATCATCATCATCATCATCATCATCATCTTATTTGAGTTCATTTTGTTTCATTCTTATGTGAGTTCAGTTAATTTTCCTCTTATGTATATGTCTTAGGAATGACCACTGGTATTGGATTACCAGTTAGGGGGTTCATTGTTGGACAAGACTAACCCTCATTCATTCAGTGGTCATTAATTGTCGAATAGCTCTTCATCTAGGGGTGAGATCTGTAAGACTGCTGTCAGTTATTTTGCAATGTCAGCTGATACTGTCTTTGTTCATGTCTTAGTCAGGCAACCATATTGTGGTGAGTTCATGAGCTTCCCTGTCACATGTAGAAGTCACAATCTTGCAGCTGGTGTCCTAGCTTTGTTATTAACTCCTGAACAATCTATTGAATTTCTTTTCATTTCTGGCTACTGGGATTAAATATTTTCTTTCTTTCTTTCTTCTTTTTACCATTTTAATGGTTAAGTGGCTATCTGTAAGGGTATACATTAAAGCCCACTGTGTGGCTAACCAAGGTTTTTGTTTTCATTAGGTTTCTAAATAACCATTTGTTAGTTTAAAGGACAATTTGTTTAACACCTACCATATGCTTAGCATTGTCTCCTTGTTAAAAAAAAATCACAGTTACATTTTTAATTTTCTCTGAGAACAATAGATTTTAAGGACGCTTTTCTCCTTCTAAAGCATTTAGAGCCTGTCAACTTTGACTGCTTAAAGCCACGTTATTAAAGCTTAGTTTTGTTGTATTTTTCTTAGAAGAGTCTGCTAATATACTAGCGTTAGAAACTTACTGAGTACAACTTAATACAATATGGAAGTCACTCTGTCCATTACTTATTACACACACAGTGGATTAATCCCAGTGGACGACTGAAAGTGGACATAGTACAGACCTTATATGATGACATTTAGTTAGTAAATTATACATGGTAAGAAAATAAAATAAGTAGTAAAATGAGACAATTATCTTAATATATTGCTATAAAGCTGCCATAACTTTTACACTTTGAGGCCATTATTCAATAAAATATGGTTACAAACAGAAGTGCAAAAATGTCATTATAGTAGACTGGACTCATAATGGCTTCTCAGTGATTAATGTAGGCATATTTAAGGATATACATTTAGGCTCATTCTGTGGCTAGACTATTAGTAGATATAATGAATACACTGTGGGTATTCTGGAAGAAGAAGGTCACATGCCAGGAGGATGGTTCAGGAAGATACAAAACTCAAAACTGAGGAATTTGTCTAAAACTTTCTAATGGCTATTTTCGGAGAGCAGCTGTTCATTAACATACAAGATCACAGAAAGAGAAAGAATATATAAGGGAAGACAGCCATGCATGATCAGGGAGCACTGCTGTATCTGATACACATGACCAAGGAGCACTGCTGTCCTTGCTAGACACACTTAGGGAACACTAATGCACCTGTCATACACGATTTGGAAACACTAGTATCTAGTATACCTTTCTATATGTTCAAAGAGCACTGATAATTGTGCTACACACGATCAGGGCGCACTGTTATATTGATATATTTTGTTTAAAAAAAGTCATAATTTTGAACCCAATAGTTTCTTAAGATTTTTTTATATTTAAAATACATTCCAAATCCTGTGACAGCTTTATCACAACTTCAGATTGAACATAGCACAGCGGAACAATTTTTGCTTGTTATTTTACTTTGGAGGACATAAAGTGATTTTTTTCCTGAAGGTAATGTGGTAGCATATTTTGACTTTGTTTCCTGGAAAGTTAGGCCCATCAAATGAATTTAAAACCTAAAAAATTATAATAGTAGAAAAAAAAAACCAAAAAATTTAGAGACAGAAATTGAACGCTTCTAGAGTTGCTGCCATTGCTGGCTCTAAATGAGGGCTTGTAGGCTAGAGAAGAGTGGAACAAATTTTTGACTTACATTGTTCTGGATGGTGAAAATGTTTGGTTTCCTTACACAAAACATAGGCAATCTGCTACTATCTCTTTCCAACCAGTTCCTCTTACCCTAATGAGAGAGGACGTGTACGCACATTCTGGCATGAGGTTATTGGATAATCTTAATTTTCGGTCTGATGAGTTTTCTGAGTCTCAATCAAGTGTTGGCCAGCAATAAATATATTAGGGTTGATTTAACTTTGGACTCGACTGCTATCTGGAAGTTCAGTAAGGATTAGGTTTATATCTTCACACAGAAACTGCATAAATGGTCTGTGCAGTTAGCTGTGATGTCATCATGGTCTTTGCAGATAATGAGGCCTTAGAAGTACCTGAGTTCTGCCTTGAAAAGCAATACAGCATGAAGAAACTGAACAAGCCCTCTACCGTATATTCTCTACTCTCTTACAGAGAAAATTCTAGAAATAAAGAACATAAGAGGTTTTACAGGTACCTAAGTAAAATAATACTCAGCACTTTAGAGAATGCATGGAAGGTAAGCAGGAATGGCTATAAGAAAAACAGTTTCCAGCTTAACAACAACAACAACAACAACAAAAACCCTGCCCTTCTAAGCAGTATGACATGATTCAGAGTGGCTGATGCTATGGTTACCCATTCCTCACTAAGGTGAACTAACTGTTACATGCACTCCAGTAAGCAGCCAGACATCCTAGTTGGCCGAAAGAATCAACTTAGGGTAGTCTGTGATGTTCCACCTGTACTTTAAACAGACTTTATTCTAGTTCCACAAAGTAAATCACTTACTTCACCTTGAGATTTTAGGAGCACTGGAACAGTTGTTTGGATTTTTTCCAGTATATGTATGGCAGACAGGCAAAGGGTGCGGGCAGACACAGACTTCTTATCCAAGCCAACACACAGTGGTGTGAGGAGGAAAGAAAAAGTAGAAAGAATGAATAGGGGTAGACAGAAAGCAGGGTCATGAGATTGCATGATTGACGAGGTACTCATCAAAAGGCATGTGTTAGCTTTATGGGTATGCATGCTTATAAGCTAGAGGTACCTGTAACACCAACCAGGGGGGTTACAGTTTGTGTCTATGATTCGTTTGCTTTAGAATATCTGGAGGTATAAAGAAACCAAACTCCCAAAGGAGTAAAATGGCAAGCCTGATTCACATGTAGCCACTCAAGTTAATAAATAGAGTCCACAGCAACATTGGTAGAGATGCTTAGCCTAAAATCCGCAAGACAATTATACCAACACCTGAGAACGCACAGGTTAGAAATCTACCATGTGGCCAGAAAGTGTTGTTCAGGGCCATTCTTCCCAGGCAGACCTCTTCTGAAGCATGAAGCAAACGAAACAAAATGAACTTCGGGGACTTCCGCGACAATACTACAATCTCTCTTTTCTTAATGTTTTCCTTTAAACACTACGATCAAAAGCTCGTTGCATTTTAAAGAATTCATTAAGAAAGCTTTATAAACCAGTATAACCAGTTCCTAACTACACTCTAAATACTGGTCTTAACACCTGTTGATGTACAACTCTCCCCCTTCATCAGAGAAGCTTAGAAAACAAGCTTCAGAAAAAAATACCACCAGTCACAATGCAGAGAACAATTGACCATAGTGTGTCTAGCCCCAATTAACATCTTCATAATACAAGCTTTATACTATACCCAGAGCTCCGGGAACTCTCAGAAGAGGGGGTAGAAGGTTCTAAGAGTTGGAGGACCAGGAAATATGCTACAGAACTGTCTGATTCTCAATATGAAAAAGGAGTTCCAAACATAAAATCTCAACAACATGGCTGCCTAAACAAGATTGGAACAATGACAACACCAATTGGTATACCAATGCGGATGGGGGAAATCTCCTAAGGTCCCAGAGTAGCCCCTAGATGAAGAAGTACATAGTTTTCCCCATCCTTGGGTTTCCTCATTGTTTATATAATACTAAGTCACAAGTCCTAACAATGCTTACATACAAGCAACAGTAATGGATTCAGCAAGTTGTATTTATATATTCATTTGTTTACAAACACACACACACAAATATATATATATATATATATACATATATTTAAAGAAAAAGGGACACGGAAGGTATTGGTTGAAGGAGAGGAGATATTGTAATTATATTTTAATCATAAATGAAATAAATTAAAAATAAAATTCAAAAATCCTCCATTGAAATGTGTGTATATGAATATGCATGTATGTGCTATGGGTATGTGTGTATGTAAATACGCACATATGAACTATGTATTGTGTGTATTCATATGCACAGAACACTTGCTTTCAAATTCTCAAAATGGACTTAGAACAGTAAATAACTACTTGCTGACCTTAAAACATCTTATCTTATACTGTTCACATGTTTACAAAAATAAAATATAAGTTTTTAGAAAATTTAAAAATACAAGAAAGAAAAAATTAAAGTTTCTGGGACTGTTACTATGTCTGCTACTGCCAATGATTTGATGGACATCCTTCCAAAACTTGCTCTATAATATATGGATATATATGTATGACCATATATGTATATAATTTACACATAAATGGGATCAAAATATACATGCTGTTTTACAAGCTGTTTTTCTCAACAATATGCCAAATTTTTTTTTAAAGACAGTATACAGACAGCTATACTCTCTCACACACACATTCTCAAGAGTCATTTGTTGTATGAGTTTTCTAGCTGCGTGTTTGACTAGGGTTCTATTGATGAGCATCTATGTGTTTGCTACCTTTTGCTACTAGAAAGGCCACCATGTAGGTATGGGGAAAGAGCACAGTAGGGAGTTCAGACGGTGGATTAGTACCATGGTCACTTTCTACCATGAAGGAAAGGGGATGGACTTTTGTTTTTCAACAGCATTGAGGTTATTTCTCGGCTGTAAAGCGCCAGTAAACACGCACTTAAACATTTCTGACATAAGAATTCATGTTGAGAAAAGGCCATTCTCCAGAATGAGACTCAGTGATTAAGAATCCAGACTGGTGTTGGGGGGCAGGCAATATGACCCATTGTTTGTACCTACACTACTCAGAATGACATGCCCTTCTTATTAAATTGTCTTTGAACACATTTCTCAGGGATTCTGGTTGGTCGTAATCTCTGCTTAAGCTTACCAGAAATGGTCAATTAGACAAATTGCCTACCCCTTTCTGCAATATGTCATGAATTCATGGTGGATTTTCCTCATTTCCTCCCAATGGGACCAGTTCTAGATTCCCCCCCCCCCCGGACTGGCGTGCCTGCTGGAAGAGCGACTTGCCTTGTGGTAGCGAAAGCTTTCCTGCCCATCCCTGCTCATGTCTCAATAGTGGGTTGTACCTTCTGAACTTTGGTATGCAGAAGTGCTATTTATGAGTAAGAAGGTGTCTTAGTTAGATTTGCATTGCTGTGATAAAACACCACAACGAAAAATCAAATTGGGGAGGGAAGGATTTATTTCAGCTTACAGTTTATAGACAGTCCATCACAGAGTGAAGCCAGGGCAGGAATTCAAGGCAGACACTGAAGCCAATAGCACAAAGAACTGCAGCTTGCTGGTTTGCTACACATGGTTTGCTCAGTCTGCCTTCCTTTACCACTAAATACCACCTGCCCAAGGGTAACACAGCCCCCAGTGAATTGACCCTTCCTACATCAATCAAAAACCAAGAAACTGCCCTACAGACTTGCCTAGATGGAATCTTATAGAGGCGTTCTCAGATTGAAGTTCCTCTTCACAGATACTCTAACTCATTACAATTTGTCAAAAACAAAAACAAAAAGCAATAATCAAAAACCATGCAGGACACAAAGTGATCTGTTGTGGTGGGTTGCATGATGCCGTAATTATCTTCATTTGTCACTGCCATCCTATATTCCCATGGCAGTGAAGGGATGTGGCAAATCCCTCCTTTGATAGCTACAGTTTTCCTTTAAATTTTGTCATCATCTTTCTATGTTTGTCCAGTAGAAGTAACCACTTTCAAAAACTAAAGAAAAAGGTTGACCCACAGAGCGTAAGATGTGATCATGGGATCACATATCTTCTAATACTGTGAGTGATGGTAAGTGGTACCACACCTTCTACCCACCAGCTACTGAGCCAATGGACTTTATCCAGTGGGTAAGAATAGCCTACCGTGGCCATTGGCTCTGTCACAAAATACCCGACAGGGTGATGTCTAAGCAAGTTCTAGCAGTAGACTGTGAGGAGAGCTCATCAGGAAAAAATAGTTGCTGTGTAAGCCTCACAGCGCGATCTCAACTCCCAGAACTCACTTAGAGACATAAAGAGACAATTCACAAAATTGTCCTCCGACTCCCACAAATGTTGGCCACAATACACACACATGCATCATGTCTGCACATACAAATAACATGCACACACTGTTTTTTAGTTGAAACAGAATACCTTTTGCTATGCAGAGTTGGTGCAGGATGGATATACTTTCCACGTAAAGGGATTTGACATGCCACCAACAGAACATAGTATTTGCTTTTGAACATTGTTGGAATTTTTGTACACTCCAAGTCTCAATAAAGACTTTGTTCCACTGTTAACAACAATTAAAAATTAGCCCCAACCTGTTATTTATTTTCATCCATTCATTCTGTATGACTATTTATTACTGGTCAAACAACCTATTCTAAGCCTCTGCATAAATACCTGACACAGAAGTAAAGAAGTAATTGCATGTAACATGGCCATAGTGTGATAAGAGCACGGGATGATATCTGCACTTAAGCCTGATGATTGGACAGGCAGTTTCCAGGTGGGAAGAATATCAGAAAACAGCAAGGAATGCCAAGCATCGAATATTAAGTCCTTGAGGAAAGACTAGCATCCCTATGGTTGAGTCAGAAATTGTCTGCATTTCCAGACATGTGTATCACAGTGCAAGGACCCTTGCAGATGTTTTCAGGAAGAGTGCTCCAGAAATTCTCTGTATGGTTTGCTCACAACTCTTATACACAATTCTAAATTTAAAACTGCAAACCTGCTTTTAAAATGCAATTTATCAGGCTATTAGACACTACACAAGCTGATAGAAATTCTTCCTGCTCTTTATTCTGTTTAAGGCACTGGAAGTCATTTAAAATCCGAATGCAGAGAAAAGAACTATACTATTGTCAGGGATACTAATCCTATATTCGCTTAGCACGACAGAGATAATCACTTCCGGTTAGGGGATTTTAGATGCAGTTATATAAGAAAGGGTGTAAGCTTAAATTAAAGTCTTACAATGTCACATGTTAATGATGCAACATCCGTATGTTTGCACAATTTTAGTGAATTGATAGCATCAAGATTGTGAAGTGAGGAGAAAAAACAAAAGGTGGGAATTAATTGCAACAATGATTTTTTAAAAAGAGAATTCATGAATATTAGAAAATTAGTTTACAACAGAACAGACACCCAGTGAAGCATAAAATTCCAGGTCCTCAGAAAACACAGATATTGAAGAATAAGAAAATCAGGCTGTATCTCTCAAACAATATGAAGAACAGATCCATACTGTCAATTGTACAAGAAAGTTCACAGGTTTAAAAAGTCACCCCCAGCAAACACATAAAACAGTAAGACCCAGATACAACGCCGGCAAAGCACTGCGTTTGTGAAGGAGGAAGAACTACCAGGATGTTACCTAATAAGGATGAAGAAAACTCGGAGAGGAACTCGGAGAAACAGAAAGCTGCAAATATTTAGCTATGACTATTACCCTCCGTATGAAGCAAGAGAAAAAAAAAGGCCTAAAAAAATGTCATGGCCATAAAATTTATCAGATCGGTGATGACACGGCCAGGAGTTGTGCTGTTTTTCTATGCTGTGGTCAATAATTGAACCAAGTGCCTTAGAGGTGTCGTGGGATAGTATACTAAATGTGGATGACTCGAGTAACCAAAATTCAATTTTCCCGAGTTCTAGATTCTGAGAGTATAGCATCAAGGTGTGGAAAAGTTCCAGTCATAGATACTGGGAAGTGCAAGCAGGCCCTTCTTCATGTAAGGACTCCTTTCCTGGCTTTCAGATTACAGTCTTTTTCTCTGTCCTCATGTGGTCCTTCTTCTGAGAGTAAATGGATGTGTGGAGCGGGTTTGGAGATTGATTCTTCCTCTGGTTTGAAGGATATGGTTCTATTGGACTATGACAACTTTACAACTTCATTTCTCTTTACTATGCCCTGAAAGCCCTAAATCAAACTACAGTCATAATAGAATCAGAATTTCAACATGGGACTTTGGGGAGACTAGCATAATTTTATTCACATTATGGAATGAAGAATTTGATGATTAGGCTGACAGTGAAAAAAATAAATGTTTTTCTCTGCTGTATAGATTTTAGTTTTGTTGTTTTGGTTTTGGTGTTTGGTTTGTTCAATTTTTTGTTTTTCAGATTCTGGAGACATTTGATATTCTTCTAGCATAACAACAGGACAGAGAGGGAAAGGTTGCAGAACTGGAAGGGAACTGGTTGAAACTCCAGAGGGGAAGAGATGGGAAGTGAGGCATAAGACATAAGATGGCCTGTAGTGTGTAAGCCGGAATCAGCACTGGGGAAGAAGCAGTGGTTGAGTTGGGAGGAGGAAGCGAGGCAGTCAGTATGGGTCTTGCTGACGCTGGTGTGGCCTGGAAGTGAATGGATTTAACTCCAGTAGTGTTAGTTTCCTTAAAACGGAAATGTCACAAATTGAGTCCTCAAGCTATGTTTTGAAGTGGCAGCCATTGTTCCCATAAAGTGGGTATGTCACCATTACATGACAACACATGGACTAAGCCTTGAATTCAGGATAGTCTAAACTGAGCATTCTAAATAGACTGCCCACCAACTTGTGAAACAGAAAATCATTCAAGGTGAAAAGATATTCCCATTTCTACCACTTTGTGGAAAACAGATTAGAAAGACTTGAATCCAAACAGTGTTGTTAACTTCATTTGAAACCTCCAAAGTTACACACATTTGAATGGGCAGAATATCTGCTCAGTCCTCCTCCCAGTGAATGGTGAGACTGTCAAATGACCAGTCCACCTGCAGGAATAGTCCTTATAATAGCACTGCTACCCATGGACAGAAAAACACCTGAGCAGCATTTGTGATGGGATGCAAAAGGTATGAACTGCACTCATAAGTAAAGGGATGGGAGCTGAAAAGCACTGACAAGAGGCTTTGCAACAACAATTGTAGCTAAGCACTCCAAACACAGCTGGGAAACAATGGCCTATATTCAGTAGACCAGAGGAGGAGCAGGGAGGGTTCAGTAGACCTGAGGAAGAGCAGAGAGAGAGAGATCAGTATATCCAATGAGGAACAGCGAGGATTCAGTAGACCTGAGGGGGAAACAGAAGAAGTTCAACCCACCTGAGAAACAACAAAACAAAACAGCTAGCTTCAATGAAAACATAAATCAAATAGACACAAAGCAAACAAACATGGCACATTTCAGGGACCTTTTAACTCAAAAAAAAATGTTTCATCCACATGGTACAGATGGGAGAGAGTCAGGGTTACAAACCAGGGTTCAAATTGGATGACAGCAAAGTCATCTACCTCAGCAGGTAGAATGGACTAGAAGACCTCCATGCTAAAAGAATGGTAGTCCTGGTAGTCCTAGAGAGGAGGGTATGTGCAGGACTGTGATGCCTAACAGGTCAGGTCAAGCACATCTTGCTCATCTGAGTTGTGCAAATTGGGCCTCATAGCAACTCAGCGAAGTTCACATTAGATTTGAGGCTCTTTGAGCTTTGAGGGCTTTACTTCTCAATGGTTAGGATGAGGATTACACTAACCATGTGGCATCTAAAAGACCTTAGTATCTACCCACCCTTTGTGTCATGCCATTTGAGGGGATGACTATTTTGTTGTGGTTTACTTTCCTCCCATGAATGTTAAAGTTTAATTTTTTTGTTTTGTTTTGCTTTTGTTGTTTGTTTGTTTTTTGTACCAGGGAAGAACATGGTTAGGCTCCTGGAGATGGAACCAGAGTTCTATAAGCAACTGAACTTACCTCACCATGCACAGCAGAGTAGAAAAGGCAGCATCCATAACCGAGGCAAGGAACAGGAGCAAACATGGTAAGAAGGAGATGTGGGACTAGAGGCCAAGCTCCAAGCTGAAGTCTTGGCTAAACAGAGACAGCCTATGCCACTGTTTTCTGCCAAAGGGTCATTCCAACCTCATTAGTTCACTATGTAGGGCTGAGAAAACCAGAAACACAAGGAAAGCAAAGCCAGGCTACTGGGCTATGCTTAGGGTGCAGTCTGGAACGCTACTGTAATCACAGGAGCTTCTGTTGAGGTCTCACTATTCTGTTCTTCTGCACAATGTGTACTGCCAACAGGGAACCTTTGGATATCTTGTCTCTGTTGGAGTAAAAAGCACAAGGAAGAAAAGGACCACACTCCTAGCAAGAGACTGTCAAGTGGACGCAATGAGTAGGATAAACAGAGTCTATGCTGTTTTTCCCATGAGCGTGGGAATAGCATTACTACCTAAACCAATAGGTGTTTAAATGCAGGCACCAAACACAACAGTTTGTCATTAAAACAACAACAAAAACAGATATGGAAAGCAACTTCATATTCAACTGTTTTGAAATGTCATGTTGAATTTTATTGAGACTTGCTTGGTGGTGGATGGGGAGGGCAGGTGATCATGCAGCTTCTTCCCATAAAGCCTGGCTCTGGGACCTGTCACAGGTAGACTGGTACACTTCATCAAGAGTAACATTTTAGTAACACGTGGCTACCACTCTGTAGTGGTTTTGCATGGCTTTTCTGGCCACAAATAAAGGGCAGATGGAGTATCACGGATGAAATGGAATCACCCAGGCTTTTCCCAGTCCAGTTTCACTCTAATGTGCCCTGGGCCAGGAGATAAGAGTAAATTTGCTGAACTGGGTATTTTGTGGATGTGCAGGGCAGGAGATTGGAATCCTGTGGAGCAATCCATGGAGGGACTTAGCTCTTTATCTACACACCGGATTTCCCTGACAGGAACTGGTATTTCAGAGCCACTGCCTTTCACAGGCAATAAGAATACTGTCCTCCTGATGTGGATCCATGGAATGCTAGTGTTGCATTGAAAGCAATCTGCATGGAGACCTGTCCACTGGTACAGCATGGAAGCTAAGGTTAACCTTCAAGCCAGAGATAGGCTTCCTTAGAGCCCATGTCTTCCTACAAGCCACTGTCTGCATGACTTGCTCGTCCTAGGACATGTTTTAGTATAGATGACGTAAGCTGCTTCTCTCCCTTCTCTATCAGTTCTGTTGTGTAGCAAAAGATGTTCAAGAGAGGGCCATCAGTTTGCAGATATGAAATCCAGGCTGTTAGGGTTGCGGCGAATTACACAGGGTTATGATAGCATGGCCTACTAAGAAGGTTGAAGTCAGGACAGATAACAGCTCGAGTCAGTCAGTACAATGTCAGCGGCTCAAAGAAATGTCAAAATACATAGTCCGAGCAGAGGGCCACTCTAACCTACAGAGGAGAGCAGTTAGGATGCCGGCTTTCCTACAGAGGCACAGGCTGAAGGACTGCTGATAACAGGCCTGTCACATAAGAAGAGTGAGGGTCATTCAGTCTAGGCCTTAGATTTCGTTCTGATTTTATCACGCAGTGAGCTTATTTGTTTAGTTTCGGAGATACAGATTGAGAGAATATGTCAATATTTTTCCTTGTCCTCGGCGATCTTGTGAATAACAAAATAAAGTTCACTTCTTAGAATTCCTAATTAGCTAAACATAAACAGTTTAAATGTGCTGCATGCTTTATAACAGCCTGGTATATATCTCTATGTTTTAATATACCCAGAGTCATAACAAATTGTTTGATACTGGTACCTGTTTGGAGCACCAGGAGACTCTGACTGGTCCTTCCTCTTAGCCCTCCATTCAAAACTGGGACAAAAGCAATCAGTGCAAAGAATGGATGCTTTAGTCTTTAATCCAAAGTGAAATCAACTCAGTGCAGAGCTTAACATGCCCTGAAAGGACCTCGGGGGAGACCCCTGGAAATGTCCGCTGTAGACGCAGCTTGCAAAACTAACGGGCAGTTTAACTAGGAGATACCATTATGTTGCTTTAAGCCTCCATTTTCTCTGCCACAAGAAACTGTTAAATTATCTGGGAACAGTCTTGTCACAAGATTTGTTACCAATAGGCTATTCATCCCACTTTTTGCTATTTCAGACACTGGTTTCTCAGTTATGATCTTTTGAACGTTTAATAGTTGTCTATTTTAATCAACTTGAGCATTTATCTGTTTTAACTCACACAAGAAAGACCCAAAGGGAATCTAGTTATTGTGTTTACGCTGTGATTTTATTTCCATGCCATATATGGCATCTTCCATTCTTTATACCCTAAAGACAGATCCTGATATAAGCAATCTTCTCATACATAAGAAATTGCTCCATCCAGGAGCAGGTGGAAATGTCTTTGCTGAAAATTTCATCCACCTGAAAACAAGCATGGGCAAACATTAAGATCCAAAAGCAAAGTTTCAGCCTCTGATCCAGCCTGCAATGATCACCTGTCCTTGTCAATACGTAGCTCCCTCCAGTTACTACTGGCCGCAAGCCTTTGAGAATGCATGTTGACTCGGAGCAGGGACCAGATGCCTTTGGTTTCTATGGCAGAGCCTCTTCTACTTCCATCCTATGCCCCAGACTTATCTTCCTCCTTCATCTCCCCTCTTCTGTAACTTGGACGTTTCATGCCTGGGGCTTTGCTCCTGGATTCATACATTGTAGACTTGGTATTCAGTGTGATGGATGACTGGGAGGGTCATGGAACCTTTACCAGATGTGAGTCATCACAGGAAGTAGTTAGTTGCTCAGAATACAGTCCTCGTGGAGTTGTATTGGGCACCCCAGTTAGCCCTTGTGTGAAGGCTGTGATAAAAGTGCAATCCTGGCACTTTCCCACCCATGACTTCCTGCTTCACCACATAATCTCCCCTTCTCACATGCTCTCCTGCCATGGTGCCATCCCCTGGAGTATGATATAGCAAGGAAGAATCCTTGTAAGAGATTACATTATTTTCTTGTGCTCCCGAAGGTATGGACTATATGAGCCTCTTTATAGAATCTTCAACTTCAGTGATATCATTATAGTAACAGTAAATAAACTCATACACCCTCTGAGAGTTAGGTATACTCAGGGCAGTGAAGACCAAGGGATGTCATGCCAGCTACAAACAAGACAGAACTTGTTTTGTTGTTTCCTTAACTTTCTTCTTATTTATTCTTTGTGTCTTTCACATCCTGCTTCTTGATCCCACCCATCTCCCCACACACACCCCCCAGAATAAAACTTAGAGAAAAGAGAAATAAAGGGTGGGGGAGACAAGGGAAAATCTCATCATGGAAGCTGCAGTATGATACAGTGAGTCATGTAGTTAACCCCTTTATCCATACATTTCTACATGCAGGTGCTCATCACAAAGAGTCACTGGCCTGGTTTGAGGCTGCTGGTTTCTGCTACACCATTGTTGCTGGGCCTTCACTGGGACTCTCCTTGGATATCCTGTTGCTGCGCTGTGCGATTGAGATCCTGCAGCCCTGGGTCCACAGGACTGGCCCCGCTCCCAACTCCCACCCCTATGCTCCAGCGAATCACAGATGGGGTGGATGTTGGAGTGGGCCAACACATAACCCTGGTTCTGGGTCTGGGTAGTTGTAGGGTTGCTCAGCCCTGTAGCTCTCCTGTGTCTTCACCACTAGGGTGAAGCATTGCCTGGCTAGTTCACCCCCTGCAGTGATGAGCAACGTGTGGGTGGGGGGTACCACTTCTCAGGCTTTCACATTTTCAGGGTCAGTTCTTTCACACCTACACCTTCAGGGTCATCTTTGTGTTGTCCTTGGGAGGTGTAGGGGCCACTCTCCCTAGTGCTACAGCTGATGAGGGCCAGGGGCAGCTCTCCTGCTCCTATGACCTCAGGGCCAGGTCTTCCACCTGCCTCAGAGGATGATGGGGGCGGGATCTCTCCCTTACCCATTCTGTCTTCTAACAGACAAGTGGTAGGGACAACTCTTCCATGCTCACGACTTTGGGGCTGGATCAGTCTCACCTCTGCCAACAGGCTTGGCTCTATCGTGATGCCCAGGTGGGGTTCAGGGCCTGCTCTTCCAAGTGTTGCACCTGGTGGAGGTACAGGGACAGGTCTCCTGCTCTTATGACCTCAGCTTTCCCACCTGCCTCAGGTGTTGATGGATGGCATCTCTCCTCCACCCATGCCACCACAAGACAGATGATAAAGGGGACAGCTCCCCCATGCTCAAAACTTTGGGTCTGTCTCACCTTTACTTCCACTAACAGAGTTGGCTCTATTGTGTTGCTCAGGCGAGGTGCAGGGCCTACTCACCTGTGTACAACATGTCTCTTTAAATGCACACTAAGTCTACTTTAATTCGACAGCAAATGATCACAACTCAATTAACTTCCCCATAAAAGGGCACATTAACCTATTGATGGCAATAAAGCAGAAAGAATGCTTTATGCTCATGGGCTCAACAGTAAAGAAGGTAAAAACAGACATTAAAGTATACATGTATATTTATGAATACATGGCGCTAATTAAAAGCCCAGTTGCATAAATAGAATAAATGAGACATTTCAAATATGGGAGATATATGAATTATGGAGAGACAACTAGGACCACAGCAGAGGGACATATATAATTTACTGACATAAAGGATACTAAATAAAGCCAAACCTTTCAACTCTTGTGTTCATAAAATAGAGTAGATGCCAGAAATGGACATATGGTGTCCCTGGGGAGGAAAGAGGACAGATGCAAAATACATTATGTGCTTGCCACAACAGGTGATCAATAAATTTATAAGTTTTTTAATTAATAACTAAGACAACTCCAAAGGAAAAGAGAAAATTGTCACAGTATTTGGAAGTCCATGGCGAAAGAAAAGAGAATGCCAATGCTTGTGAGGAAATGTCAAAATTTAACACCTGGAAAAAGCATTGTCCTCTAAGCCTGAGGTCCAGCTGCCTCTAAGAAAGCATCCCTTTTGTGCAGGGAGTCTCCGAGCCCTTCTCCCGTTTACTCCAGTAGAAGGGCAGGGGCTACTCAGAAAGGACTTGACAAGTAGCCAGACGGTCATTTGACTACAAGGAGAGGGAGAAGAAAAGGCCAAAGGAGGTGAGAACCACAATAGAAGGGAGAGAGAAAACGTGCAAGGGGGAGAGAGGCAACCAGGTAATGGAAGCAGCGGGCTGCTTAGCTTTAGCAGGAGGCGATGGATGGGATTCTAACAAAATGCTTCTCTTTCCAGTGTGAACCATCAAGTGCCCAAGAACAAGGCAAATATGCTCACCTGGGGCAGTTGTTTTTATTCAAGAACAGAACATAACTCACACCAGTCAATTACCAAATTGATACTGCAGCTGTTGCAGATACCACTTTATACTCCCAAAACTACACGGGCTGTATGAGAGGCTACAAAGCAAGAGTACTGTGCTGCAGGTTGACCCACTCTGCTTTCCAAAGGGCTCCATCAGTAAGGGCTTGGTTGTATTCACAAACTTTCTTTCTTTGTGTCATCGGCAAGTCGAGGCCCAAGAAATGTGGCAGAGACTCAACCTAAGCCACCCCCAGAATGTATGGACCTGGGGCATTGACTTCTTGAATCACTTCCAGACTACTTACACACAAGCAGGTCAGGTTATGCATACTTGACACCTACGGGGTAAAATGAACACCCATCTTAAGTACAGAAAGGGAAAAGGAGAGGCTTCGGTTGACTCCTTCCTTGTTCCTACGTGAACAGATGGCCATGCTGTAAGCACTCCTGAGCCATCACTTCCAAACTTCTGGAGCAGCCCCATGTTCCAGGAATCAGTGGAAACACTTGGGAAATTCTTCAGGCCTACTTTCTATCCAAGTCATTGGCATGACCTCAGAAGGATAGAAGCAGGATCTGCAATGCTATAGTCTTGAGACCACCCTGTTATGAATCTGAGTCTTGGCCTCCCTTGTGAACAGAAAGGCAGCCATGCAACAAGCTGAGAAAAGGTTGACATCATGGTGGAAGTTATTCTTTGACAATTGCATACAGGTTCTTAATACATTCTGGTAATTTCATCCTTCCTCCCGTTCCCATGAACCTCTTCTGCCTAAACGTCCAGCTCCTACCTTTATTCTTTGCTGCCATTGGTATTCTGTGACTCACTTGTTTAATTAGACTTTCTCGCATAGGCGCAGATGTTGTGTTATTTGCTGGAGCAGGGGCAGCTTACCAGCGGCTACACCAACTACGAAAATGATGACTCCATCGCCAACAAACATTAGTTGTCAAAAGTTCCTCTGGGTGAGGCGGGGCCTCATGAACCCCTCCCCATCCATTATATGATGTTGGCAGGCAGGCCACCTTGCAAATGTATTGTTCAAGTAACCACAGCTGCTGTGTGTTCCTCAGGAGAATGGCAATGTCATGTCTAGAAGACGGAGTTTCACAGCTCTCTCCCCATCCTGAGTCTGTTGACTCTGACATCTTTCTGCATCCTCTTTGGAAGGGTTCCCTGTTCCCTGAGGTTTGAAGGGGATATCCCACTCAGGACTGAGCAGGCAACAAGTCGCTAATCCTCTGCATTTGGAGCAGTTATTCTTACAGGGATTTAAAGGCCAGAAGAGTGCTCCTCAGGAAAGCTGATTTGTCTGAAGTCAGTAAGAATTTGGAAATGGAACTCTAGTCCTTAATGAGATAATGTACTTCTTCTCCCCAGAAAGACTTACAGGACTTCCACCATGCAGCACTGCTAAGCCTCTTGTTTTCTTAGTGTTAGCTCAAAGAAGTGTAAAATAAAGGGAAACGTCTATCTCCTTTTCTTTTGGATACCAGCCAAATGCAAAGCAAGCTTTCCCTGACTTGCAGGGCTTTCTCACTCTTTCTCTGAAGTCCCCTTCCCTTCCACCATGCAGCTGCTTCCGACATCCTCTGCTGAACTTGTAGCTTTCTTGGACTCTAACAAGGAAGGTATTACTTTCTCTCTTCCTCTCACCCATCTCCCTCCTCCCACCAGCTGCAGATATTTACACAGTATGCCTACCCTGATGTTTTTCTTTCAAACTCCAATAAAAATTTTCCTTGAGCTTCATTCTGAGTCTGTCTTTAAATCTTTTATTAAGGAGACTAAGAACCCCAAAGGGAGATCAGGTTTCTCCAGTAGTATTATGAGCTCTGCTTTAACCATTGCCCACAAACAGAAGTGTCTCTGAGAAAGACCGAGAGGAGCTCTAATCTGTGGGTATAAACACAAATATTTATAAGGCAAGTTGACATCATGCCCACTTAGCAAAATAATAGCATAAGGTTCCCCTAGGAACTATGGCTTCCCTAGCAAAGGACTTTGACTAGGTTTATAGTATCAGACCTGGATTTGTTCCTATGGAGAGGGCCTCAAGTTCAATCAGAAAGCATTTGGTTACATCTCTCATGGTCATGCCACGAACGAGCATATCTTGCCAGGCAGGTTGTTACTGTGACTTGTAGGATCCACACCGAGATAATGCAAATGGTAGCTTTTCCCTACCAGCAGTCAACGTAGCATCCTGTGGTTCTTTCTTTAAAAGCTACCAGCAGGAAGCTTCTAGCTCAATTCATATTTGATTTCTCTATGGATTACAAACTAAATTATGTTGTATCTTTAATGATAAAGTCTCAGTATCTAGTTTTGGTGGGCAACCAATAGTAGTGGTGAAAGCCTATATTGCTTTGAGTACTCCTATAGCCTCCTTGACTAACAACTCATAGGGAGGTCATTGCCAGCTGGATTTATGTTTAGCAACCTGTGACTTTTGGGACCAGTGTTATCTACCTATTCAGGATACATTTGCTTAAACTTTTTGAAGAAATATTTACAAATGAGTTTATCTTACAAACTATTGGGTTCCTATTTGACTTTTTAAAATACTTTTTAAACTTTGATTAACTCTGCTCACTTCTTTAACCCACCCCTATCTCTACTAAGATCTTTCCACTCCCAGTATTCCACCCCATTAAAATTACTTTTTCTCAAGAAGAATAACATCACTGAGGAAAGTAACAACTGGCGTTTCTCACCTGCCCATTCTTCTGCTGTCCCTGAACTTAACACTTCGCAAAGTTTACCTCATTTAATCACAGCAAGACATACGTGAGGTACCACGTGATCCCTCCTCACCAGAGACAAAACTTACAGAAAGAAAAATTTGCAAAAAGTTATCCATTAATTACATGCAAACCTCCAAGCTGTATAAATAAAGCCTGAACAGGGTCCAACAAAACATATGTGAAGTTGAACCAAGCATTTCACCACTCTCTGAGCTTCTGAGCCATTACTGTCTGTTCTCCCCTGCGTTCGGAACTCTCTGTTTGCAAAGCAGATGCAGACTGACCTGAATTCCTGGGGTCTAAACCCTTCGCAGGTGGGGATATGCTTTAGAGTGCGCAGGAAACACTTGTGTAAAACCCTGATGTGAAATCTAAATAGAAGAAGCAGACAAGAACAGCCTGGACTGAAATGGAAGCAAATAAGGGGAGTCCCTGAGAACTAGTTCTGAGGGCTACTAGACCGTCCTGTTGAAACGTTATGCTAACTTTAAGAATGGAGGCATGTAACTAATTCCAGGTGAGCACATCCAAGGTAATCCATTAAGAGTCAAATGGGTTCAGAAAACTTGGAAACAAATATTTATTAGCTGAGAAGAGTCCTTGGTGAGAGTTGTTCTGATGATGGCTAAGTTTCTCAGTGAGATACCATGAGTGTAAAACTGTAATTGAAGCATTCCTCATTCCACCAAGCTGTTGTGTCTAACAGCTACCAAATAGGTGTTTGCAAATTACTAAGCAATGTCAGATTCGTCAGTAGGATGCTAGTCCTGGCGTCCTCTTGCCTGTAGAGGTTAGTGGTTTGCAGCCATACTCTCAGCACGTTCCTTAGCAACTCAAGCATAGCCATGAGCCCTTGTAATAGCCACGTTAGAGAGTAACAGGAGTTCTAATATGTAGGACTCTTCCTACCAATGGCTGATTCTCTAGAAGTAAAAATGACTGAGGAAAATCTAAATACACCTAGAGAGAGGTACTTTGACGAAGTAAATGCTGTATTCTGCTTTTGTTAAAGCAATCTGTGACTGTTGATTGATGTCAAAGACCCTGAGGATCCCCACAGGGGACAAGAGCATGGATGAGGCCGGGCGGTGGTGGCGCACGCCTTTAATCCCAGCACTTGGGAGGCAGAGGCAGGTGGATCTCTGTGAGTTCGAGACCAGCCTGGTCTACAAGAGCTAATTCCAGGACAGGCTCCAAAACCACAGAGAAACCCTGTCTCGAAAAACAAAACAAAACAAAACAAAAAAAGCATGGATGACTCTCAAATTATAAACAGAGATGTCAAGACATTTAATGTTTGGGTGATATAATTTTATAATGCTATGGTGGACAAGCTGGCATGGGAATTAAGAAGACATGATCACTTTTCAATTTTAGTTTTTCTCTTTTAGAATGTATAAGTTTTTTGCCAACTTCTCTAAGAAGTTTCCTTGTTAAATGGAAACAATCAATAAATTAATCGAGTGCTTTGATGAGGGAATATCTGTGAAATGACTACACAGAAGGTGATTAGTAGTTGTTCAGTTAAAAGCGGTTGCTTTCTGTGAGCTCCAGAATGTTTCATCTCCTTCACATGCACACTTAATGCATCCAGCTAGATAGCACATCTCAGACATCTGGCAAAAGAACTGCATGCATGGAGGCACCAGGATTATGGAAACAGTAATAGAAACAAATGAGGTGACAAATTTGAACTGGGCTTAGGCAAAAATCCTCCTGCAAAGGCTTCCCCTCTTTCCCTCTATTTATTCGGAAATTTTAGGTTGTGTTAAAGTATAACTTGCGGAGATTTTTTTAACAGCTAATGTTTGGTGTATAATCAGCCATTTTATGGCATTTGCAGAATAAATGAATACTTTGTTATTGTTTTAAATGTGTAGTGTATTTTGCTTCCTCATTGCAACTTTCAGCCTGTTCAGCTGTTTTTCAGTTCATCTCTTTCTGATATAGTAAAAAAACTATCACCTTAGGACAAAACCAGAGGAAACCTCCACCAAAGGAAAATAATGTTAGTTTGACATGAATTAGATATACTTCAGTAACTCAACTCTACCTGCCAAGCAAGACAGTAGGAATATGAAACAGAGCATTAACAAAAGTCAAGCTTGCTAGTCAGATGAGATTCAACTACAAGAGAAACAGAGTTTAAAAACAGATCTACTTTGGTATAGAAACAAGTTTTCAGATAATATGCAAATTAACCCTTGCACTATCCGCTCCCACAAAAGGAATGTAGCTTTTTCCCTGTACACAGATTATTACATTTACATTTTTTGGAACACCTCTCAAAGCTATGAAGATAGGGAATAAATAAAGAAGTGGGTAGTGGAGCTTAGGAGATGGCTTACTGGAAGGGGCACCCTCCATGAGAACAAGGATGAGGAACAGAGCTTGCATTCCCAGCATCCCAACTGATGGAGGAGTTACTTTCATTTAATAAAGAAACTGCCTTGGCCCATTTATAGGCCAGCCCTTAGGTGGGTGGAGTAAACAGAGAGAATGCTGGGAGAAAGAAGCCAAGTCAGGAGTCGCCATGATTCTCCCACTCCAGACAGACACAGGTTAAGATCTCCCTGGTAAGCCAGCTCGTGGTGCTACACAGAATATTAAAAATGGGTTAATCTAGATATGAGAGCTAGCCAGTAAGAGGCTGGAGCTAATGGGCCAAGCAGTGTTCAAAAGAATACAGTTTCCGTGTAATTATTTGGGGGCATAAGCTAGCCATGTGGGCGGCCGGGTGCCGGGGACGCAGCCCCACCGCTCATATTACAACACCCAACAAACTCCCACAAACATGCTGACAAGCATGCACATGTGCATTGCACACTTATATAGATGTACATGCAGAAAAAAGAAAAAGAAAGAGCACAGATAAACAGTCCTACAAAGTGAAAGGCCTTTTGTAATCACATGTGTGTGCTGAGGGGCTACATAGGGGAGCTCTTAACCAGGAGCAAAGGCAGGATTTGGATATTACAGGCAACTTCCAAACTCAGTCTGTGCTTAGTCCCCCTGTACAGGACATTAGAAGCTACAGTGTGGTAGGCTCCTGGTGACATGCAGAGTCTGATTCTGTGCTTTTCAGGCAGAGCCCTGGAGTTTGCATTTCTAACCAGCCTCTGCTGGTGATTCCTAGACCACACTGAGAAGCTAGGGTGGAACTTGCTCTCCTGGATTATACTTGCTATTGAAGCTTCTTCTAGAATTTTCCCCTCAAACCTCCAAATAGCAATAAAATCTTCTGTAATGATAAGACAGCCTGGTGTTAGTAAATAACCCGCAGTGGTGCTAACATTGAGGCAACAATCACTTTCAATTTATTCTTTCATACCTACACATTTATGCCCCTCAAATGTAGGAAGAAATTTGAACTCCTGAATTAAATTTTTTCTTATCCTAATTTTTATAGTTTGTAAACCTGTATTATATTTATATTCTAATTCAAAATTCAGCACAGTTTAGATTTTTATCAAAATATAGGTAACAATACAATTCAAAATTCATTTTTCTTTCCTTATATTTTTTTCTAGATATCTTCTTTAAAAAAATAGAAAATTTACTCAGCCCTATAGCTTTGCCCTTCCGATTTCTAAATTTAGATTCCAGTTTTAGAAGAATTTGCATACTCTTGAATAAATGCCACTGAAAGGAGAAAGTAGTTTAGAAAGACTACTTATATGCAGATCCCTCCTAAAGTGCCCCGTGAATAGCTTTTATTAAGCAAGATTAAAATTGCTCATTATCCCAAAATAACTCATGTGCATGTGATGTTATAAGGAAAAAAAAGCATACTCCATAATCAGTTTGACATTTTTGGAATTTCGAAAGGTAATTAGGCTCTCCTTGGGAAAAAAAAGTCACTATTGTGAACATTTCCAGTGGAGCATAGCTCTTCTTTCCATAGACCTTTCCCTTCTACTGGTTCGTCTCTGGAATGACTGGGGCTGGTGAATGATCTACTCGAGGAAGCGAAACCTTTAAAGGATTGAGTTACGATGAAAGAAGAAAGGTTGAGGATGGGCGCTTAGGGGATTTCTGCAGAGGTCCTTCACCGCATCACTCAATCCCTTGCAGAAAGGAAGTTGGGGGATTTTCAAAGCACCTTTCCCAGCCTAGCCTGATGTGCTGTGTATAAGTGCAGGTCTTTCCCGCCATGCACTGCTGAGATAGGATCTGATCTGTAACTACAGTGTGTGTTCAGAAAAGCTACATGGGTTATTGAGTTTCAGTTCTTTACTGTTTAACAGGAGGGGTAACTGAGGGGACCACAGGTCCTAGCACACCCTTGAGGGTCTCTGGAGAAGCTCTCAGATACATTTCAAGCTAATAGTAATGAAAAATCTAATGTGGTTATTATTAACAAGATTCCTGAAGCACGATTAGTATTAAATCTTTCAGAGAGATACTATTAACACTTGTAGTAAGAAAGAATTAGCTACCCCATCCCGTGTCTACTGTGTGACACATCGTGAGTGATCAATAGGCAGCTTGCATGACTGACTTTCAGCCAGTATAGAAAGCTTGTGAGAGGAGTGTGCACCTGGCTAGAAGGTTGGAATTAGTCAAAAGGTCGTAAGGATGGAATTCTACATGGTAGAATTTTGCCAGGGAACAGTCAAAAAAATCCTTAGGTTTTCCCAGTGCACAGCAAGTAGGAAGTCTTTAGCTGGAGAAAGCATGTGCTCCTAGCCTGAGTCAAATCTACATAGGAACCTCAGTTTAGGAAACAGAACCCTTGGTTCTACTCTGTGCCTACTCGAGAAGAGTCATGAGCTGCCTGGACTTGCCTTGAAGAACCAGTTGGGGAAGTCTAAATGAAAACCCAAGTTCTTTGAATCTTAATCTGTGATCTTCGCTATTTATACATATCATAATATTAATTTTATTATCTTTAAATATTAAAAAAAATCACACTTTAAAAATATGGTAAGCAAACTTTCCCCCAGTCTTGTGGGTAGGGGGTCTCTAATGCTCATGAATTTGACAGACTGTCACAATCTATCAGCGATCTGGCAGGTGGAAAACGCACGGCACCACTAACATGCGCTAATGGAGCATGTTCTTGACAAGACCTGCCTTCAGGGAAACCATTACACCAAAGGGTAAATCACTAGAGCCAAAGTGACCTGGGGAAAAAAAATTCTCCACCCTGTTCACTCTGGGCTTCTGGTCCCAACTAAGGGGGGGAAAAGACTTGTGAAGTTTGCAGCGAGGACTGAAGCATGATCAAAGCCCATGGAACACTTACTCGCAGCCATGCGTTACTGATTACTAAAGACGATTGAGTACAGTTCCTTCGGCCAGTAAATTTTGTGCATGTTATAAACTGAGGAAAGAAATAGAAGAAACATGTTTTTAAACAACAGCGATTTACATCTGAAAGGCCAGAGAAAATTTTAGAATCAGGGTTAGAAGATGTCAAGGACATAGTAAAGATCCAATAAGGAATTTTAAAATTAAAAATCTAACTAATAGGTTACAGTGTCTAATGACGCAGACAGCATGTAAGAATTGAGGGATAGTGTAAACAAAGAGATAAAAACTCTGAGACACAATTAAAAAGAAACACTAGAGACCCATAAAAGTATAGCAGAAATGACTGCTATGATTTTCACTGGACATATTATTAGACTGAGTATGGCAGAGAAAAGAATCTCTGAGATTAAAAATACGACAATAGAAACTTCCAAAATTGAATAGGAAAGAGAAAAAAATGTCTGACAAGATGAGAAATTATTCTGAAACAGCAATGATGAATGCTTTGATGAGCTCATTAGGAAACTACACATGGCTGAATAAAACTTCCCTCAGACTATGGATTTGTCAATAAAACAGAGATCCAAACAGAAAAACAAAAGAAAGACTTGGGGAAATGGAACAGAATACTGGAGAACTGTGGGGTAGGCTGAGCATGGCACATGCACCTGTAATCCCAACAGCTGGGAATTAGAAGCTGAAGGATGCAAGGTCCCCTGCATGTCTTGGCTGCAGAGGAAGTTCAAGCACAGCCTGAACTACATGTGGTCCTGTCTCAAAGCAAAATAAAAAGCAGAGCTATGGGACAACTATAAAAGAGACCTATCATGGTGTGAATGGACATGCCACAAGGAGAAGAGTAAGAGAAAGCAATAGTGTTATAAAAGGTTTATTCAAAAAAAAATGAATGAGGATTTCCCCCCAGCTTTATGTTGATACTAAATCACAGGCTCAAGATGCTCAAAGATATGAAAAAAAAAAGATCCTGCATGTAGGCATGTCTTTCTGAAACTAAACAAAAGCAAAGGAAAGCGACTTACAATAAGCTCCATGGGGTGAGGGGCAGAAATCTTATCTACGGACAAAGGTAAGAATTGATCTTCTTTTTCCTCAGAAGCCAGGCACATAAGAGGAAAGTAACCAGAAGGACTGAGTGATGGGACACAAATAACAAAATAAAATAAAATAAAATAAAACAGCCTGGGTGTCCATGTCCTGGGAAACTTCCCTGCTAAAGAAAAAGAGAAACTGGTCTCTGCAAATTAAAAAGATGTGATTCTGCCTCTAGGTAAGCCTTACAAAACAGTAGTAAAAGGAATCAAAAAGGGAGAAAGGGAGAAAGGTCTGAAACTTTGATCTACATAAAGAAGAAAAGTATATCTCTGGTTAAATAAGTAACATCAAAACAAATAACCTTGTCAATTATCAATTGACCATATGTACAGCTTATTAAACACAGAGATATGTTAGAGATAGTATATGTTAACACATATAGTTAATATGTAATAATATAGTTATTATCTACTATAGTAACATATTGTGAATATTTAACATAGAGATAGTGGTAAGTTTTGTCTGGGAAGATCTCTCTCTCTCTCCCTCTCTTTCTCTACACACACACACACACACGAGTCCACATGTGTGCCATATGTAGATACTATATACATATAGATGCACACACTGTATATATGCACATATCATAATATATGTATATATTCATTCATATATATATCCACATATAAATGAATATCTACTTAGCAAATCAACAAGAACTGAGGAAAAAAATGGAAGAAGTGGCCATAATGAGGTTATAATACATGAAACTCTTATACGAAGTTAATTGGCTTCTGGTATATTTGCAATTAGCAAGTTTAAAAGAATTTTACCATTTTATTACCACCCCCCAAAACAAATTCCTAGGTATAGAGCTAATAATAGAGGTAGCAGATCTATATGAAAAAAATACACAAGTCTGATGAAATTTCAAATAAACAAATAATTGTTCAATGCACATTGATAGGTATAATCAGTGTTGCCAAGATGAAAATTCTTCACAAATTCAGGCTTAAATTTAATACAGTTGTAATAAAAGCTTTTCTGCCTACTTTGTGAACACCAAAAAACCGACTCTAAAGTGTATACAAAGAACTAAGAGAGCTAACCCAGCAATGGAGATGATGTCAGAAGACTGGTGTCCCTGTGCTGCTAAGTCAACTGTAAACTAAACACAATTGGCACTGTCTGAGACAAGAAGAGTTTCAGTTGGGAAATGGCCTAGACCAAGCTGGTCTGTGGCCATGTCTGTGGGGAACTGATTTGACTGCTATTTAACATAGAAGATCAACCCATTGAGTGGCTCTCTTCCTGGTTTTGAGCCTGCATGGAGTACTAAGGAAGGAGGCATTATGGATGCTTTCATTTCTCTCTGCTCTTAACAGTGGATGTGACTATGTGGCCAAAGTTCCACCTTGACTTTCCTAAAATGATCTGTGATCTGCAATTTTAAGTGAAATTATCCTTTCCTTCCCCAAAGTTTTTTCAGGTCATGGTATTTTATCACAGCAACAGAAATGAGGCTTCAATACTCAGGGATGTAGAAACAGACAGTGAGTTTGGGGTTAAGAGTACATGGATTAATGGGACAGAATAAGAGTCCAGAAATATATTCATAAATAAATATTCAGCCAAATTTTGACCAAGTATTAATTGAACACAGCTCTCTTTCTAAATAAGGTGTTAGAATAACTGGACATCTATTCATAAAAATTAATCTACCCAAAGGCCTTTGCCACTCGAAGAAATTAGTATTGATCATAGACTGAAATATAAACTGTAAAACACATTTCTAGGTGATTAGACAGAAAACGTCTAGAAGATTCTGCCTTACATTTACTTTATAGATTGGCCATGAAGGCACAGTTCACTAGAGAAACTGTTTATGGGCTTGTCTTCATACACATTACAACTTTCTATTCTGCAAAGCATATTGCTCAGGGGCTGGAGATCAGATTATGGTGGCACATACCTGGAATCCTGGAGTTGACAGGTTGAAGCACGGGGATTGAGGGTTTGAAGTCAGCTTGTACTACATAACAAGACTGTGTTCTCACACAAGTGTGTGTGTGTGTGTGTGTGTGTGTGTGTGTGTGTAGGGAGAAAAAGACCAAGAGACAGAGACACACAGACAGAATGAAAGGAAGAAGTGCAGACTCAGAAAAACACATGCAAGAAACACATCAGATAAGGGACTGTTGTCTAAAACATACACAGAAATCTCTAAATAAGCAATAACAGTGCACAACCCGATTAAGATAGGTAAAAGATATTTGTAGACATTTCTTCAAGGAAGATTATATATTGCAAATAAACATGTAAAATGATGCTCAACATATTATGTTATGAAATAACTGTATTAAAACAATTAGATTGCCCTAAATACCTTCCTGGTGACTAGTTTAAAGTGGCAAACACAAATGCTGGCAAAGAGATGGAGCTACAGAAACGCGTTCATCACTTGTGGGAATGTGAAATGGTACAGCAACTTTGGGAGTCATTTTGGCAGTTCTTCCAAAATGAAACTACTCTTACCATATGATCCAGCAGTCACACTCTGGTATCTATCCAAATGACTTGAAAACTTATGTTCACACAAAAACCTGCTCACAAATGTATACAGCAGTTTTATCCATGATTTCCAAAGCTTAGAAGCAGTAAGTCTGTCCTTCATTAGGTGACTAGATTTAAAAAAAAGTACACTCAGATAAGATATTATTCAATACTAAAAATAAATGAGCTATGAAGCCATAAACAAAGACAGGAGAAACTTAGGTGCATACTGCTAAGCGCAAGAGGGAACTCTGAGAATGTGGCTCTGTGATCCTAGCTCTATGATGTCCTGTGAAGAGCAACACCACAGAAAGCACAAGGATCACTGTTGCTCAAGGTTTAGTGGAGAGGTTCTTTGAAACTAGGTAAAAATGCCCATCTCTCTTGGATAAGGATTTTTCTTTCCCCACATCTTCACCAACTTGCATTTTTTTTGACTAAGAATTGTGTGTGCGTGTGCAATTTGCATTTTTTATTATGAAATTCTGAGATCTGTTTGTTAGGTTATCAACTGGCGGTTTTGTTTATTTCAGTCATATATACCTACATATATATATGATACACACACTATATATATATATATGGTGTTAAAAAAGGTATTAATGTCAGCACAGCATAAAATTCTATTTTATGCTCAAATATGCTGTAAACCTAAAACTTCTCTTTAAAATAGAAATGTGTTTTTAAAATACTGTGATTATTTCAGGATCTCTGTCCTTAAGCAAATTAAGTAGGGAGAATGGCTGAGATAGAAAGAATACATATCACTGATTCTGAGTCTCCACTGGTATAAAGATTTGTTGACAAAACCTATCCCAAATATGACAATAAATTTGAATCTCCTCCCCTCTCTGTGTTAAGGGGTGAGAAAACATTGTCCTCTAAATTTGAAGACATACTAATGCTATCCATTTAAGCAGAAATTGTGTTTAATGATTTGGGATATTGTGCCATCAACTTTGTGAAGATGAAATGATACTAACTTTATGAAACACTTTTCTTTTTATAATTACATTTAAAATAACCTATTAAAGTAGTTGGTTTCTATGGGTTTCCCCTCATATATCCTTTAGAAAACATGAGATTGCCTCTATCAATCTGCCTCCTGTCAGGAGATAGAACTCTGATGGAGGTGTAAAAGGAGAGCCCCCTTAGCAAGCTAGCTGTAGGTATTTACAGAGATGTTGACAACACCTTGGGGAAGATATGGAGTGGGAAAAATGCCCTGAGGGTGACTACCGAGCTAGCAGTGGCTGTTGGAACTGGAAAAGACACATTTTGCAGAAGGCTAACTGGAGTGGCTACAGTCCCCAGGAGGAGGACATGGCTCTCTTTCTACCACCTGTAGGGTGTGTGCTCTAAGAATCAATATGCTAACTTCGCAATCTGCCAATGACCTTTTATCGATAAACCCAAGCATAAAGCAGGGGCAAAGAGCAGCAGCTGGATCTTCAACAAGGTGAAGCAGGTTAAGCCGGAAGAGAAAAGCACACGACATTAAGAGATTCAATTCATTTGTTTAAACTCTTTTGCCACTCACCTTTATGGAATTATTAGGGGAGTTGTGGGTCATTTGTTACCTCACAGGACCTTGGTAACACAACTCAGCAAATAAATGTCAGACTTACCTTTTGATTTTTATTCATTAATATCTACAGAGGAGAGATAATAATCAGTTGCAGCAAGTTTTTCCTTAGGCTCCAAACTAGATAAAAATTTCTATCACAGGGCTTATAAGGGATATAAAATTATTTTTCAATTGTTTTTATTGCCCTATACATTTTTCTCTTCTCCCCTAAGCTCCCAATTAACTCAGAGAATTTTGTCTTTTCCTCTTTCCTATGTAGATTCATGTATGTCTTTGTTGGGGTTCTCTTTGTTTTCTAAGGTTCTCTGGGGTTGTGAATTGTAGACAGGCTTTTCTTTGCTTTATGTCTAAAAGCCACGTATGAGTGAGTACATATTATATTTGCCTTCCTGGGTCTGGGTTACCTCACTCAATATAATTTTTCTAGGTCCATCCGTTTGCCTGTAAATTTCATGATGTCATTATATTTTACTGCTGAGTAGTACTTCATTGAATAAATGTACCACATTTTTTTTAATCCATTCTTCATTTTCAGAGCATCTAGGTTGCTTTCAGGTTCTGGCTATTATAAACAATGTTGCTATGAACATAGCTGAGCACATGACCTTGTGGTATGGTTGAGTATCCTTTGAGGACTTACCCAAAAGTGGTATTACTGGATCTTGAGGAAGGTTGTTTCCTAATTTTCTGAGAAATCGCCACACTGACATCCAAAGGAACTGTACATGCTTGCATTCCCATCAGCAATGCAGGAGTGTTCCTTTTACCCAGCAGTCTCTCCAGCATAAGTTGTCATCAGTGGTTTTGATCTTGGCCATTCTTAAAGGTGTAAGATGGAATCTCATATTTGTTTTGATTCTCATTTCTCTGATGGCTAAGGATGTTGAACATTTCCTTAAGTGTCTTTAAGTCATTTGAGAATTGTCTGTTGAGAGTTCTCTGTTTAGGTCTGTACTCTATTGTTTTCTATTGAATTATTTGTTTTTTGATGTCCAGCTTCTTGGGGTCTTTGCATATTTTGGAGATCAATCCAATGTGCGGTTGGTGAAGATCTTTTCCCATTAATGTAAGTCTCAGGCTAACCTACCAGAAAAACGCTAGTCTCGTCTGAGTAAATAAAATGCCCAGGTTCTCTGAATCAAGTACAGTGAAGCACAATACTCCTTTGGACATTAAAGAGATCCAAAGGCTCCACTGGGCTCTAATTTTAATATAAAAGTCAATATTTTCTCTAAATGAAGAAACATAGATAGTTGAAACACAGAGTGTTTGTGCATTGAAAAGATTTTTCAGCTACCTGGACCGAGCAAAATTCATGGCTAACAATGGAATGACTTCTATTGGATGTCACTATGATAAGATGACTATCCCACCTCCCATACTCTCTGTTAATTACCCAAATTCAGAGCTGTGATGGGAAAGACAGAGAGGCCACACTTAAATTATATTATGGTTGGTTCCTATCACTTGTGGAAGAGGGGCTTGAAATGCAAATCAAATTTCTTTGCAGAACACATTTTTGGAATAACTCAGTTTGTGGTCCAAGATTCTTACCTGCTATACTCATTTAAATGGATCAAGAAATGGAGGAGTTAAGTGATTTTCCCCTATTAGAAGAAGTTAACTTTGCCATGTGTCTCTCATGAAAAGAATGCTGTCAGGTGATTTTTATGAGCTGCACTGTGAGATGCGAGGGGACAACACCCTAAATAGAGCCGCTTGGCCAGTGCTAGGTTAGGAATGGAAATTAGAGCTATAGGACAGGAGAAGCTGCTGTGCTATGGTTGACTGTCTTTATTTCTCAAAGATGCTATAACAGATAGCACAAATTTTATCAGCTTAAAATGACTCTGACTTACTGCCTCATAATTCCAGACGTTAGATGTCCCAAACTGTCTTCAAATGATGGTCAAGATGGCTCCAGCTTTCCAGAAGTTCCAAGTCACAGTCTGCACCGTTGCTTTTATGGAAGCTAGAGCTATTTTGCAGTACTTCATCTGTAGCTACTTCCAAGTCTGCAATATAGCGTCTTCAAGTTTTTCCCTACTGAGATCACCACTCTGACTTCTCTTTTCCTCTGACATAGACCCTCATGATTACTGCTTTACCTACACAATCCCAGATAATATTCCTATTTCCAAAACTTTGACTTGCTCACATCTGCCTTATCCATTTGCTATGC
Organism: Chionomys nivalis; assembly: GCF_950005125.1. Classification (NCBI taxonomy): domain Eukaryota; kingdom Metazoa; phylum Chordata; class Mammalia; order Rodentia; family Cricetidae; genus Chionomys; species Chionomys nivalis. The sequence continues at coordinate 37,416,252 of NC_080098.1, forward strand.
AAGGTCACAGCCTTAGATTCTATGGATAACAACAGGGTTATCTCTCTGGAACCATCTATCAATTTATCTGGCTCTCTACCGTAGGGAGAGATGTATAGACCTAGGTATATACCTCAGATTAATTAGTGCATTCTCTAAGAACATTGTTTTTAACCTTATGATGTTATGTGGAATGGATTAAAAAAACTGTGAAGTTTTATTCCTGCTTAACATGGCAGTTTGCCAGGAGACCTTAAGTTAGAGTCTCTGGGAATCATGACAAATCAATTGTCAAAACATGAGTGAGGGTCAAGACAAAGGCCTGTCTAGTTTCTGAAGTATAGAAATTCCACTGGACCTAAAACACATAAAGGACTCTTTTTTTTCTCTGTTCCTCAGAGACTGGGGACTTGTGTCTTCACGATATAAATCTCAGACTAGTTCAGTGGTAAAGTGTTTACCTAGAGTGTGCAAAACCCTGGCTTGAAGCCCCAGAATGCAAAAGAGGAAAGAAGAATGGGAGGGAGGGAGGGAGGGAGGGAGGGAGGGAGGGAGGGAGGGAGGGAGGGAGGGAGAGAGGGGGGGAATGTGGAAAGACAAAAAAAGAAAATCAAGAATTTGGGACTCTATTCCTATTCTTGGATTTAAAAACCTTAATCAGCTGTACCAAAGAAAATGATGGAAAGAAGAAAATTTCTAGTAATGAATAAGCACTGGAATACAAGTATATAAAAAGCACTATATGATGAAGTAGGAATGATCTCAAGACAACCTGAAGGAAGAGGGTGAAAGTAGGGTAGGAGAAAGTGTATGAAGTCAATCAACAAACAGGTCCATTGAGTTTTTCCGAGAAAGGCTTGGAAATCATCCATGTATACCTAATCACATATACGTGTGTGCGTACATGTACAAACAAGTGCACACATATACATGAGATTACTGTGTTTTACAGTTGTAGGGTATAGCAAGACTGCAACCTGAAGAGCAATGTGGCAGGCTCAATCTCCAGACAGGAGCTCAAATTATAGTCTGGTGTCACATCTCATCTTCCTTGAGACCTTATGGCTAACAGTTAGCACTGTTAGCAGTGTAGTAGATAGGTGTGCATATATATGAGGCTCATCTATTTCATCGAAGACAGTCTTCTGAAAGCCAGCATTGGACCATGTTGATTAGATCTACCAAAAACTTCCCCATCAATGCCTGGATTAGTGTTGCATGGAAAAAGTAAGTATTATTGCATGCCAAAGTGAACCCTAAAACAAACCATCATACAGTAGCTGGTGATTTTGCTAAGGAAAACTCCAGTGAAGACTTCTGGGGTAGGATGGGAATGGAACCCAGGACATTGTGCTTTCTAGGAAAGTTCTACACTCATGAGTTGCAACAACAGCCTTTTTTTCTTACACTCCACTTTTGAGAAAATGCCTTACTAAGTTACCCAGCTTGGCTTGGAACTCATTCTGTAGTGCAGTTAGTTCTTGACCTCCTGAGTAGCTGGGACTATAGGACCATGACACCAAACCCACTGTCATAAATATTTAAACTAATATAGCAAAGGTTATAATTAAACTAGTGGACATTGTATGTGGGAGACACATTTCAGAACTCACTGCTAGAGGAAATATCCTAACAGAGTTTTGAGAAAACATGAGTCTACAGGCAATTGGGTTTATGGCAAGACCTGCTTTGGAAAATTATGAGTTGGGTTTTAGAAAAAAACTGAATTGAGCCAACAGCAGGAGACCAGCTTCAGCCAAGTAAATACAGAGCGAGGAAGGGACAAGAGATTCCAAGTTTGGAATCCTCCAACTGGAGAAATTGGCTAAAGTTGTAAGAAATCAAGAGAGGAAAGCTTGGAGAGTCTCCCAATTGATGGGGAGGGTCATGTCACACAGTCAAAACACACATTTCAGAGTGCAAGGATAGATGAGCAGTATCCAGTTTCTCCGGGGTGCCTTGCACCAAATTGATTCTGTATTTTCCATACATGCTTTTTGATGAAACATCCAAGGACATCCATACTCACATTGATACAACCTATACTGACATATCTGCATAATTCCTGTTTGATTTCAAATACAAATTTACCAATGTGCATTTACTTGACTTTATAAAAATAATAAGACTGGGCCAGAAAAACTTGAGTTCTTAGGTCTGTAAAATTGAAAATAGATACAAGGCAAACAAATCTACAAGGTGAAATTTCATGCATAAAGTTCTGAAAACAGCTACTTACATCTATGCCAACACTGAAGTTCCTTATCCCAAGCACAGGTTTCCTTTCTCTGTACCATGTCACTTTCAGGGCACAGCACATACTACCTATTGTAGAAGCAATGTCAGCACATTGCAGTATCATTCAGAAAATTAGATGCTAATATTCTCAAGAATCTCATTCAACAGGAAATACTTTCTTCTTCTTTTTTTTTAAGTAACAGTTGATCTGATGTACTGTAATTAGCTAATGGGTCTGAACCTGTAATTCCCCTGTCAGGCCCTCAGGCTAAACTGTTTGTGTTTTCAAGTCTTGTCAAACAGAACTTGTTCTGCAGGAATTCTGTGCTTTAGGAAACAACTGAGTTTTCATTTTTGTGTAGAGAAAGTAGGATAATGTCCTCTGTCATTAACCCAAAAGTAGACTGTAGCTGCCAGGTAAGACTTCTGTGCACTGGAGAGAAACACTTGAACATTAGGTTAAGGCAAAAGTGAAGGACTTTTGACTTTATTCCTTGGGAAATATCATCTCAAGATATCTGAATAAGGCAGCTGTTTGAAATTAATATAGTTTTGTTTTGGTTTTGTTGTTGTTTGTTTGTTTTAGTAGCTCAAGACATCAAATTTGAAAGGGAAGTTTATTAGTCAGAAAAATATTCAGCACTAACAGGATAGAAGATGGATAGATAAATGGATGGATGGACGGACGGATGGACGGACGGACAGACAGACTGATGGACAGACAGACAGAATAATGGACTGATGGACAGACAGACATATGAATGGACAGACAAATGGACAAATGAACAGATGGATGGATGGACAGATAGATGCATGGATGGCCAGAAAAATGCACAGGCAAGTAGGTGAGGAGGGATATATTAGAATTCATTGTGTGTTTACAAAAATTGTGACAGGTCACTTGCAAGCAGGAAACTGTGTTCTTCCATTAGTATTAAAAATAATTTATTTTGATATAGGGGATGAAATTTCTGGCCTGGGTAGTGAACTAACATTCCAAGCTACCCTAAGCGTAATGGAGCTAATCCAATTGGCCCAGAAAATCACCTGGAAAATAAGACCATCCCTGGAAGGCAGGGCCACTCCTAGGAAGGCAGGCTCACTTTTAACCACACTGAAAAGGTAGGTGGAATAATTATCCCTTTAATGAGATAGCATACTTTTCACAGTTCCCAGCCTCCACCCACAGTCTCCATGAGCCACCACATTTAACTGGGCCTGTCTACTTTTCTGAGACCCTATTTGCTTTTATTTGTTTCTTTCTGATGCTGGCCAGAATCTGAATACTTTTACTCATACTTTGGACTTTCTTATTCTTTTTCCAAACCTCCTGTCCCCATTATGTGACTACTTGCCTGCTGTGTAACTGACCTGCATGCCAGCCTCACTTAAATGGAGTGCTCCCTACTTTCCCTCCATTCACCTCCTCTGGGCAGGTGATAAGATGTGCAGCTTGCCTGCATTAGGGTTTTTTTCTCCTTCTTAAACTTTAAAAGAATTGTTTTCTTTGAATAATCTTTGGCTTTGCTGCCTTTTAAAAATGTTTCCTGCATTTTATTTCTTTGGGTGGCAGAGGGAACAAACAGGGTAGCAGTATGGAAACCCAATAATCTCAGAATCAGCAGGCCCATGAGTGTAGCACTGGATGCAGTGCTCAGTCCAAAGCTGAAAGTCTGAGACCTTGTAGACATGAGTCCTGCTGTCCAAGGGTGAGAGCAATAGCATGTCAGATCCAGGAAAAGTGGAAGTTACCTTTCTTTGCTTATTTTCCGCCTTTTTGGATACCTGCCAAATGCACAGTGCTTACCCACAGATCTCCACCATCCAATCTACAAACTTTCTCATAATTAAGGCTTTATTATGCTCAGGGTACTACTTAATATAGTCAAATTGCATCTGATCTTTGTTCTGCTAGGGACTTCATTGATGGTAAGACTCATTACTAAAGCCAAAGTCAATATAGTTTCTTCCACAACCTGTTCCTTTACCTACTCCCACAATAATAACGAAGTCCCACAAATATCACTAGATCCATCTACTTCCCAACTTTGACCATTTCATTCTGCTAATAGCCCAGAGTCATCTCTTCTTGTGATGGAAAATGACCTAGGTCAATGGGACCTTGTGCTGATGACATTAAACTTTACTCCATTCCTATGTTTCCTAAGATAGTGGAACTAGTTATGAAATTCTCTCATCTTCTTGTTATCAAAAATATCCTCACCTTTTATGTTCTTTGAACCCTTAAGAGATGACCATCCCTGCATTAGTCTAAGGACACTTCCCACCCTTCCTCTGACTTCTTCTTATCCTTGATTCTTTGAAACATCTAGCCATCTTCATTTTAATTTTATTTTAAATAAACTCTTCATTGAATAAAATTTTTCCTACAGAACCTGGAAGAAAATAAAATCATCCTTTCTGCTGCATTTTGTCTTTCAGAGTAGCTGGATGTATGCATGGGTCTGTCCCCAGAGTCTTGTAAACGTGAATGTTTTCATTGCTAATGTTTTCCTTTCATGGACACTTATGGATTCATGTATTAAAGACTAGGTCCCTACCTACTACCAAATTTTGGGGAGGCAATGGAAATTTTAGTAAGCAAAGCTGATCTGAAAGAATTGTGTCATTGTGGGCGTGTCCTTCGGCTGCATCTTCCTGCAGTTTTCTGCCTGCTTCCTGACTGGGGTGGTGTAAGCTGTTTTGACTCAATATTTCCTCCATGTCTGCACTCCTTTAAAATCATGAACTGAAATAAATATTTTTTTCACGTAAATGGTAGTGTGTCATATCAATGAGACAATTAATTAATACAGAAGTTTCAGAGAATGAGGTCATTGCTATGAGTCTGTGACCACATTTCTTACACATTTGGTATTAGTATAAGAGAGAAACAAAGTAGAATTTGAGTATTCAGATTTGAGACCTGTTAAAGTTTTGAGCTTAGCTTAATGGGTGATTTTAGTGGATTAAGAATAGAATGTTGATTTTCAAAACAATAACAAAATTCTGCTTATAAAATTAAATTAAAAACAAGGGCTCTGTTGGAAACTGGAGTAGGGGACAATTGTGATCTTGTAAGAAGATGATGAATTAATTCATCTGGCAGAGGATATGAAGCAGTGAGGGCCAAACTGAAGATGCAGTAGAGACCCAAGGAAATTAGAGCTACCAGGAATATACTTGTCTTCTTAGAAAGGCTTAAAAACCAGCAGATCCAGCACAAGAAAGAGGCCATGGGAACCACAAAAGGCAAAGTCAAAGACAACCCAAGCTCTTTGGAGCTCAGATCTTACCAGATGTTCCATTTGGAGCTGTATTAAGTGCTTGTTCTGTGGGTTTTGGTCATTCTCACAGATAGATTAAATGCATTTGGCATTCTGAAATGGCGTAAGTCTTTGGAAGGCAGAGGCTCGGTGTTAGAGCTCAAATATATAATGTCCCTCCCCTCAAGATTATTATACTATAGCCTATATCTTCAGTTGGTGAAAGCTTTAGAAAATGGGGCCTATATAGAGGAAATGGATAATTGTAGACATGTTTGGGAGTCTTTATCATGTTTTTCTGTTTCCCTGGTGCTGTGATATGAACTACTAGACTCCCCAGCAGAATAGACTGAAACCTTGAGCCAAAATACATCTTTTTCCTCTTTTGTGTTTATGCTAGGTATTTTGTCACAGAATGAGAAAAGCTAGCCCAACATCCTACACAGAAGCATGTATTTAACACACAGAAACATGAATGGTTATTCTGCTTCACTATGGGATTGATGTAGCCCAGGTTATCAGCTCCCAAAGACTCCTAAATTTGTCCTTATAAGATTATTGCAAGAGGCAAATGTATCTAGACTCTAGCAACAGGGGCTACTCAAGTAAGATAATATAATCCTCATTGAACTATGAGAATACAGATTTAAATAAGAGGTACAGGGATGATCTGCTTAATATTTTTAAGAGTAGACTCTCTGAGGTTGAACATTTTAGGGAGGTGGATATTTGGAACCAAATAATCTATTATTTCAAGAACGAGAAAGTATATCTAATATTCCCATTTGAACATTTTAGGGAGGTGGATATTTGGAACCAAATAATCTATTATTTCAAGAATGAGAATGTATATCTAATATTCCCATATAGTAATTATCAAGTCATTCAAGACTGGGTTGTGCTGATCATCTCTAAGATGTCTTATCTATCCTTGGTGTCTTTCCATCTTCTCACCTCTCAGGGAATGAATTCCTCAAATGAATGAAATAAAACACTTTATACCAATTCTTCCATTCTAATTGGCTTTGTGCCAAGTGATATAATTTACTTCTTTGACCATTACTGAAAATTTTCTTTCAAAAAGACTGGATGTAAATAAGAAAAATAATCACTGAGTTATCAACAAGTATGGTTATTGTTTTATACAAGTTACCTCTTTCCTGTGGTTTGAGTATTTGGGGTGGGGGTAGGGGTAAACTGAATATGTAGAAGCAAAATTCCTAAAATAAGGGTATTTGAAGATGGGGCATTTGGGAGGTAATAAAGCTATAAGGATGGAGCCCTCATGAATGAAATAGCTTTCTTATGAAAGAGACCCCAGAGTAAACTCTTACTACTTCTACCATGTGTGAACTCAATTGAAAGGATATGATTTATGAACCAGGAAGTGAGCATTCATCAGACATTACAGATGAATTGTCCAAACTCCAGAACTATAATAAATATTCATTGTTTATATGTTACATGATATATGGCATATTTGTAACAGTCAAAACAGACCAAGACATCTTTCCATGGGACCAGTCTTGCCAAACTTGTTCTGGTTACGCTAATATGTAAAGGTTTCTTTTTTGTTTGCCTTTTCCCCCTTTCTGTGATCCCATCCTGCTTCAAGCTACTTTCACTCCGCTTGGGGTTACTTCACTGTTGTCCTAGGAGAGGCAGTAATTCCTCCTCAAGCCTATATGTCCAACTTTCTATACAGTGTTCAATGTAACAGTTTAAATATAAGTCACTAAAACACATCAATGTCACTCTGCATTGAAAGTAAAATCCCAAGGGTTCCCTAAGATTGAACCCATTTTCTACTGTGGACTTTGATGCTTGTAGGTGCTGTACCTGGAAACTCCTTTTTCATGTAGTTACCCATAGTTGGCCCCCTTTCAAGTTTGACATCTGAGAAGTGTGTCTCCTCCTTCAAGAATTCTTCTGTGGCTACTCTAGCAAGAATAGCTCCATTTGAGCCATCCAGTACCTACTTTCTTTATTTTCAAATGCTCATCGCT